>NC_083281.1:14035132-14354284 GCF_963506605.1 Zootoca vivipara | reverse complement strand
CCCTTCTTCTTCTTCTTCTTCTTCTTCTTCTTCTTCTTCTTCTTCTTCTTCTTCTTCTTCTTCTTCTTCTTCTTCTTCTTCTTCTTCTTCTTCTTCTTCTTCCCAACCCCTTCCACATACTGTACATCAATGAAAGAGATGGTAGTTTGCTTACTTTACCCTCTGTTATCATTGTTTCACATCTCAGTTGATTGTTAAAGAGTTTGTTTTGATTAATAAAAAAAAACTAAAAGCATAAAATTCCAGATTTTGAAAGAGAGCTATGTTTCAGTTTGCACATTGGATAGTGAACTATGAATCCAGCAGTTTCTCATTAAAGTGCAAACAAAAATGGATTTTCTCCCCAATCCATGTAACATGTATTTTGAAGCATGACACCAAGTACCAGTAACTGGGCAATGCTTGAAGAAATCTCATTGCTCCTCCGTCTTGATGCCAAACTCCTCTGCTCCTCTGTTTGAAGAACTCCCTTTTCCAGTGTGGGGGCTATAGCTAGCTGCCAACTCCAACTACCAACTCCAGTCATGGGCTTTCTAGTGATAAGAGGGTTCATCTCTAGAACATGCAAGGCAGCATTAGAGAAGAATACCTCTGAGCAAATACTAAGTGAGTTTCCCTGACCATTAGGTTATCCCAACCAGTCCCCAACATCTGGGATTAGAAATAAGAACCTCTTGTGATTTCCAGGCACAATTCATTCCTGGCACCCCTCCCTTGTAAAATTACATCCTGCCTTCAACCTGTTGCTTCCCTCCTAAATTGCTCTTCTTTAACCTGGCCAATAAAACCAGCACTGCACATCAGCGCTGGGAAGAAGGGGTGCCTTACCTCAGAAGTGCTCTGCGGGCAACCACTAGCCCATGCATATCATGGATTCTCCTGCCTTGGAACTCCATCCAGCCTTCATAGCATACATCTCCTGTTCCCAGGGCAACCACCTCGTAGGTCTCCTTGTAGGAGCTTGGGCTGTTGGCAACCTCTGAAGGGACAGGAAAGGAAGTGTGAAAATGTTAAATGTTGTGCTGAGTGGGGGACAAGCCAAAATTGCTGCAATGTCTTACTTGGAGCTGGTATAGGACCCCAACTAGATGGAGTTTCCATCCCTCCCACCTTTAGAACTACTTTGCATTTCCTTCCTCGTAAGAATGTAAGAAGAACTCTGATGGATCAGAGCAAGGATCCATCTATGGCTCCCAAAGTGGGCTGTACCGGTGGGATTACCCAGGAGGGCACTAAGAGGTGAGGAGTCAGAAGGGGGCGTTGAAAGCGCAAATGATTATCAGTCTTTGTTGTTGTTTTTTAATATACTTTATTGGTTGAAAACTTTATAAAAGAAATATACAATAGATGTTTTAGGCAAAATAAGAAATAAAAAAAATAAACAATTATTCATACTTGCTTTTACAGTATACATTTGTGATTAATTTTTCCAAGGCTTATCTTCCCTTTGCGCTCCTGATTTAAATTCCTTAAATACATGCTTAGACTTGACTTTCTCCATGTTATTTCACTTACTATCAATTTTATTTTATAAAATTATCCTAATTGCACATCGAAGATTATCAGTCTTTGAAAAGCCGGTATCAATGGATCAAGCTCATCCATTTTGTTAACTAATTAAACTAAAAAAATTAACTCAAATTTGAATAAATATGCAATTAATTGTTACTGTTTTGAATTTTATTGTGCTATTATATTCCCAGTGGGTCTTGCAAACTGCTACTCTGAATAATGTTTTTAATATGGTAAAGGTAAAGGTAAAGGACCCCTGGACGGTAAAGTCCAGTCAAAGACAACTATGGAGTGCGGAGCTCATCTCGCTTTTCAGGCCAGTCAAAGGCGACTGTGGGGTTGTGGCGCTCATCTTGCTTTCAGGCCGAGGGAGCCGGCGTTTGTCCACAGACAGCTTTCTGTGTCATGTGGCCAGCAGGACTAAACTGCTTCTGGCGCAACAGAACACCGTGACGGAAACCAGAGCGCACAGAAATGCAGTTTACCTTCCCGTCGCAGCAGGAAGATAAACTGGAGATACATTATGGAACCAGGGGGACAGTGGACCAAAAAAGTTTGGGAATTCCTGCTCCAGACCAGCATCTCATTTCAAATAGTGGCCAACCGGTTGCCTCCAGAAAGCAATCCAGCAAGCCATGAAGTTGTTGCTTCTCAGCAGCTGACACTCAGCGGTATTCTGCCTTTCATCCTCTAAAGCAGGCATGTCAAATCTGCGGCCCTCCAGATGTTTTGGACTACAATTCCCATCTTCCCCAACCACTGGTCCTGCTAGCTAGGGATCATGGGAGTTGTAGGCCAAAACATCTGGAGGGCCGCAGGTTTGACATGCCTGCTCTAAAGTCAGTATAGCCACCATGCCTAAAATCTAGGTAGGATTCCACCCCCACCAAAAAAACAACAACAACCCAAAGAAGACAGGCCAGAAGTGGCTCACCTCTCTCCAGTATGAATGCTGCCACACTGCTCATACAGCCTTGGTACCGCACGTCTTCTCCAATAAGCATTTCACAAATATCACTGGTAATAGCGGCACAGCGTTGTGTGTGGGAAACTTCATTTTCTGATGGAGAGAAAGGGGGCAGGATGTTTTCCTTGGACACCTCTGCTTATTCTGCAAACGTGACAAGATTTAATGTACCATTTTTCAAATGCCAGATACCTCATGAAAAAGAGAGTGGACACTTGCTGACTGTTCCCTCCTCACAGAGCTGGAGACAGACAACAGTGGGAAGAAAGACGCATTTGCTTTCGTCCCACTGCTGTTTCTGCTCTAAAAGGTTTTGAAAGTCTTCAAAACAGTACAAAAACCTGCAGTAATAGCGGGATGAACTATGCCACAGGCAGCAATGCTACTCCCATTATCACCTTCACTTGTAATGATAAGCTATTGTAAAGATGATGGGTCTAGGAGTATCTTTGGTTTTTTTAAATTAATGCAGAGATACTGTGGAGGACCTCTTTATATTGCACAAAGTATCAGTACAAAAGATTGTAAAAACCCCAGAGCAAATGGAAATGAGTATTGCCTGGCTGGAATGTTTCCTTTTAATTGCAATAGTATCTCTTGCTAGCCTATGATGGAGAGGCAGGCATGTCATGTACAGTGCTGCCTTGGTTCTCAAACTTAATCCATTCCGCAAGTCTGTTCCAAAACCAAAGCATTCCAAAGCCAAAGCATGCTTTCCCACAGAATGTAATGCTAAATGAATTAATCCGTTCCAGACTTTTAAAAACAACCCCTGAAACAGCAATTTTACCTGGATTTTACTATCTAACAAGACCATTGATCCATAAAATGAAAGCAATAAACAATGTACTGCAGTCGCACAATCAATCAATCAATCAGTAGCTGAACTGGGTTCCACACAGTCACAACAACAAAAAAGAAGAGCGACAAAAAACAAAAACGCAAAATGAATAGCAAAAACAGACAAACCTCAGCAAAACCTCAAAACGGTAGTGTGGCACTCAAATCAGAAGGGTAACACTCAAAACGGAAAATGTTTGCAAACCGGAACACTTATTTCCGGGTTTGCAGTGTTTGGGTTCCAAGTTGTTTGAGTACCAAGGCATTTGAGAACCAAGACACCACTGTATGTGTTGAAAACTCTGGTTTCTGAGTGGCTGGGATGTAGCCTACTGCACAAAGCAAGAATCACATCCACTGACCCACCTGCTTTTGCCTCTGGCCCTGGCCAACACCAGGATGAGGCCCCCAGAATGTTGGAATGCAAGCCTCAGGCTGAAAAAGGTTCCCCTTCCCTTGGCACTGTTTGCCAGGGGCTCTCAAAGATCTCTTTAGGGTCTTTCCCATCCCTAAAGTTGCCCTTGTGGGGAACCCTGTACCACGTGCAGGGAAGGCAAAAGGCCACAGGCTCTTTGTCACTTGCATCTTAAAAAGCAGAAAGACTATTAAAAGGAACAAATGCATTCAACATTTGCTATGAACAACACATGAAAGTTATGGATATAGGACAAGGAATTAATAAGTTAAAGAAAAGCCGTTTTTTGAAGAATGTATTCTTACCAGCAGGCCGAGGTTTTACAGAAGAAACTGGGAGAACAGGCAAGGCTACAAGACACAAAAGGCAACTGAGGTGAGATGTACCGAGACACAGTTATCTTGTATTAAATCTGCCTGTTACAATTTGCGGTACTTTACAGTACATTGTGCCATTCCCATGATAACCTTCTTTCTATGTTTCTGTGTGAACCCACCCACACAATTTAGGATTGGAAAGGAAATGTTAAGCCTCCACCAGTTTGGAGAGACAGCACTCAACTTGAGAAACGTCTCTCGGTGCGTTGGGACATACAAGGTGGCAAGAGTAGCTCTGAACGTGTGCAGAGCACCTTCTCCTGGGAGTCGCATAACCACAGAGAACGCACCATGCTACACACCATCGGAAAACCATAGCTCATTCCTAGCCCTTATGGGAATGGGTGGGGAAGGTGTCTATCCAAGCTGTTTAGACCACTCCACTATTCTAGAATTCAGAGTATCCATGGAAAGGGAGTGAGCGTTTACTAGGCAGAAAGTGTACATTCAAAGTACACTGCTTGCCGAGAAGTAAGCTGGGAACTGTAGCTCTGTGAGGAACACACTGCTATCTGTTCCTAGGATTTTTAAAGCCACATGCTTTAAATCAGGCATAGGCAAACTCGGCCCTCCAGACGTTTTCAGACTACAATTCCCATCATCCCTGACCACTGGGCCTGTTAGCTAGGGATGACGGACGTTGTAGTCCTAAAACATCTGGAGGGCTGAGTTTGCCTATGCCTGCTTTAAATATACGGTGTGGATGTGACCAAGCTTTGCAGTTCTCACAAGACATACTTTCCTTTTGCTTCTCCAGTTGTGCATCAGAAACATCTTTGATTGGTTGATCCCATCCATCCAGGAGTGGCTCCTTAAAAGAAGCTGAGGGCAGAAGGTGTGCTGCAGAAAGAACATCAGTGGGGAAGTGAGGAGGGGTGCCAAAGCAGAGAAACAAAACACGAGAGTGGGGCAGAAAGGAAAGCAGGAACCTGCCTGTTACTCTCAACACCCACAAAATATACTGACTTTCCAGCTCCCAATGTCTACACATGAAGAGGAAAACAGGTGGTAGACCTACAGCAATCATGCAGTTTTATTTACATTAATCCAGAACTGATATAAATGTTACCACGAGGCAGGGCACAAAGACCTACTTAAGGTAGAAACAGTTGGGGTGGGTGATGGTTAGAAGACGCAGGATGCTTTGTGAGGTCACCCATACCTCCTGTATGGAAGAATGTGCTTTTAACCTTTACTAAGCTTAACAAGTTCTCATTTTTTCTATTTTTTCTTTTGCAGAGTCGAGGAGTGTCTGTTACCTTTTAACAGACAGTGCTTTGTAAAATATTTATTAAGAAGCATTTCACATACAGAAAGCTTGACAAAATAAATGGATTATATGGTTAGAATTGTGGTTACACACGAAAATGTGAAGCTGCTGCAGGTCTGCTACTTATTTGACACAGAGGCGCCGGATAAAGATCTACCCAAACAGGAAGCCCTGGATGACGAGGGAGGTGCAGGGGTTGCTAAAGATAAGAAACACTGCTTTCAGGAGTGGAAATAGGTCGCTGTACAGTTTAGCCAGAGCGGACTTAAAGAGAGGTATCTGTGTGGCCAAGGAGCCGTATAGACAGCGGTTGGAGAATCACCTACAGAGTAACAACACTAGGCAGATGTGGCGAGGTGTACAGGAATTTAAGGGGTATAAATCCAAAGATTCCCTGGCAGACGAAGGAGGGGTATCCCTTGCAGAGGAGTTGAATGTCTTTTTTGCCCGTTTTGAAGGAACAACTGCAGCGACACCTGTGGAGGCTTTGCCACCATCACCATCGTCGGTACAAAGGAATGTAGCATTTAATGTGGAAGAAGGAGAGATGAGGAAGGTGTTGAAGGGAATCAACTCAAGGAAGGCTACAGGGCCGGATGGGGTAGCTGGAAGGGTATTAAGAGACTGTGCAGATCAACTAGCAGGAGTTTTCACTGGGATTTTAAATCGATCCCTAGCCCAGGCTATTGTTCCATCCTGCCTAAAGTCTTCCATTATTGTTCCAATACCAAAAAAAAAAATCTAATCCGGAAAATCTGAATGACTTTCGTCAAGTAGCACTCACACCTGTAATCATGAAGTGCTTTGAAAAGCTGGTACGAAATTATGTTATTGCCTGCCTACCAGAGGGATTAGACACATTCCAATTTGCCTATAAAACGAAAAGATCGACAGAGGATGCTGTGGTGATTGCCCTACATGCTGTTCTTGCACATTTGGAGCAGCGGGGGAGCTATGCCAGACTGCTTTTTGTAGATTTCAGATCGGCATTTAATACCATTCTACCGTGACGCCTGATGTCTAAACTGGGAGATCTGGGGCTCTCGCCATCACTTTGTGGGTGGATATTGGACTTTCTGTCAGATTGCCCCCAGAGGGTTCGGTTGGGCCCTTACACCTCTAATATGCTTAGGACTAACACAGGAACACCACAGGGATGTGTACTTAGTCCGCTCCTTTATACTCTCTACACGTATGATTGTGTCGCTGCTTACCCTAGTAACAAGGTTGTGAGATTTGCAGATGACACAACCGTGATCGGGCTCATCTCTGATGAGGAGGGTGAAATGGACTATAGAGATGAGGTGGAGCGGCTGACAGAGTGGTGCAGAGTTAATAACTTGCTCATAAATACAAATAAAACAAAGGAGCTCCTGGTGGACTTCAGGAGACAGAAGAACAATGTCCAGCCACTTTTGATTGATGAAATCTGCGTGGAGAGGGTAACAACGTTCAGATTCCTGGGGACTGAGTTACAGGAGGATCTATGCTGGAGTGTCAACACAAGGGGGCTTGTGAAGAAGGTGCAGCAGAGACTGTACTTCTTGAGAATTCTAAGGAAAAACCATATTCCGCAAAAGCTGCTGCTTGCCTTCTATCACTGTGCCATTGAGAGCATGCTCACTTATGAGTTACGCGTGTGGTACGGAAGCTGTACTTCCCAGGATAGGATAGGGTTGTGCAGAATTATTAAAACATAATAATGGAGAGTGGAGAGCATTATTGGCTGCTCACTCTCCACCTTAGAACAAATCTATATCACCAGGTGCCACAGGAAAGCACTAGACATATCAAGAGATCCATCGCATCCTGGTCACCGTTTCTTCGAGCTCCTGCCATCGGGACAGAGATACAGAACAATGAAGGCAAGAACAAGTCGTCTCAAGAACAGTTTCTTCTCTAGAGCAATTTCGGCCTTAAATGGAAAGTCTGGACTTTGAAGTCATCTTATTTTGACTTGCCATTTAGTATTGTATTGTTTAATTAATGTTTTGTAGTTATTTTAAATTTATGCGGAGTGCCTTATCTAAGTGGATGGAGCAGCCGAGCAATTTCATTGTTCCCGCAGGGGGGCAATGACAATAAAGATTATCTTATCTCTTATCTTATCTTATTTTCAAACTCTTGAGATACATAGACTTTTCAAGAAATCACTTTCTGCATTATTCATCATATATTGTAAGAATTTGCCCTTTGAGCTCAAGCATGGATCAAGCACTAAAAGAATCCTATGGCAACTTTTAGCATACGTATTACAGCTTGAGCTTGGGAGGGTGGGTGGGATATAAATTTGATATAAATAAATAATAATAGGGCAATGAAGTGGTCATTGGAATAAATTAAGCCTTTGGATCCCTACAAAGACTGGATTTTGCAGGAAAAGGCACCGCCAAAGAGGTTAAATTGCTAGTGTTAAGAGCATCAGAGCCCTGAAGCTGGATAAGACCGAAGACCCATCTAGTCCAGCATACTGTTTTCATAGCAGCCAACCACACGCCCCTAAGGGAAGGCCAGAAGCAAAACATGAATGCTACAACATTCGGCAGGTTTAACCCAGAGGATTCGCTTTCCCTCTTAGTGCTACTGGATTAAAGCTATGGTAACAATATTCTGCCACCCACCACCAGAGCAATGGTAAAAAGGTAAGTCTAGTCAAAGGCGACTTGGGGTTGCGGCGCTCATCTCGCTTTCAGGCCGAGGGAACCGGCATTTGTCCACAGACAGTTTTCCGGGTCATGTGGCAAGCATGACTAAACCGCTACCGGCGCACGGAGGGCTGTGATGAGTGCCAGAGCGGACGCGGGTGGCGCTGTGGTCTAAACCCCCGAGCCTCTTGGGCTTGCCAATCAGAAGGTCGGCAGTTTGAATCCCTGTGATGGGGTGAACTCCCAGCTCCTGCCAACCTAGCAGTTCGAAAGTACGCCAGTGCAAGTAGATAAATAGGGACCACTGCGAAGGGAATGTATACAGCATTTCCGTGTGCTCTGGCACTTGTCACTGTCCTCCGTGCGCCAGAAGCGGTTTAGTCCTGCTGGCCACATGACCCAGAAAGCTGTCTGTGGACAAATGCTGGCTCCCTCGGCCCGAAAAGGAGATGAGCGCCGCAACCCCATACCGTCCAGGGGCTACCTTTACCACAGCAATGTTACACCCACACCATTATTCATTCTCCTTTCAGGCCCAGTTCACCCTCTTCCACATCTACCCTTTCCTTGTGTGGTACCACTAGCCGATCCAGAGAGCTCTGGAGAAGGAAGAGGCTCTTCAACGGCAACGGTTTGAAGTTGTCCTTCCCTCCAAGGGGACGGGATCCAATCTTTCTGCAGAGATGGTGCGGCCTTTTGTCTCTGGAAACCCTCTCCTGCCGCCTCTTCTTTGTCCGACATTTTGCTGGGAAGAAGGGAAACAGATAAAATTTAAAACTCTCTGCTAGCAAGCTGAAGGGATGTTTACAATTGCACCTTTTCGCTTGAATGTCTAAGTTTTGTATCAGTGTTGTGTTGTAGGGGAAATATACCGTATTTTTCAATGTATAAGATGCCCCCTACTTTTGGGGACCCCAAATTTAGAAAATGGGCATATGCACTATCCGTGTATAAGACACCCCCAGATTTTTAACCTTTTTTTAAAGTAAAAAAAAAACCTAGTCTTATACACCGAAAAGTACGGTAAGTTTTATTATGAACCAAGGCTACTGTATTGTTGGCCATCCATCTGCCTCGAGATGCTATTGTGATATTATTATATTTGTCTATTTTCTGTGAACTGCTTTAAGCAAACTATATAGCTTTGAGTTGGGAGGGGTCTGTCTGGATGCCCTCCCAAAACCTGTGATCTTGTGAGGGTAGAAGGTATAAGATGAAGTTTGCCAAACCAGTTTATTTCTAGCTATGGAGACCGACAGACAGTGTTGAGTTTGAAAGAGCTGAAGCCTGCTGGAAGAGGGAGATACAGAGACACGCATGTCTTGCCTATGAACTTTGGGGCTTCTCTGGAGACCTAATGGAGAAGCAAGATCTGTTAGGCTGTTAGTGCTGTCTGCCCCTCTATCCTGTGCTCACGCCGCACACACATGTAAATAAAGCCATATAACCTAAAGAGTCCCTGTTGACCTTCATTCTAAGGAAACCAAACCCTGGAAAAGTGTTTGGAACCCACTTAGAGAGAGTGGTATGTAACAGTAGTTTTAGAAAATGGACTACAGTAGTACATTGGTTCTCAAATGCCTTGGTTCTAAAACAATGAAAACCCGGAAGTAAGGGTTCCGGTTTTCAAATGTTTCTTGGAAGCCAAACGTCCAATGTGGTTGTTTCCGGGGCGCCTGCCCTGCACCAATCAGAAGCTGCACCTTGGTTTCCGAACATTTCGGAAGTCAAACGGACTTCCGGAACTGATTATGTTTGGCGCTTTTGTTTTTGCTATTTATTTTGTTTTTGAGGCTTTTTAGGTTGATTTGCTTTAGTGGCTGTGTGGAACCCAGTTCAGCTACTGATTGATTGATTGACTGATTGACTGTGGAAATGGATAAAAGCCCCCCATCCAAACAATGACTATCATCCATGCAGGTAAGAAGAACAATTAATTTTAATCTTTATCATCTACAATACTGTCTTATTTTACGGTACAGTACAGAGATTATTGCTTTCATTTTGTGGATCAATGGTCTTATTAGATAGTAAAATTCATGTTCAATTGCTGTTTTAGGGGTTGTTTTTAAAAGTCTGGAATGGATTAATCTGTTTTGCACTACTTTCTTTGGGAAAGCATGCCTTGGTTTTGGAACGCTTTGGTTTTAGAATGGACTTGCGGAACGGATTAGGTTTAAGAACCAAGGTACCACTGTACAGGCACACTAACTGAACAGGGCTACTAATATAAACAAAGAAAGAGGATTGTTTAAATACAGTCATAACTACACAAGAGCCCTGTTCGATTAGACCAAAGGCCTATCTAGTCCAGTGTTCTGCTCTCATAGTGGCCAACAAAATGCTTCTGGGAAGTCCACAAACATTAATGCAATTGTTGTCTCACACTCCTGATCCTCAGCAACTGGTATTCGGGAGCACCCTGCCTCTGATACTGGAGGCTGGTACACCGCCAAATTCTTTATTCATGCCAGGCCTAATTCAAAGCCTATCCTTCCACAATGGTTTACTGATGTTTGCTTTTAACTTCTTTAAATGCTTTTACTGCTTGATGTCATGCTTCTATTGTGGCACACCGCTTTATTTTTGCGATATGGCGGTATATAAATATTTTTATAAGTAAATCGTAACTAGCAGCCACTGAGAAATTCCCATCCATCAGTTTGCCTTATCCCCTTTTCAAAGCCATCCATCATGGCAGCCATCACAATGAGATAAATGCAAGGTTTGTATACCGCAGTCAAACATTCCCATCATTTTTTTCTGTAACAACGGCAGAATGTCTTGCAGTGCAATAATCCTATGTATGTCTATTCCTAAATAGGTCCTGCTGTGTGCCATGGGTGCAGCGCCAGATTTACTAAAAGCTAAACAAGCTCTAGCTCAGGGCCCCACTCTCTTGGGGGCCCCAAAAAAATTAAAGGGAAAAAAACCTGGATGTACATTTCCAGAATATAAGGCTAGCCTGCTCCCTCAAATATCCCTGGTTTGCTCCTTTCTATGTATAGGCTGATGACATTCTGCATGGACTGGTTGCACGGCTGTTCAGTTTCTGTTAATTGGTTCTCATGGGAAACTTACAGATTCTTGCTTCATACAATTAACTCAAGGCAGTGTCAATTTACTCTTGGCAGAAAGCCAAGGTCTGCCTGGCCTGGAAACTACTCTCTGATTGGTTAATGACCAGCACTGAACTCTGTTATCTAGGAATGCTAGCACAGTTGTTTCTTGTTGGGTGTTAGGAGTAGGAGTGCTGCGTATGGTTGGAGAGAGAGAGACAGAGAGGATTTATTTGCTTTGCTTTGTATGCAGAAACTCTGCTGCTTTTGTTTTCTTTTAATAAATCCTGTAAATAGTTATTCTGCGTCTAGCCGACTAGTCATTTCCACCTCAACTAGCTTCTGCACTGTGCAGGAAAACTCTGCTATGTTTGGGCTAAAGCCACTAGAGCTATGCCTGACACTTCAACATGTGCAAATGGCTTGAGATACCTATTAGGTCCACGAATTACCATCTAGCATCTATTTAACACAAAAAACAGCGGCAATTTGTTGCTGACAACTCAGCTGGACATATAAAGAGCCCCATTACCGTCAGGAGCTTAGGGTCTCATCAAACCTAAATCCAGCCCTGCATGGATGTATATGATTGTAGACCTAGTTTCTTCCCCCAAATCAGGATTTACTACTTAAATTTGCCTCATTTTCATTACTCTACAACCCCTACCAGCCCAGCAAACGGTCACCGCAGCCCACACACAACACAGACCCTCCCCACCTCTCCCCACTTGGAATATATCTCCACGGCAAAACACCACAATATCCATACAATGCCCCTGCCATGCAACTCACCGAATTTTCTCTCTCTCCCCCCCCCCGAAATCCTGCAGAATATCTCCAAATTCTGCAAGTTTGCGTCTGCATTTAGCATGATATTTTCTCAGGAGTTGGGACCCATCCCTCTGCTCTACCTCATAATGCTACCCTGGGAATTCCTCCCCACTAAAAACTCCAGGGAACAGCAGTGCAACATTGCTACTATCCGGCTACTAAGCTTGCCCCAGACCCTAAAAAATCTCCCCCTCAAGTTCCGCATAACCATTGAGGAGGGAAGGCAGACTGTCATCCGCCACAAAAAACAAGGCCTTTTCTCTGGTGGCCCCCAGCCTTGCAGAATCCCTCCCCAAGGGAAGCCTGCCAGACCCATACCTTTCTCCCTTGGCCAAGGGCCAGTTCAAGCCTTCCTATTTCACCAAGACTTGGAAACCAGGCTTTCCTTCTGGTTTGGCTTTTCATAAGTCTCTGCCGATGTTACTGTATTTCATTACTGCCGTTTTTAACGTCAGCAATTATCTTGTTTTCATACCCAATCCGTCGTTCGAATGTATTTTCAGGGCTAAACAGCAGGGAAGCAGCGCGCAAATGGAATGGATTATTTTTTAGAGACTGCCAGATTAAAGAAACATGATTTTTAGACAATTATCTGACTGACCGTGAACCATTTTGACGGGGTTCAGTTTTGTTTCTGTTTTACAATTAAGTGGTCATGAACAAAAGAATTAAAACTGTGCAAACTGGTACATGTGAAAAACGGGATAGATCCATCTTTTGTGTGCAAACCTTTATTTTCAGGGAATGATAGCAGCACACCCGCCTTTGTCCCTCAGGAGAGGCCTTCTTCTTCCCCACTTTGGTCCCAAGCAAGAAGAAAAGGCCTCTTCCAAAATGGCGCCTGAGGTGCTAAACCAAAAAAACGGCAGCCCACGTATTCAAATTCAAAATCTGTTGCCCGGCCAACCGATCAAACAGTCCATTCACAAATTACTGTACTTTCCCATGTATAAGACTAGGGTTTTTTCACTCTAAAATAATGCTCAAAATCATGGCTCGCCTTATACACGGAGCCATCTCTGCCCGATTTCTTAAAATGGAGTCCCCCAAAATAGGGGGTGTCTTATACATGGGTGTGTCTTAATAGTTGGAAATCCACTTAAGATTTAAGCCACCTCAGAGAGGCTTAAATTTTGTTAAAACAAAATAAAGAAAACACTGCAATGGTCGCTTTCCCTCTCCCAGAGCTTTTCCGCTCGCAAAATGGCCTCAGGGTGCCCCAAGTCACCTCTCGGTTTCCCCAAAGCTCTGTGGAGGACCCCCCCCAAACACAAACATGACCTTCTCCCCCCCCCAAAAAAACCTGGCGGGAATCCCCTCTGGGAAAATGGCCCCCAAGTGGCCTCAGTGAGGAGGATTTCATGGAGAAGGGGGCTCACTTTTAGTATTCCCCCCCCCCAAAGCCCCACATTCCTTCTCACTGTACAACAACAGGGTATGCCCCCTCCAAAACCTCCACAGAAGGCCCCCCCAAAAAAACCTCCCCAATAACCCAACACAGCAGCCCCTTTGCCCCAAAGCTCAATAACCCCCCCCAATAAATAAAAAATCTCTCTCCCAAAAGATTAAACGTCCCACCCAAATCTCCTTCCTTGAAATGTGAAGGTGACTCACCCCACCTATCCCATAAAAAGCTCCACAGCCCCCTCCCCAGGTGTTTCCACACAAGCACATTTATTGCCTCCCCCCCCATCTCCCCCGTTAATTCGGATTAATTGGGGAGGCGCTGAGGAGGAGATGGGGCTTTGGAGTGTCCCAAAGCCAGCGGGGGGGGGGGTGAGAAATGAAGTGGAGGGGGATACCCCCTATGGAGAGTAGGAAATGTGCAAGGCAAGGAAAGCGTTAACTCCGGAAATTTGGGGGGGGGGGTTTGCAGAAAAACGGGGTGCATGGAAGAGAAGGGGGCGCGCTGAAGGCAATCACCAAAGAGCTGCCTTGGTGCAAAGGCGCCTGCTGCAAATTAAGAGGGGGAGGGATGGGGCAGGTTCAATGCACCCCTTGGGGTGCAAAGGAGGGGTGCATTTGGGGGGGAGTATTTGGGGGTGGGAACCTGCTTGCAAACACAGCTACCTAGAAAGCTAAAGGGGCGAGGACGCGAAATGGATACAGCAGGGAGAAGAGGCGGTGGATGGGGCAAGAGGGTTCGATACCACGGGGGTAACTCATGGGGGGAGTGGGTTTTCCCTGCACCCCATGTTGGAAGGGAAGACCCCGCAGGCTTGCTCTCCCACCATCTAGGAACCCCGCTTCCAATTTCCCCTACCAGTTGCAAATGAATTAAAACCCAGCTGCTTCTCCACGTGTTAAGGGAGGATCCACACACACCCCTCTCTCCACTTTGAAGCTAACAAGAGGGGGTTGGCGAGGAAGAAATCTGCAACGGCGGCCAATCCGGTAAAAGAAAAGGAGGGAACTCGGTGCCGTCACCCTTACAGGCTCCTCCCACCCCGCTTGGGGATCCATTGCAATGCCTTCCGGGATCGCAGCCCGAGTAATGGGCGCCTTTTAATAACGTGGAGGGAAGATCCCCTGTAGTAAAAAGCAGGGTTAAGATTTGTGCTCCAGGTTTGAAAGGAACACTCACCACCCTCAGGCCGGGGGAAATCTACTTGGTTTATTTATTTTTTATTTTGCGCGTGCAATTCTTGTTGCGGTTCCCGCCCCTGTTGCTCCTGAGGGCGGTTTGCAATACGGATCCCGTGCAAATGGACTCCGAAGCAATTGCTCGCCATGTAATCCTTGTGCATGAGATTGTTGTATCTACCAAAAGATGTCGATGTCTTGCCTGGGCTCATGATGGTCTCTGCAAAATGCGGTGAAACGGGCTTGAAACATAAACATTAGGAACAAACGCGGGACTTTAAACCGCTGCAAACAGGAAATGACTCCACTTTGGCCCTCTCAAGTTACGCCTCTAGTTGGAGTATCCTAAGCATGTGATCCCTGCAAACCGGAGTTAAAGGGGTGGCGGCAGGTGACATACTAATTGCAACACCATCATGTAACATTTAAGTTTTCAGACCTTTGCAATTGCTGCCTTAAGAGCACTTGCATTAAACAGAGAGTTTTAAAGAATCGAAAGAAAATGTCTGTTTGCTTAAATAATTTAATACTTCTGTGAAGCTGGTACTGTATTGTGGAAGATTTATTACATTTATATCATACCTTTCCTCCAAGTGGGCTTAAAATGGTTCCCCACCCCCTCTGCATTTTACCCTCATTTTATCCTCACTACCCTGCAAAGTAGGTTAGGCTGAGAGTCTTGTCTAATACTCTCTTAAAGCCATCCAGCTAGGTGTCCGCTACTGGCTGTTGCAGGAGCGACTGCTGAGGCTTTGATAAAAATAGAATTAATGAAAACAACTGATAACTTGGTGGCCTGTGGTTCCTCCAAATCCACGGCTTGAGGTGGAAAGATCACCTTGTCTAATACACTGGTACCCTAGTTCTCAAACGCCTTGGTTCCCAAACGCCAAAAACCCGGAAGGAAGTGTTCCGGTTTCCGAACTTTTTTTGGAAGCCAAACATCCAATGCGGCTGCCGGCTATTGTTTCCAGGGTGCCTGCACTAATCAGAAGCTGTGCCTTGGTTTTCGAACATTTCGGAAGTCAAATGGACTTCCGGAACGGATTAAGTTTGGCGCTTTTGTTTTTGCTCTTTATTTTGCGTTTTTGTTTTTGAGGCTTTTTCGGTTTAATTTGTTTTTGTGACACTGTGGAACCCAGTTCAGCTACTGATTGATTGATTGTGTGACTGCGGAAATGGATAAAAGCCCCCATCCAAACAATGACTATCATCCGTGCAGGTAAGAAAAACAAAATAATTTTTATTTTTATCATCTACAATACTGTCTTATTTATTTTATAGTACAGTACATTGATTATTGATTATTTTATGGATCAGTGGTCTCGTTAGATAGTAAAATTCACATTAAATTGCTGTTTTAGGGGTTGTTTTTAAAAGTCTGGCACGGATTAATCCGTTTTGCATTGCTTTCTATGGGAAAGCGCGCCTTGGTTTTGGAACGCTTTGGATTTGGAACGGACTTCTGGAACGGATTAAGTTTGAGAACCAAGGTACCACTGTGGTAGAGCCCAGGGAATTCTATTAAAAGAACACACACCAGAGCAAGTATCCATTCCTAAAGTTTTTATTTTAGCTGCTTATAGCCTTTTTTCCGCCTTGCAGAATTCACATCTCTACCTGCCTTGAGTTGGGGCAGGGGTTGCGCGGATACTTCTGGCTGGCGGGGAAATAGAAAACCCTCTTCTCGCTCCTGCAGGGCTTGTAAGGGGAGGTGTTGTAGTAGGAGTCTGCAATGCAGCTGGAGGAGAAATTGCTGTGGAGGGAAACCTTTATTTGCACCAATATTTGACGCCCCTGCAAAGAGGGAAAAAAAGATTTGAGAAGAGGGGGAACAATAAGGCGGGAGCTCTCTGCTCTGGGAGAGAAGGGAACCCACCTGGATGTCAGTCACACACTGGAGTTCATATTGGTCTCCCAGGACGGGCCGCAACACTGTCACAAAGGTGCTGAGCTGAGGATGAGAATTGCAGGCAGGATGGGGCAAAGAACTATGGTTAGGACATATACATGAAGCTGCCAAGCCATTGTCCCACCCAGATCAGCATTGTCTACACAGGCTGCCAGCAGCAGTTCTCTGGGATTTTCCAGCAGGAGTCTCTCCCAGGCCTACCATTGGATGCTGGGGATTAAATTTGGGGCCTTCTGGTGGGTAGAAATATGTCATTTGCAGCCACCCAAATCCCAATAGGATTAAATGTTGGGTATGATTAAATGCATGCCCAGGGAACTGGCACCGAATGGATGGGGGCAGAGTTTGCTCCCAAAACTCTGCCCCTGAAGAACCAGGTGCGCAGCCTGAATTACCATTCACAGTAACCCTTAGCAAACTACAGTGCCCAGAATTCTTTGAAGGAAAGATTGTGTTTCGAAGAGATAGTGCGTACACAACCTTTTCTGTGTATCTTTTCTGTGAAACGCCCTGAAACCTCCTGGTATAGGGCGGTATATAAATTCAAATAATAATAATAATAATAATAATAATAATAATAATAATAATAATAATCGTATATAATAAAGTGCAAGTGTCTCTGCATCCAGATTCCCTGTGTCCCTGTGTCCGCGCAAGCGCTTCTCCAAACCCCGGGATGTCTCCTTCCTGTCGGCGGCTGGGGGAGAGGAAGGGAGGAGGAGAAAGGGCTGCTTTCTCCTCCTTTGTTCCTGTCCCCCTGCCACCGACAACAAGGACAGGTCCCGGGGTTCGGAGAAGCGCTGCGCAAGCGCTTCTCCGAACCCCGGGATGTTCTAGCGCCCGTTTACTCAACGGGCTGAATTACACTAGTAATAATAATACAGTAATACCAATAATAGCCTTAATAGACTTATTGCAGGCCAGGAGGATGAGGAGATGAATTAAAACTGTAATGAGGACCCAGCTATTTTATGGCAGCCTTCCGTAACCCACCCCCCTCTCTTCCCCAATTTCTCAGGTCTCCAGGGAAGCAAAAATTAGGACAGAATAGGTATGGTACCTGGTAGCTCTGGATACAAGATGGGATGACAGCAGCTCTTTGAAAGGCGCTGTGTTCAGAAATGGAATGTAAAACAGGGTCATTTAGCTACAGCAGCAACTCCTGCCCTCCCCTATAGACCACTTGAAAACAGATGGTGACCTTGGTGCGCCACTTAATTATTTTTCTGCCTGTGGTAGCCATTGTAAGGCACACTGTACTAGATGCCATATGGATTTTAATTGTATTAATTTATGTACATCTTTCCCACAGAATCCAAATTGCGATATACCGCACGGTCGTCACGGCTGCCGCAGGAGGACACTGCCCTTTTCAGCTCACCTGTCAATGTTATATTTTGTGCGCAGGAAGAGGGCGGCTCGGAAGTATTTGTTGGGAGAGCTCAGCGCTTCCACGCAGCCGGCGCAGCTCCCGTGTTTCTGCCACTCTTTTTCCCTGTGCGGGAGGAAGGAGTAAACAACCGTTGCCAGGCACACCCGGCCTCTCTCTACCTGAGCCTTCCCCAACTTCTCCCCCTCCAGATGTTTGGGGTTACAACGTCCGTCAGCTCCAGCTAGCGCGTGGCCCTTCTCCAACCCCAACCCCGTCTCTGTTTAGCCCCCTGCCTTGGTTACCAGAACTGGAAGTTGCTCAGGTTGATGAAGGATGGCCAGTGCTTGTTCAGTTCAGGCGTCAAGTCCTGCGGGAAAGGAAGGTGGTGGGAAACAGGCTAATTGAGACAATCGTATCATCCCAAGGGCTATGTCTGGGGCCGGCCCTACCATTAGACAAGCCAGCTCAAGGGGCAAGGTGCTGGGCCATGTCTAGGGCATCATCTGGCGAAGGGGCTCGGGGATTTGTACTTGAGATTGGCCAGTCAGAACTAAAAACAGTGTTAAAGGCAGGGTGGATAAAAATCAATGATTTTTAAAAAAAATAATTAAAATTTGATTTAAATCGGATTTTTTTTATTTAAATCGGATTTTTTTTTAAATAAAATGCTTTTTGAGGAAAATATATTACCATCCAAAGGTTATTCCATCATGAAATAAAGATTAGTTTTTTAATTATGTAGAATAAGGTTGTATATGTTTAATTTTGGGGGTAAATAAATTCCATTAATCCATTCACAATGTCATGCTCTTCCAGAGGTTTTTGTAAGATTATTGGGCAGTTTCTCTGCCTACAAGATATTATCACAGATGCTTGGTTTACTTTTGCAGTTCTCAAAACTGAATTTGACTCAACAGAGATCACATGCCTCTTCTTCACAGCAAAAATGTTATAACATGAACAGAGTTGAGAAAAAGACCTTAATCCTATTGTTCTACAAACCTATGAATACAGAAACAACCCCTTCAGTGCTAAGTTTCAAGAAGTTCAGTGAATAGAATAGAAACAATATTTTTCTGATTGTTTGGAGTGGACAGTATTTAAGTTTTTCATGTGTAGGCTGGGCTGACAGTCTAAGTTTCTTAAAATATATATATATTGTTTTTGTTTAGCCAAATTAGTTAACAAACATGGATGTTTGTTTAAGCAAATAACATATGCTGTAATGTTATTGTTTCAGTTGAATAAATCTATTTAAATTGTTATTATTAAGGTAATGGTTATTTTTCTCCTTCCTAAGTACAACAGTAAAGTTGTCCAAATATGAATGATTAACCTATTAAACTGGGGATAAAAAACTAATATGAAAAGTTGTTATTCTAAAAATTTTGAATACGTGTTGTATATATTTGGAAAATGAATAATAAAGCATTTAAAAGAGAGAGAGAGAGAGATTGGCCATGTTCACACAACACAGTAAGCCAAACCACCTGAAGCTATAAAGAGATGGGGCCAGACATACCTCAGTAGAGAGACAGTTCCACATGCAAGGAGCAACCACTGAAAAGGCCCTTCCCCAAGCCCAGCAGTGGCTGTTGTAGGGCAGAAGGCAAGGAGCCTAGCAATAGATGGCGCCAGAGCCCATGGCAGGTGGGGCAACTGATTCATGTTTTGTCCCCATCCTCCTCTCCGCCGAATGCCACAAGGGGCAACACTGAGGCTGAAGAGGAGGAAGCAGGCAGGCAGGCAGGACCACCCTTTGGACTGGTTGTAGGTGAAAAAGCTGGCAGGTGGGGGCTGGCTGAGGGCAGGTGGAGGTGGGTGGGGCAGTGCCCTATATGCCACAATGGCCCAGGGACTACACACAATGTACCTCCTGCATAGGTCCCCCCAAGCCAGATGCAGGGGGGAAGTGTTTCCACGTAACCTGTAGAATGATAAGAGTTGTAGAGTTGGAAGGAACCAACCTCAACAAAGTGTGTTATACATAGGGCTGCCTCTGAAGACAGTTCAGAAACTTCAGGTGGTGCAGAATTCAGCGGCCAGGTTGCTCATCGGAGCAAGACGGTCTGAGCATATTACACTGATCCTGGTCTGACTGCACTGGCTAGCGATTAGTTTCTGGCCCAATTAAAAGTGCTGGTTTTGACCTATAAAGCCTTAAACGACTCAGGACCGCAATACGTCAAGGACCGCCTCTTTCCATATGAACCTACCCGGACCCTGAGATCGTCTTCTGAGGCCCTTCTTCGTGTGCCTCCTCCTCAGAGTTCCGGAAGGTGGCAAGACAAGAACGGGGCCTTCTCTGCAGTGGCTCCTCGTCTGTGGAATGCTCTCCCCAGGGAAGTTCGCCTGGTGCTTTCTTTATATACCTTTAGGCGCCAAGCAAAAACATTTTCAACCAGACATTTGATCTGATTGACATCCTATATCCTTTTAAAATGTGGCTTTCTTGGGGGGGGGTGTTACTGGGTTACAGTTCTTAACTTGATTTTATATATTGTGATCATTTCTGTGAACCGCCCTGAGACCTCTGGGTATGGGGCGGTATATAAATCAAAACAAATAAACCACAAGGGTCGCCTAGTCCTGCAATGCAGAAATATTTCGCCTACCGTGGGATTCGAACCCACAAACCTGAGATTAAATGTCTCACGCTCTAGCAGCGGAGCTGTCCCAGGTCATTGGAAGCAGGGCCACCGAAGCCAAACTTTGCAGCAAAAAAGGTTCTACTCACCACCAGGTCGGAGGGGAAGAGGTATCTATATGGGCAGCAGCGCAGGACATTGCTGGGCCTGTGGATTTAAAGGGCAAGAAGAGCAGGTGAAGGAGGCTGGAACCTTTTCTGTTCCAGCAGGCAATTAAGAATCATAGAATCATAGAGTTTGAAGAGACCACAAGGGCCATCCAGTCCAACCCCCTGCCAAGCAGGAAACACCATCAAAGCATTCCTGACAGATGGCTGTCAAGCCTCCACCTAAAGACCTCCAAAGAAGGAGACTCCACCACACTCCTTGGCAGCAAGTTCCACTGTCAAACAGCTCTTACTGTCAGGAAGTTCTTCCTAATGTTTAGGTGGAATCTTCTTTCTTGTAGCTTGAATCCATTGCTACGTGTCCGCTTCTCTCGAGCAGCAGAAAACAACCTTTCACCCTCTTCTATATGACATCCTTTTATATATTTGAACATGGCTATCATATCACCCCTTAACCTTCTCTTCTCCAGGCTGAACAAACCCAGCTCCCTAAGCTGTTCCTCATAAGGCATTGTTTCCAGGCCTTTGACCATTTTGGTTGCCCTCCTCTGGACAGTATCCTTCTTGAACTGTGGTGCCCAGAACTGGACACAGTACTCCAGGTGAGGTCTGACCAGAGCGGAATAGAGTGGTACTATTACTTCCCTTGATCTAGATGCTATACTCCTATTGATGCAGCCCAGAATTGCATTGGCTTTTTTAGCTACTGCATCACACTGTTGACTCATGTCAAGTTTGTGGTCTACCGAGACTCCTAGATCCTTTTCACATGTACTGCTCTCAAGCCAGGTGTCACCCATCCTGTATTTGTGCCTTTCATTTTTTTGCCCAAGTGTAGTACTTTACATTTCTCCCTGTTAAAATTCATCTTGTTTGCTTTGGCCCAGTTGTCTAATCTGTTAAGGTCATTTTGTCATTTTGAAGTGTGATCCTGTCTTCTGGGGTATTGGCCACCCCTCCCAATTTGGTGCCATCTGCAAACTTGCTCAGGATGCCCTCAAGCCCATCATCCAAGTCATTGATAAAGATGTTGAATAAGACTGGGCCCAAGACAGAACCCTGTGGCACCCCACTAGTCACTTCTCTCCAGATGAAGAGGAGCCATTGATAAGCAGCCTTTGGGTTCGGTCAGCCGGCCAGTTACAAATCCACTGAACGGTAGCATTGTCTAGCCTGCATTTTACCAGCTTTTTACAAGAATATCATGGGGCACCTTGTCAAAGGCCTTGCTGAAATCATGCATCATATTTTCTTAATTTAACTTTGTTGTATGGTTTTAATTGTATGGTTTTAAGTATACTTGTTGTAAACAGTTCTGATATTTTTTTATATATATCAAAACTTTATTATGTTCAGTCAATACAATAAAATGAGTAATACATCTATAATGAATACATTGTTCTTATTCCGTCCTCACCCGTTTTTAAGCAGCGTGTATACGTGTGTGTATGTGTATGTGTATGTACACACACACACACACACACACACACACACACACACACACACACACTTACTTAATATCAGGGCTGGATTTAGGTTTGATGAGGCCCTAATGGGACCCTTTATATGTCTAGCTGTCCTGTTTTTTGTGTCGAATATATGCTATATGGTAATTTATGGACCTAATAGGTATCTAAAGCCATTTGCACAGGTTGCCATGAAGCCAGTCCATGCAGAATGTCAGCACCCTATAGAGTCATACCTCGGGTTACAGGCACTTCAGGTTGCGTCTTTTCAGGTTGTGTCCTGCGCCGAACCCGGAAGTACCCGGATGGGTTACTTTCGAGTTTCGGTGGATGCTCATAAGTGCTAAATCGCGCTTTGCGCATGCGCAGAAACACAGAATCACGACCCGTGCATGTGCAGACGCAGGTTGCGAATGCTGCAGGTTGCGAACGTGCCTCCTGCAAGGATCACGTTCGCAACCCGAGCGTCCACTGTATATAGAAAGGAGCAAACCAGAGATATTTTAGGGAGCAGGCTAGCAGGCGGGGCCCATGACTTACATCATAGGAGCCTACACAACACAAAACACGGTTGCTGTACCTAGGTTTTATTTTATTTGTTTTTTATCTTATATTTTGAAAATGTACATCCTTTAAATTTTGGGGGGGGGGCCAAGAGAGTGGGGCCCTGAGCTAGTTTGTTTGGCTTATACGTAAATCTGGCACTGCTTAATATATATATTTAAGTAAGAAAATAAATACTTCACTTAAGTTCAAACAATAAACACATGCCTCCCATAGCAGCCCAAATGAGATCGCCTCACCATAATCCATGAATGGTCCAGTTGTTTGCGTCTTTCGGCATGACACACTCAAACCTCTTTCCCAGAGCCTACATCACAGGAAGGAGAAGATGGGTTAGATTCCCGAAGGTACAGCATAGCCACAAACCCGTGTGTGTGTGTGTGTGTGTGTGTGTGTGTGTGTGTGTGTGTGTGATTCATAGAATCGTAGAATTGTACAGTTGGAAGGGGCTCAAAGGGTCATCTAGTCCAACCCAGGAATCATTCACCCAATGTGGGGCTTGGACCCACGACCCTAAGAGTCTCATGCTCTACTGGCTGAGCTATACTCTATTTATTAATACAGCTTAAAAATTAAGTAGAGGTTTGATTCCATTTCTGTTCTCTTCAACTCATATTTCTCCTTCTGCTATTGGACCAAGTCCAAACTCCATTGAACTACAACTCCCATCATCCCTTGCCACTGGGCATGTTGCCTGGGGCTGATGGGAGCTGGAGTCCCCTACATCTGCTTTTTTAACCCCTTCTTGCGGGTGGCACTGTGGTCTAAATCAGGCATCCCCAAACTGCGGCCCTCCAGATGTTTTGGCCTACAACTCCCATGATCCCTAGCTAACAGGGCCAGTGGTCGGGGAAGATGGGGATTGTAGTCCAAAACATCTGGAGGGCCGAAGTTTGGGGATGCCTGGTCTAAATCACTGAGACTCTTGGGCTTGCCGATCGGAAGGTCGGCGGTTCGAATCCCTGCGACAGAGTGAGCTTCCGTTGCTCAGTCCCAGCTCCTGCCAGCCTAGCAGTTTGAAAGCACACCAGTGCAAGTTACTGTGGTGGGAAGGTAAACTGCATTTCCATGTGCTCTGACACTTGCCACGGCCCTCCATGCGCCAGAAGCGGTTTAGTCCTGCTGGCCACATGACCTGGAAAGCTGTCTGTGGACAAACGCCAGCACCCTCGGCCTGAAAGTGAGATGAGCACCGCAACCCCATAGTCACCTTTGACTAGACCAGGGGTCGGCAAGGTTTACCTTGCCTGCGCTGGTTCACTCTAGCGGAGATCCCTCCATGGGCCGGATTGCGCATGAGCGCGCGCGCCTGCGATTTCCAGTATCTGTGTCTGCGAAAATGCGTTTTTGGGCATCTGCGCATGCGGAGACACGATTTCCTGCACCACAAAAGCAAGTCCCTGTGCTACGCTGTGCCAGTTTAGCACAGCGGGCGGGGACTCGCTGAGCGGGTGGCTTGGTTTGGGGGCGGCTTGTGGGCCAGTTAAACGACCCCCGTGGGCCGCTTGTGGCCCATGGGCCTTAGGTTGCCGACCCCTGGACTAGACTTAACCGTCTAGGGGTCCTTTACCTTTTCATCTTTACCTGTTGCAACTGCTCTGCAGCTGTCTTATTTAGCCAGGTAATACGCAGAGATGTTAACTGTTCAGAAAGGGAGTGTCTCCCCAAATTAGAAATTCTTACTCACTATGCAGAACGAGCCAGGCCACATCTGGACAAAGGTTATGCATTGCCAAGGACAGTGCCTGCAGTCAAAGAGAGAGAAGTCTCCCAGTTTCTCCTTCTTTCAAAAGTCTTCAGATCAGCTCATTCTTTGCAGCCTCACTTCCAACAAAAGACTGGTACCGATTCACTGGAAATATAATACTATGACACACACACACCCCTTTGATCAAGAGATAGAAGATGAACAGATTGCTTTTAGACACAGATTGTGTATGGATAAATGCAATAATACTTAGAATGCATTTATTTAAAAAAACTAGCTGGCCCTGCCACGCATTGCTGTGGCGTTGTGTGTGAAATTAGGAAGAAAGGAATAAGATGTTTGAAAGTCTGGTCTGTCTTTATGTATTTTGCCGTCTGTTCCTTTGATGTCCACTTGAGGGTGGTATATTTTGTTTTGTTTTTAAGAGAAAATCACGTTTTTAGGTGTGTTAGGGGTGGGATCTTAACAATCTAAAGTTCTGCAAACACACTTTTCTTGGAAACCGCTTGACTGAATCCGCTCAAAGTTGGACACAGCGTTCCTTGCCAATACGATTCAAGCGGTTTCCAAGAAAAGTGGACTATAACAAACATGGCCCTTCTACATTTTTATATATATATAGAAGAAGATATATTACAACTTGTTAATCATTGTACTCGTTGGAATAATCACCTTACTTATGTACCTGTATATCGAATTACAGTTTCAAGCACTTTATTTGTCCACTGAATTTTTTCAATAAAATATATTTAAAAAGAAGAAGAAGAAGATCAGTTCCCAACACTTCTGTACCAGTTTGCGGTTTTATTTATTTATTGAATTCGTTAGTCTCTTTATCTTGCCCAGGGTGACTTCCAACCAACCTTTTATTTTAGTAAAAACTTTCACTTTTAGTATATATATGTGTGTGTCCTCGTGAAAAATTTTAAGGTAAATTTCTCATTAAATACACATTTTTTGAAGCCTTCATCTAACATATTCATCTACCTTATTTTTATTTCATAACATTTACTGTATTTTTCCATGTATAACACACACACACACACACACACACACCCGTGTATAAGACGCCCCCTATTTTTGGAGACTCAAAATTAGAAAATGGGGGGAGATTGCCCCCATGTATAAGACTACCCCCTCTTTTTAACATAATTTTAAAAACCTAGTCTTATATATGGAAAAATACGGTATATACTACTTCATTGTGTAGAAAACCTCAAAGCGGTTTACAAAAAGAGCAAAACAGTAATAATAATAATAATAATAATAATTTATTATTTATACCCCGCCCATCTGGCCGGGTTCCCCCAGCCACTCTGGGCGGCTTCCAAAAGAACAGAAATTCCAAAATACAGAAATCCATCAAACATTAAAAGCTTCCCTAAACAGGGCTGCCTTGAGATGCCTTCTAAAGGTCTGGTAATTGTTCTCTTTGACCTCTAGTGGGAGGGCATTCCACAGGGTGGGTGCCACTACCGAGAAGGCCCTCTGCCTGGTTCCCTGTAACTTTGCTTCTCGTAATGAGGGAACTGCCAGAAGGCCCTCGGAGCTGGACCTCAGTGTCCGGGCAGAACGATGGGGGTGGAGACGCTCCTTCAGGTATACCGGACCGAGGCCGGTAAAACTACCAGTAAAACAAAAACCATTATTTAAAACATTCCAAAACTAATTAAAACCAACAATCAACTAAAAACAGATGAAAACACATGCCATCCTACATCTCTGCGTAGGCTTGTCTAAACAAAAATGCTTTTAGCAGGTGCTGAAAAGAGTACAGTTTTATGTGCACTTTCCTCTAATATACAGTTTTGCTTGGAGAACTGTATTGCAAAATTCAGAGAAGCACAAAATTCTAATGACAGCTGTGTTCCAGTTTGCATGTTGTTTTGGAAAGCGTGCATCAGGTGTTGCATTAAAACGTGAACTGAAATTCTCCATCCATCCATTCCCCACCTGTAATGCAGAGACAGAGTCCACAAATTCATCCCATCCCGCTTTCTGCCCATCCTCTCTCGCCCTTGCACGAGGTTCTACCTACCTAGAGTTCTCCACCTTGGCCTGCTGCTGCCTCCTCCAGAGATCCTCGGGACGAACCAGCAACCAGAAGAAACTCGTGCAGAAGAAACCCAGAGTGACTGAATTGGCTACCATCATACCTGCAAGCAAAGCAGAGCTGATGAATAAAGGGCGGGGGACAGCGAGGAGAGGAAACCAGTCTCTCTGTCAACATGCAAGCCCGGGTATAGAAACCCTCAAGTAGGGTTCAGTAATCCCAATGACTGATGGCAAAAACAGGGCACCGTGGGTGTGCGGGTGTGCCAGCCACTGCCAGTAAGGCATTGGCTATATTGTTCTCAGTCATCAAGGAGTCGTAGCTCAGCCACAGAGCCCAAGCTTCAGTTTCCAGTATCCCTAAATTAGGCTAGGAAAAACCCCAGCAGGGCCTCTGCCTGAGCTCAGATGCATCAATGGCCTGACTTTGTATAAACCAACTACCTAAGCTGTACCAGGTTGGGGTTGCACAGCAGCAATGCACATGCCCTGGTTCGATGTCGTCCTTTCAGCAGGAGAGCCAGACACCAGCTGGTGTTTAAAAGGAGAAGGATGGGGGGCTGGTTTCACTTCCCTGTGTGACGACTGAGAAGCAAAGACACAGCTCCTCGTGGAGTCCCAGATTGCAGAACGATTGCTTTGATCAGACCAACTTGGTCCCCTGTAGGCAAATGCAGACTTTAGGGTTTCACAGAACTCTTTATCAAGGAGCTCACCAGTGTCCAAGCAATGATTCTTCAACACCAACTTCGCTGGACCGGTCATGTTCTGCAGATGCCTGATGATCGTCTTCCAAAGCAACTACTCTATTCCGAACTTAAAAATGGAAAGCATAATGCAGGTGGTCAACAAAAGAGGTTTAAAGACTGTCTCAAGGCAAATCTTTAAAAAGTGTAGTATAAACACCAGCAATTGGGAAACACTGGCCTGCGAATGCTCCAATTGGAGAACAGCCTTTACCAAAGGTGTCATGGGCTTTGAAGACACTTGAACTCAGGACACAAGGGAGAAACGTGCTAAGAGGAAGGCACGCTTGGCAAATCCACACCGTGATCAACTCCCGCCTGGAAACCAATGTCCCTACTGTGGAAGGACGTGTGGATCCAGAATTGGCCTCCACAGTCACTTACAGACTCACTTTTAAGACCTTGTTCATGGAAGATAATCTTACTCGGCTACGAGTGATCACCGAAGAAGAAGATGAAGGAGAATGGAAAGGTTGACCATTTAGTTTCCAGCTCATAAAAATTACATATATATAAAAGAAGAAGAAGCAGTAGCATTGCTGCTTCCAACTGTGGAGGCAGAGCATTGTCATTATGGCCAGTAGCCACGCTGATAGGCCTCTCCCCCGTGAATTTGTCCAATCTTCTTTTAAAGCAGTCTAGGTTGGTGGTCCTCACTGCCTCCTGCGGGGGTGAGTTCCACAGTTTAACTAAGCTCTGGGTGAAGAAGGGCTGTGTCCAGGGCAGCTGTCTACCAGCTCCATCTGATATGTAGGCTGAGACCCTCCCTGCCTCGCCTGTCTCTGTCTCACCAGAGTGGTGCGTGCTCTGGTTATCTCCTGCTTGGACTACTGCAATGTGCTCTACATGGGGCTGCCTTTGAAGGTGACATGGAAACTACAACTAATCCAGAATGCGGCAGCTAGACTGGGGACTGGGAGCGGCCGCCAAAACCCCATAACCCCGGTCCTGAAAGACCTACACTCTGCCTGGTTCCCTGTACCTTTCCGGGCACAATTCAAAGTGTTGGTGCTGACCTTTAAACGGCCTCAAAGGCCCAGTATACCTGAAGAAGTGTCTCCATCCCCATCGTTCAGCCTGGACACTGAGGTCCAGCTCCGAGGGCTTTCTGGCGGTTCCCTTCCCTGCAAGAAGTGAGGTTACAGGGAACCAGGCAGAGGGCCTTCTCGGTAGTGGCACCCACCCTGTGTAACGCCCTCCCATCAGATGTCAAAGAAATAAACAACTATTGGACGTTTAGAAGACGTCTGAAGGCAGCCCTGTTTAGAGAAGCTTTTAATATTTGATGAATTATTGTATTTTAATATTTTGCTGGAAGCTGCTCAGAGTGGCTGGGGGAACCCAGCCAGCGGGGTATAAATAAATTTGTTGTTGTTGTTGTTGAAATATGTTGTTGTTGTTGTTGTTGTTGTTGTTGTTGTTGTTGTTGTTGTTGTTGTTGTCTCGAACCTCCCAACGTACAGCTTCGTTGGATGCCCAGAAGCACCAGGGCTACTAGAGAGGGAGGGAAACCTTTCTCTGTCTGCTTTTCCTGTGCTCTGTCTTGCATAACCTGATCCCAAAATACGGTCCCATTTAAAGACAGGTGCTGCCCCTTCTCCACCGCAGGCTCTCTGAAATGTCCCTCCAGCCTCCGCATTCCAGTCCAAAGTTTGAACTCGCCAGCTGCCCTTACTTCTGGCAGGCGGTCGAGGAAAACACCCGCGGCCACCCCTCCCCTCCGCCCTGGCGAGGAGGCAATGCCCTTGTAAGGCCCAGCTGGAGGTCAGCAGAGGCCCACACAGAGAGAAGCAAGTGAAGGAGAGAGATCAGGAAGGAGGCAGCAAGGACCACCGTAAAGAGCATGAATTCCCTCCTGGTAAAGACTCCTTTACCTCTGCATGTCTGCTTGCTAAAAGCAGGTCACTAACTCCGCCGCCTGCCGTGGGTGGATAGATTGGGTGTTTGTGTGCCCTATTGCATCTTTGCTCCTAACTCATAAACTACTGGACTTTTGCTGGCAAGGCCGAAACAGGCAAAACAATGTTTCAGGGGGATAGCCTTGCCAGAGTGTTGCAGAGTCCCCTTTAAAAGATATATATATATATTGAAGCAGAAAGTTCTGTGTGTGATACAGCTTACTTGGTCAGATGCATGGGGTAAAAAACAGGCATGGTTATATTTAACTGTTCCTTTATCTTTTTCTCCCCCCCCCCCCCCCGGTAAATATATTTTATTAAGTTTCAATGTTTTTAACCTACGTACAATCAAAATGCAATTTCGTCTTTTCTCTTATTTTTGTTGACTTTCTGCCCCGTTCTCTACGGAGTTGTTGTTCCTCTCCTTCGGCTGCACCCTAACTTCTATCTATTAAATCTATCAAACCGCAACACTATAATCTAATCGCTTCTGCCGCTCAGAGCTCCAATCCTGCTCGTGAGCTCATCGTGCTGTAACATTTCTTTGGATAGTCCGAAAAAGGCATCAATTCTTCCGTAAAACACTTTTAATTCCCTACTCCTATACCATGGTGTTCTGCTCTTCCTGTCCGTCGCTGGGAAGTTTGCAACAGCTTTCGGAGGAGAGCGGCTCACCAGTTTAGTTACATCACTTTATTTATCTATTGCATTTATATTCAATCTCTCCCTCCTCAATGGATCCCCACAAGAACCCTGCAATGTAGGTCAGGTTGAGCGGCAGCAGCAGGCTCAAGGTCACCCAGTTGAACTTCATGTCCGAGTGGGTTATTTCAAGTCCTTCCAAGTCCTTCCTTGCAGGGCTATTCATTTCATTTCATAAGATTTCCCTTTGCTTGTGACACAGACACAGAGACCAGCCTTAGCTGACCCCGCCCCAAACCTGCTGCTTCCATGGGAGAACCTTTCGAAAAACCTAGGTTTAAGCCTATTTCCACCTTTGCCAACCAGGTACCGTCTAAATCAGGGCGGTCCAACTTTTCCTACCAAGTGGGCTGCAAGAGTACATATCAACACACAGCCCACAGGCCCCCACACTGCCTTGTTTTGGGGAAAGAGGGGAGAAGCGAGCCCAAAATGTAATGTTCCCCCCCCCCAGCCCTTGCACTGCCTTCCCAAAGCCGGCTATGTGAGGATCATGCTTGTTTTCTCCTATTCCGGAGGGTAGGACTCGAACCAACGGCTTTAAGTTACAAATATTCAGGATCGACGGGGAAAGTCTTCACGCTGCGCATGGTTAAACTGTGGAACTCCCTGCTACAGGGCTGCAAAGATGCAAACCAACTTGGGTGGCTTTAAAAGAGGATTGGACAAATTCATGGAGGAGGAGAGGGCTATTGATGGGTGCCCTCCCCATTTGGAAGCAGAAATGCTTCTGAATCCCAGTTGCTGGAAACCACAGGAGGGGAGGTGGCTCCCATGCTCAGATCCTGCTTGCTGGTTCCCCACAGGCATCTGGTTGGCCACTGTGGGAAGATGCTGGACTAGATGGACCACTGGCCGGATCCAGCAGGCTCTCCTTATTCTCTTATGTTCATGGCTGGTGGGTTTAGTAGTCGAGAACATCTGGAGGGCCTGGAGTTGGGTGGGGAAGGGGGTGACTGTTCTGCATGTCACTGTGACTAGACCCAGGTTTCACTTGTGCTTTTAGGGCCCCCAGGGACAAAGCCCAGCGTGCTTTTACATCTCAGCTTCCGGAGAAAGAAGAAGTTCCAGCGACGGCTGTAACCGCAGCTGGCTAAATCCAATCTGTGTACCTGAGTTTACAGTGAACTAGAATTTACATGCAGTGAACTTAAGAGATTTAATGGCAAACCTTTGCAAACATTAAGCCTTCACAACAACCCCACGAGGTAGGCTGCAGTTATCCATAGTGTGTGCCCACTACTAAGCGACAGCTCTAGGTCAATTGGAGAGCATCAGCTTTGCACAATCCCAGGCTCGGTCACGAGCATCTCCCGGTAGAGCTTCTCCAGGAGGCAGGCCAGGCCACCAAATTAAAGGAGAATCAGACAAATTTGTGAAGGAAAGGGTTATCCATGGCTCCTTGGGAAGAGATGGGACTTCCTAGTGTGATTCTGCTTTTTTTGTTCCTCGTTTCCTCTCTTCGCTAGGCTTCCCGTATCAGTTCCCTCCGGTTTTTCTCCACCTCCGCCCCTCGGGGATTGAAAAACAAAGTCCCAGAATACCAGAAGCTCTTCCAGGTGAGGGATTGGGCTGCGTCCAGAAAGCAGCTGTTTATGCTAGCAACTGCTTTGCTCAACCAGACATGGCAGGAGGGAGGGAGGGAGGGAGGGAGGGAGGGAGGGAGGGAGGGAGGGAGGGAGGGAGGGAGGGAGGGAGGGAGGGAGGGAAAAAGAGAGAGAAGGGGTGGCACCTGGAAGAAGAAGGGTCTAGGCTGGTCACAGGTGTCCTACTTTTCAAAGGATGTTTCTCTCTCTGAATAGAGCGTTGGTGGACTCTCCTTCCTTGGAGGTTTCTAAGCAGAGGTCGGTTGGCCATCTGTCATGGTTGCTTTAGCTGAGATTCCTAGATTGCAGCGGGTTGGACTAGATGACCCCTGGTATACCCTTCCATAATTACTTTGATGATGATAATGATGATTTTATTATTTATACCCTGCCCATCTGGCTCAGTTTCCCCAGCTACTCTGAGCAGCTTACAGCACCTATGAAAATATCAAACATTTTTTTAAAAAATTCCAGTACATACCGAATGAAATCAAACTCCGAACCTCCCTTCCAATTACATTTCCAGCAACAGGGATCATAATCATTGTTTCCTTTGTTCAAAATAAAGGGAGTAATATCATATTGATAGCAGGTTTATAAGTTCTCCAACATCATATTAAAGAATGCCCCCAGAAATCCTCCCCAAACTGATGATGATTTTGATGATGATAGTAATAAATTTATACTTCACCTTGTTGTCTGAGACAGAGGAGAGTTTGGAGAGCCCTCTACAGGGCCAAGTCACAGAATCCTATAGTTGTGGACAGGGCCAGATTTAGGTTTGGTGAGTCTCTAAGCTCCTGAAGGTAATGGGGCGGCCCTTTATATGTCCAGCTGTCCTTTGTCAACAACAAATTGTCACTGTTTTTCTGTTGAATATATGCTATATGGTCATTTATGGACCTAATAGGTATCTCAAGCCATTTGCACTTGTTGCCATACAACCAGTCCATGCAGAATGTAATAATAATAATAATAATAATAATAATAATAATAATAATAATAATAATTTATTATTTATACCCCACCCATCTGGCTGGGTTCCCCCAGCCACTCTGGGCAGCTTCCAACAAAGCATTAAAATACAGAAATCAAACATTAAAAGCTTCCCTAAACAGGGCTGCCTTGAGATGCCTTCTAAAGGTCTGGTTATTGTTCTCTTTGACCTCTGATGGGAGGGCGTTCCACAGGGCGGGCGCCACTACCGAGAAGGCCCTCTGCCTGGTTCCCTGTAACTTGGCTTCTCTTAGCGAGGGAACCGCCAGAAGACCCTCGGCACTGGACCTCAGTGTCCGGGCAGAACAATGGGGGTAGGCAGCCTATATATAGAAAGGAGCAAACCAGCGATATTTGAGGGAGCAGGCTAGCAGGCAGGGCCCATGACTTACATCATAGGTGCCTACACAAGACCAAAAACGGTTGTTGTAGGTAGGTTTTGTTTTATTTATTTTTTCATCTTATATTTTGGAAATGTACATCCAGGTTTTTTTCCCTTTAATTTTTTTTTGGGGGGGGGCCTCAAGAGAGTGTGGCCCTAAGCTAGAGCTTGTTTAACTTATACGTAAATCTAGCACGGGTTGTGGAGTTGGAAGGGATCCCAAGGGTCATGTAGCCCAACCCCCAACAATGCAAAGATCAAAGAGGGTCGCCTAGAAGTTGCTCATCCAGAGTGAGCGGCCTCCAGTGTGCTCACTGAGCATGCGCACATATTGAAGTGGGCTGGGGGGGGGAGGGCAGGTGACTCGATGGCCCTTGGGGTCCCCTCCAACTCTGCCATTCTATGATTCCAATGAGATGGGGCTCACTCCCTGCCTCTCCCCAGGAGGACAATGGGCTGCCTGTGCACCTCAAAGGAGGCACCCTCGATGCCATGATGTACCGTGGAACCATGATCCTCAGTGTCTTTGGTAAGTGATACCTCCGCTCTCCATTCATTTCCAAATTTTGCATAATTGTTCAGAGGTGCTGTCCTCGTTTAATTTTTTTTTAACTAAAAATATAGTTACTGTTATAGTGGGTTGTGTTGGGGGTTTTTTTTAAAAAGAAATCTGTGTTGTTGTTTTTTAAAAAAAGAAATCTTTCCCCTCGTTTGCATGGAAACAGATCATTTGTGTTTGGAATTTGGGGTCTGTGGCCTATGAAATGACCTGAAGAAGTCAGTATGCATAGCAAATGCAGAACACAGATGAAACACCACAACGAACCAAATTCTCTTTTTCACTCTTGCTGTCAAAAATAGAAGCCTTCTTGCTTCTCTTTGCGGCGAGACGAACGGAGAAATGAAACACAGCAACGTGCGAGCAGATGGGCATGTGTGTTTTTCCCCTGTCCATAAATATTTCCTTTTCAAACAGCAGCCAAGCTCAGGAGGCAAATTGTGCCTTTATTTGGCCTGAGAATGATAACGGTGAGAGAAATCTCCTGAAACTTTTGCGGCCATTCTGTCCCACTCCTTGGTGGGTTTGGGGGCCAGCAACTCATTGCCCCTTCCTCTTGGACGAACGGACCTACAGGCTCACATACAGGCAGAGACACTGGTTTGGATAAACCTTGGTTGGCTTTATTTGGAGGGATACATTGGGAAGGAATGCAATGCACAAGTTTCTGGTTTCCATGCCGCCACCATCCCACCCCACCCAGGTTAGAATCCAGAAGTCAGCTTTTGAGTTATATTTAAAAAGGACATCTCCATAGACTTAGACATTATATTTGGTACCCAGTGCTGCAACCAGCAGGAAGGACCTCCCATTACGCCAGGCATCCCCAAACTTTGGCCTTCCAGATGTTTTGGACTACAATTCCCATCTTCCCCAACCACTGGTCCTGTTAGCTAGGGATCATGGGAGTTGTAGGCCAAAACATCTGGAGGGCCACAGTTTGGGGATGCCTGCATTACGCAGTGGAACATCCCTTTCCTCTCCCCGACCCACAGCCATCGTTTTCACCCCCCAAATTATTTTTGCTCCGTGTTACAGATTGTGCAACCTTAAACCTCTTTTAAACACACTTTAGCTGGCTCTTACAGATTTCAGAAAACAACTAAGCAAACCTTTAAAAACAACAACAAAAACAGGTGAAGCAATTCCCAGTTCTAACTTGATCGGAAAAAGCCTTATTATCCGAGCAAAACCCAACTGCATTTTCAGGAGTCAGCAAATGTTTTCAGCAGGGGGCTGGTCCACTGTCCCTCAGACCTTGTGGGGGGCCGGACTATATTTTTTTGGGGGGAAATGGACGCATTCCTATGCCCCCACAAATAACCCAGAGATGCATTTTAGATAATACTCCAGAGGACAGGATCACACTTCAAAATGAACTTAACTGATTAGACAACTGGGCCAAAGCAAACAAGATGAATTTTAACAGGGAGAAATGTAAAGTAGTACAATTGGGCAAAAAATAATAATAATGAAAGGCACAAATACAGGATGGGCGACACCTGGCTTGAGAGCAGTACATGTGAAAAGGATCTAGGAGTCTTGGTAGACCACAAACTTGACATGAGTCAACAGTGTGATGCAGCAGCTAAAAAAGCCAATGCAATTCTGGGCTGCATCAATAGGAGTATAGCATCTAGATCTAGGGAAGTAATAGTACCACTGTATTCTGCTCTGGTCAGACCTCACCTGGAATACTATGTCCAGTTCTGGGCACCACAGTTCAAGAAGGATACTGACAAGCTGGAACGTGTCCAGAGGAGGGCAACCAAAATGGTCAAAGGCCTGGAAACGATGCCTTATGAGGAACGGCTTAGGGAGTTGGGCATGTTTAGCCTGGAGAAGAGAAGGTTAAGGGGTGATATGATAGCCATGTTCAAATATATAAAAGGATGTCGTATAGAGCAGTGGTCCTCAACCCCCAGGCTATGGACCGGTACTGGGCCGTGGATCAGTTGGTACCAGGCCGCCCAAGGAACATTAAATACAATTAAATTAAAATTATTAAATCAAAACAATCTAAATAAAATATAAACAATCAACGTCCCCCCCCCCCTCAGTGGGCCGCAAAACAATCAACGTTCCGTCCCCCCAGCAGGCCACAGTAAAATTATCAAACGTTGACTAGTCCGTGGCGATATAGAGGAGGGAGAAAGGTTGTTTTCTGTTGCTCCAGAGAAGTGGACACGGAGCAATGGATTCAAACTACAAGAAAGAAGATTCCACCTAAACATTAGGTAGAACTTCCTGACAGTAAGAGCTGTTCGGCAGTGGAATTTGCTGCCAAGGAGTCTGATGGAGTCTCCTTCTTTGGAGGTCTTTAAGCGGAGGCTTGACGGCCATATATGTCAGAATGCTTTGATGGTGTTTCCTGCTTGGCAGAGGGTTGGACTGGATGGCCCTTGTGGTCTCTTCCAACTCTATGATTCTATGATTCTACTCTTTAAAAACACCAGGCAGGCTCCACAAATAACCCAGAGATGCATTTTAAATAAAAGGACACATTCTACTCATGTAAAAACACACTGATTCCCGGACTGTCCGCGGGCCGGATTGAGAAGGCGATTGGGCCGGATCCGGCCCCCGGGCCTTTGTTTGGTTACCCATGGAATAAGGTTTCCTTGCAAAGCAAGCAGTTTTTGGAAGGTTGCTTCCATGCTAAAGCCTTTTGGCAAGGCCGGAGCACTGCTATATGGCTGTTAGCAGGAACTGGTATTAAACTGGACATTGTATCACCCAATAGTTCCTTCCCCACCACCTCTGTATAGTAATATATAATGTTTCATCTCACGTCAATCCCTTTAGCAGGTTCCCCCCTATAACGTTAATTAAAGACTTCTTTCTTTCAGTTTCATTGTATTTCATTGCTTTCTGTTCAATATAGCTAGAGAGCAGCCATTGACTGTCCCTTAACCATTTTCTGATTTCCATTTTTTTCATACGACGTGAAATGACTGGCCAGTGACATCTTCCTGGGTTTATCATTGTTGCTTTAATATTTATCAGCAGCTGTTCAGAGATCTTATGTTATCGGGCAGCATACAAATGTCATAAATAAAGGGGAACGAAGGATGGCAATTTCAGAAAAAAGGGCTGGCGTGAAACCAAGAATGCTTCAAGCCTTGCCAACTTTTTCGATAAGTGACATGGAGTTATTCTTTTCCCCAGGTGTCGGCCTCACCCTCTTTGTCCTGTTCCAAGCTGCTTCTCCGAAGAAGAACAAATGAGAATGAATCTTTAAAGGGGGGGAAAGACTTGGAAGTCTGTCCCCCCCCCCCCAACCACCAATACCTGTTCCATCCCTCAGTTACGCCAGAGAGAGAGAGAGGGCGAGCGCCTTGTTTTCTGGGGCAGAAGAATTACCAAATCTGTCGATTCTTAGGAACTTTTCTTCAGAATGGCAATGAGCAAATGAGGTTGTTTGGAGACATAAACAAGCGAATGAATAAAATGAATTAAAAGAAAGATTTGCCCTTAAACACACACAACTGTATTTTTAAAAACAGACACCCCACTTACACCACAAATTTTAAAGGCTGTTAACAAAACTGGAATATAAAAATTCACATGCATGCCTGTCTAAACCTAAGACGCTGCCTCATTACTATTTTGTCCAAGCGGGTGCAGTCCAGCAGTTTTTGACTACATCTCCCATCAGCCCCAGCCAATATGTAGTCCAAAGCAGCTAGATGACATCAATTTGGCTGGTGCTGCTTGACTCTGACCGGCAACAGCTCTGCAGGGTCTCAAGCGGAGAACATCAGAAGAGCCCAGCTTCTTTTTTCTTTCTTTCTCCCCCCCCCCCAATATTTTTATTGGATTTTAATAACAGCAAACGAGTTACAGGGGGAAAAGATACCACCTCTTCGCATTTTGGTCTAATTTTATTTCACATACAAGCACAGCGGCTCAAGGAGCATTAGGTACCACGGGTCTATGTGAGTACCTGGGTTCCGTACAGGTCAAGATAATTTTCGAAATAAAAATTATAGTACCACAGAGTTGGAAGAGGCCCTGAGGGTTATCCACTCCAGCCCCCTTCAATGCAGGGATTGCAGCTAAAGCACCTGTGACAGGTAGACTGTTTCAACACCTCCGCATTTCTGATTGTTTAAATTTTGATTGTGGAACCCTTTGCAATTATAGACCAGGCATCTTTTCCCTCCTCGTATGTTTTATCAGGAATCACCGCTAAATAATCCCTGACAGGTGTCTATCAGGCTTCTGTTTAAAGAATTCCAGTGTAGAATTCCGGATGTAGGTTTGATGAGGCCCTCAGCTCCTGAAGGGAATGGGGCCCTTGATATGTCCAGCCATCTCTTGTCAACAACAAATGGTCACTGTTTTTTTTTGTGTTGAATATATGCTAGAAGATGGTAATTTATGTACCTCATAGGTATCTGAAGCCATTTGCCCATGTTGCCGTGCAACCAGTCCATGCAGAATGTCGGCACTCTATATAGAAAGGAGCAAACCAGGAATATTTTAGGGAGCAAGCTAGCAGGCGGGGGCCATGACTTACATCAGAGGAGCCTACACAACACAAAACATGGTGGCTGTATGTAGGTTTTATTTTATTTGTTTTTTATCTTATACAGTACAGGTGAAACTCAGAAAATTAGAATATCGTCAAAAAGTGCATTTATTTCAGTAATGCAACTTATTATTTTTAATTTTTCTTTTAATTTTTACAAATGCTTTCTTTTGGAAATTCCACAGTAATATAATAGTTACAATAATACAAAAAGAAACAAAAATAAACATCGCTATAACATTTCATTAATTACATTCCATTTATAATTGACCCGCCTAACGACAAATCATTACAATTACAACAAATAAAGGCTTGACATATCTTGCTTTGCATGTCATGCATCTATCTCATATATTGGTTTCACCTTTTAAGTTGCGTTACTGAAATAAATGCACTTTTCGACGATATTCTAATTTTCTGAGTTTCACCTGTATATCGTGTCCCTTTTAAAAAAGAAGAAGAAGAAGCCTGGCTTAAACCGAAACCAGAATTTAATAAAGATGTTCTGTTTACAGTATCATAAAATGGGATTGTCACGGCCATTCATCCCACAGTTAAAGCTTGGTTTTGGTTTGGTTTGCATGCACAAACGCGGAGAGAAATATCTGGCTTCTGAGGTGAGTAGGAACAAAGAAAGCAGCCTTAAACCCAGTCACTTGGTTGGTCCATCTAGCTCAGTATAGTCTACACTGACTGGCAGCAGAGTAGCTACAGACAGGAGTTTCTCCCGCCCCCGCCCCGACCCCCTGGAGATTCTGCCAGTGGGAATAGAACTTGGGAGCTCCTGCACGCAAAGCAGGTGGCCTACCCCTGATCTGTGGCCCTTCCCCTAAAAATTAGCTAAGACCCCAGTCCTCATGGCTGTGAATCAAGGGATGTCACAGGGAGCTGCTTTACGCCGAGTGGTATCAATGATCCTGGGATCTTCCGCTTGCAAACGCTCTACCACTGAGCGACAACCCTTCTCCCAACAGAAGTTGTCATAATAAATACTGAATTGTACTTAGTGTTGTGGGCTTTGTCCTGGACTAGTCCTAGGTGTGAAGACCAAGGAGATCCTATCTCCAGAATCTCACCAGGATCACCCACTGAGCCTGTTCAGGGTATCTTGCGCTTCTGTTTTATGTCGTCACCATCCAACATGTCACCTAAACCTTGCAACACTCCTAACTAAACAGGGTGGACACTTGGACCCCACCTATGGAGAGCCACTGCTTTTACCCGGTGAGTGCCAATCCTTGCTTATGAAAAATGATGCACAGGAGCACCCCGATCTTGTGTGTGTGTGTGAGAGAGAGAGAGAGAGAGAATAAAGTTTAGCAGGAAGCAACTCCCACATTGATCAAAAAGACTTACTTTCAAATAGGACGGCAGCCATAGCCTTCCAGTAAATGGTCTTGCTCAGTGTCCCTGCGTGGTGTACAGAAAACAGTCTCTTGTGCAAGCAGGTATAACCACTCTGCACATGGATCCAGGAGGATCGTGTCCCTCGTGTGTACAAAGGCGCTATTTCCCTACAATCCAGTGCTTTCGCCTTCATTTTCCAGCCTCCTTTTCTAGTTAGTCACATGCAAGCTTATTCAGGAAGTGGACGAGTTTCAAAATGGGAAACGTGATTTGGAATTGCCTTGATTTTAAACCAATCCAAATTCAGGTGGATGAAGCCGTTTTCTTTTAGGGGTGGGATGGGGAGGATCAAAGCTGGTCGGCGGGGCGGTTCAGACATTTTTCAGCATCTTGGTAGTCTGGTTGTTGGCTGCGTTGATGCTAATCACGTTGGCGGTGGCCTGCGGAGAAAAAAAGAAAGTGAGAAAACAGAGGCAGAGGCTGTTTCAAGAAGCAGGCCTGGCTCCGCATGGTTGAAACTACACCTCCCATCACGCTGGCTGCTGAGCCTGATGGAAGTTGTAGTCCAAAGCACGTGGAGAGCTCCAGGCTGGCAAAGGCTGCCTTAAGGGAGTCACATGTTGTGTGAAGAGTTTTCCCTCACCTGTACTAACACTAACACAACGTGTTCCAACCCCCCTGACCATTTCGCCTTTTACTGAACCTTTCCAAGCTCTGGATTAAAAAAAATATGGGGCAACCAAAACAGTACACAGGATTCCATATGAAGGTGTTAACTAGAATGATCTTTCCAAAGGAAGTAAAGTCACAGATCCTCCCGCTGTTGGATCCAGAAGTAGTCAGAGTGGGATGTAACATAGGCAGTCAAGTACAACACTTCCTGTTTGCCCAGAGTGGACACACACAGGGGGGTGTTACTGCAGCCAGGAGGATTTCCTGTCACACCTGGTCTGGACCATCTCCCCCCCCCCCCCCCGGCATGTGACCAGGTGGATGGGCGTGATCCTGTGAGACTCTGTGAAAGGGCCAGTCACGCAGCCATCTCTCTCTCTCTCTCTTGACCCTTACTCTTTTGCTGCTTTCTTCTGATACTGATGTCTTTTGCTGTCTGCTGGCTCTCAGCCAGCAGCACATGGGCTCAATCCCCAAATGGGTTGAACTCAAACCCTTTTCTGTAACTACAAGCTACAGCCTGCCTTTAAGGAACCTACTGTGAACTGAATGTAAGTAAACTTCTTGTTATTCTTAATAGAATACTGTTGTGTCCTTATCATTTTAAAGAGGGAACAAAGGGGGAATTTACCAGGAATAATCCAATCTGGACAAGCCAGACTGGATGGCTTAAGTAAAGAGATTCAAACGAATCTACCAACTAGTTTCCTGCTATATGCTGGGGAATGTACTCTGCTACTGACTCACAAGCGTGAGTGAGGAAGGATAATACTTGATCAATATATCCTCTCCTACTATCCACAACATTCCCACAGAGTAGAGCACCAAAAATATGTGCATATACAAACCCTCCCTAATACATAGCTGCCAAGTTTTCCCTTTTCTCGTGAGGAAGCCTATTCAGCATAAGGGAATTTCCCTTAAAAAAAAGGGAGAACTTGGCAGCTATGCCCTAATATGGTGTCTTCCAGTTGTGCATCTTGGGTGTAGAATTTGGAATTTTAAACTTTTTATTAAAAAAAATCACGTTATGTTCTACTGCATATGTTCTCTGCCCTGGCCCATCGCTCACCTTTTCCTTAATGCTGTCCACCTGCTTACTCTGGACGTCGATTTCGTTGCTCATGTCCACCGCCATGCTGCGAAGATTGCTCAGCATGCTGTCTACCTGCGTCAGGTTCTGTTCCATCTCTTCTTCCACGTCGTCCTTTGTTATCCTGAGCGAAACGCACACAAGAACGTTAAGAGCCTAGCTGCTGGATCAGGCCAGAGGCTCCTCGTACCCCAGCGGCCTTTCCTCGCAGTGGGCAAGAACAAGTTCGCCAACTAAGTTTTCAATCCGGGAAAATGAAAGGCGTGATTGAGCTGAGGAGGGTGGATGGTGACGATGACCATTTTCTTGTTATTATTAGTGTTTTGTTTTGTTTTGTTTTGTTTTGTTTTGTTTTGTTTTGTTGTGTTGTGTTGTGTTGTGTTGTGTTGTGTTGTGTTTTGTTTTGTTTTGTTGTAACCATCATGGTCATATCAACCACAGAATAAAAATACATACGCTAAGAATACTCTGCAAGACCCATGCTCCTAATTTCTCTTTGTAGGCAGCTAGGAAGTAATTACTGTATACAAAGTTATTTAAAAAGTCCAGTTACGTTAGGGCTCAGAGGAATGAGCTACTAATTACAGTACTGTACTCAAAGCCTCTCAAGTAAAGAACCACAAAGATTTCGGAAGTTGATTAATGATACTTCTTTCAAAAGCATCAACCAAGATACAGCTTTACATTTACCAAAAATTATAATATACAGGCTAAAAATGTTAAAATACAAAAGGGTGAAGGAACTTATACAGTACATCGAAATAATCTAGTTACCGTATTTTTCCGTGTATTAGATGAGGTTTTTTACTCAAAAATCGTGTAAAAAAAACTGGGGTACTCCTATACACAGATAGTGGCGTGGGGGGGGGGGAGCTGCACTCTAGGGAGCGTTTCTGACAGCAGTGGTAGGGGGGGAGTGGCTGCCCCCTTTGCCAACCCCCAGCAATGGCCCTGCTGTGCCCCTTAAAAATGCTTAACAACTTTGGGCCTCTTCCCTCATTTTCTTTAAATTTAGTCCCCAAAAATAGGGTGTGTGTGTGTCTTATACACAGAAAAATACGGTAAATATTTAAATCACCTGATTAAATCTTGGTTAATCACCACATTATTACTACTACTACTACTACTACCACCACCACCACCATGGATTTATTAATTGCCTTTATGCATAAGAGAATTAAAAGCACAAAACAGGACTAAAACCCGAACAAGTGGGACGCTTGTCATATCAACCCATTTATCCAGCTGGAACAAACACGCCTTTTGACCGTTTTCAGAAAGGGTAGAGAGCGGCTGCCTATCTCAACAGGAATGCTATCCCACAGAATGGGGCAGCCACAGAAAAGGCCCTGCTCCAAGTGACTGAGGTGGCTTCTGACACCTTTGGCGCTTGCAGGAGAAACTCTCCTGGAGGCTGCAGAGGAGATCTCCCGGTTGTGTGAGGTGGTCTTGGAGGAGAAGACCTCCCCACTCCTTACCTCTGGATGAAGGGCCCACTCATGACCATCTGGTTTCCATCGGCCACCACACAGGGTTGTCGAGAGACCACCTGGCCGTTGCTGGCCTTGGTGACCTCCAAGTCTTTTATGTGCTTTAACCTATGTTTCAAAAGAACAGATGTTCAGGCAGTAGTTCAACCTCTAACTTACTTTGCTCTGATTAAAAAGAGAGAGAGAGGCGTCCCTGGCGATTGCCCAGCCAGGGGACTTACTTTGCGCAGGGGCAGACGAAGAGGCCGCAACATTTCGCCATGTCTGTGAGGTTCTTCTCTGCCTCCTTCATGTCTTGGATGATCTGATCCAAGCCGTCCTCAATCCGGTCGAGCTGCTCTGAGGAAGGGAAAGCGAAGGGGAGCCAGCGGCAACACTCAGGAACCAACAAACATTATACACAGCCCTCTCCAAATACGCAGGCTGAATCTCACAGGTATTGTGGAGAGGAGCGGCCACTTTCTAATGCTCCCGTGAGGTATGTCGGCTGGTTTTCAAATCTCCCCTCCAATAGCAACGGAGCCTGGTCTGCTAGCCACCGAGGCCTAGTGGTTAGGGTTGCCATACGTCTGGGAAATCCCGGGCATGTCCTCTCTTGCGGGGCAACCTGGCCATCCGGGGTGTGTGTGTGTGTGTGTTTCATTTCCAAACAAAAACTCCGGGTATTTGTTTGTTTGTTTTTAAAAAGTGCACAGGTGGTTCAGGGTGTGTGAGCAGCCATCGTGCTGGCGCAGCTGCATGTGAAGGATCATCCATTCACGGCTACAGCTGGGGTAGGCTTGGGAGTCACAGGGGTGGGGGCACAGAGGTGGGGGGGCAGACCACCCCAGGTTTCATCGCTGAGGAGGTGACATTCGGCACCCGCCCACGACTCCCAAGCCTACCCCGAGCTGTCGATGTGGGGCGGGGGGGGGGGTTGACAAAACAATTTCCACACCGGGTACTACCTGGGCTTGCTACGCCTCTGCTTTGGGGCTCAACGACTGTCCGGATTTTTACTTCTTGAAATATGGCAACCTTATTTCTGCTTGCAATAATTATTTCCTATCATGTGGAGCCGCCCTCAAAAATAGTATTTCCCTCCCACTTTCTGAAGCGGTACCCATTCATTCGAGCACCTTATTCTGCTGCCTGTGTGCATTCAAGCCACTGCCAGGGGGTTTTGAGACTAGTCAGCCAACCCACAGAGGATTTTAAATATAGCAATTGCAAATGCAGAACCAGAACACAGCTAACACCTCCATGGTCTGTGAGCGATCTGCCATGAAGCCAGAGGCCTTACCTCCCTGGTCATCCAGCATGACCAAAGTTCGAATTCCGGCATCTTTGCTCTGTTGGGAAGGAGAGGTGGGGAGAGAAGTGAACAACTTTAAACACCTCCAGGATTCTGCAAGATTTCTGGGGCCTGATGTTGCTCACATGAGAACAAGGGATCAGACGAAGGGCACATTCACACCAGGTTTCTAGTCCTCATGCATGTGGCCAAAAGGGGGAAAAAAGCCACAACTTGAGAACTCTCTGCAAAAGGCTTGCAAAGCAGAATGGACAGGTTGTTAAAGAACGTCATCCCATCATCCTCAGGTCACTTTCGCTACACACATTTAATAATAATAATAATAATAATAATAATAATAATAATAATAATATTTTATTACTTATACCCCGCCCATCTGGCTGGGTTTCCCCAGCCACTCTAGGTGGCTTCCATCAAGAGATTAAAAATACATTTCAAGCGCTATGGGGCCACTTTAAACAGTCCAGGCTTCTGTTATGTATTCAGTGGTCTGCGTTTGCCTGAGCTTGAGTCTGGACCAGGCACCCCCAAACTGCGGCCCTCCAGATGTTTTGGCCTACAACTCCCATGATCCCTAGCTAACAGGACCAGTGGTCGGGGAAGATGGGAATTGTAGTCCAAAACATCTGGAGGGCCGGAGTTTGGGGAAGCCTGGTCCGGACTAAGGATTCTGAGCTCCTGTGTTCTGATTCGATACGTGATATCCAATCACAGAAAGCCTCTGCCATTGGCCTTTAAACTCTGAGCCATGATTCACAGCTTGGAAGTTTGGACAGCCAATCACGTTGGGCATACAGTCAAGCTAGAGCTGTGATCTCTCAGAGATTGGGCGATATTGCTAGACAAGAGGACATAGCCCTCGTGAAACCAGGGATATTCCTGGGGGAGCAGATCTATCAGGTTACACCAGTGCCTTATCTCGCGGAAATCCGCTATGTGGAATACCGTAGACTCATCACCGCGGCCAGATTGAACGGCCTCGAATCTGCGGTATTATGGGGAAGGTACAGGGGAGTTCCATACGACCAGAGAACTTGCCATTGTGCCTTGGGAGAGGTAGAGTCCACCGAACATATCCTCCTGAGTTGCCCTTTCTATGTAGATTTAAGGCAATATCTCATAGCCCCATGCCTATTTCAGCTCAGCTCTCTATCCAGAGAAAGTCAGCTTGTATATTTGTTGAATAATCCCACTGGGAAAACAGCTTTCTTGGTGGCCAAATTTCTCTTCCTAGCTCTCAAGCATCGTAAGACTAAAATCGATTGCATTGATGTGGGTTTATCTGTATAGCTTTTATTAGTGCTGCCCATGTTTCATTTTAGAGGTTTTCTTTTAGATGTCTTAGATGTTTTAATCTTGTACTGAGAAATGTATCTTTTCTGACTGACAGTCGAATAAAGAATAATGATGATGACAATCACGTTGGGAGTGGGAGTGGCCCAAGCCTTCAGAAACGTATTTAAGCAGTTGCTTTTTCCCTGTCATCCAGTTCTGATAGTTCAATAAAGGTTCTTGCTGTTATCGCTGTGCCTTCCCTCGTAGGAAGTTTTCCCCAAATAATCCTGGGGTCTGTGGTTGCATAAGGTTGCGGAGAGCTGTTAAAAGGCCAAGCTATTCCCCCTCGCAGAGTCCCCTGTGAAGAGGGACTTTTTCTTACCTCATCCACCAGGTGCAACATCCTCCTGGTGCTCTCCAAAGCCTGAAGTGAAGATAAAAAAAGAGCAGGAAATTAAATATTATTTATTTATAGATTCATAGCATTGTAGAGTTGCACGTTGCAAGGCAGGAATCACAGCTCTGGGAAGCCCTGAGGGTGATGCTGATGGGAGTTGTAGCGCAGCACCTCTTGAGGGCACCAGGTTAGCAAAAACTGCTTTTGTCCTTTTAAAAGCCGCCTCCGCCAGCAGCCCTAATGGTAGCTAGTTCTGTAAGTTAATTATGCACTCTGTGAAGAAGTTACTTTCTCGAGCCTGTCTTAAGCCAACCAGACAATCAGTTTTACTGGATTATTCACCGAGTAACCCCAATAAAATGGTCTAGTTACAGGTAGGTAGCCGTGTTGGTCTGACGTAGTCAAAACAAAAATTTAAAAAATCCTTCCAGCAGCACCTTAAAGACCAACTAAGTTTTTCATTTTGGTATGAGCTTTCGTGTGCATGCACACTTCTTCATGCACACGAAAGCTCATACCAAAATAAAAAACTTAGTTGGTCTTTAAGGTGCTGCTGGAAGGATTTTTTTTATTATTTTGTTCCCAATAAAATGGCATATCCTTTCTTGCCACCAACAGAGGAGGGAAAAAAAACCCCACCCCCATTTGGCAGTGCAATGCACGCTAAAGCAAATTAGTTACATAGTTCGAATCTGCCTCATTTGCATAAGTATTCTTGTAGCCCTTTTGCAAGAACGAGAATTGTTCTTCAGAACAAAGCCAACTTCCTTGCAATTATATCTCTGGCATATTTGGGCAGGAATGCCAAACTGGGGTTGTGGGGTGAGGGGGGCAGAAGGTTCTCCAGATTGTAGACTGGGACGCAATCATGCTGCTGCTAAAGTAAACTGGGGGCAATTTAAGGCTGGAGGAGGCCATTTCTTCCAGAAGTGGAAGCTACTAACTAAAGGTGCAAAAGCCCCACCAAGTCTTAACAGTCCTTTGCCAGTCCACACAGAGCAGCTGAGCACGGCAACTGCATTTTATGTGTGGGGATGGTCGTGAGGGCAAATTGCCACAGATCGGAAAGGATGTGGGAGGACTAGGCGGAAGATATTGGAAGGCAACAGGCTGGCAACGACGCCAGCTGGATTCGCCGTAAATCGTAAATGAACAAAGGATATCAATTCCTGGCAGGAGAAATAGAGTCGACCCAGGCGAAACAGGGAATAATCTGCCTCTGGGTTGAAATCAGCTCATGGGAGGGGGGTTGCCTTCCCATGTTCCTTTCTGCCCACCCCTCATGGCAATACCAGCAGCATTTTTATAAGGAAAAGGAGATCTGGCTGGTAGAAGCAAAACAAGTATTTTCCCGACCTCATTGTTGACCTGGTGGATGCGCTGTTCAAGGTCTTCCGACTCAGGACCCACCACACCATTGGCTGCCATCTTGGGATCTTTTGGGACAGAACCGAGGGGGACGTTTTCCCTTGTATGGATAACTCCACGGTCTCCTACAGAAAAAGACAGAAGAGATCAAAGAGAAGGAAACATCCAGTGTGAGAGATCACAGGTGCCCAGCCAGGTATCATTTCACATAGTGGCCGTGCCATGAGCCAGAAGGAACCCCCACGATCCTTTCCACGTAGCAAAGCATTCTGGGGCTAACCCACAATCCCCTGGGGCATGACTCCGAGGGATCAAACAGCAGAGTCCCAGCAGCCTCTGCTGGGGACTGGTGAATCTGTCGATTCCAGGCTATCTCTTTTCCTGACATTAAACCAGGCTTCCTCAACCCCAGCCCTCCAGATGTTTTTGGCCTACAACTCCCATGATCCCTAGCTAGCAGGACCAGTGGTTCAGAGATGATGGGAGTTGTAGTCTCAAAACATCTGGAGGGCTGAGTTTGGGGAAGGCTGCCTGAGTTCTCCCCATATCCACCTCAGTCTGTAAATGCATTCATTTTTAAGAAGCAGTCCTCATGAAAATTCACCAGCCTTTTAGTGAGAATACTCCACATTTTTGTTTGCTATTCTGCAGCATATACACATTACCCCCCCCATGGAATTTCCCATAATCACACTGCAAAAGTGTGTATTTTGAAGAATGCCTGTGTTTCTGTTTACATATTTTTCCGGAAGTCTGAATGCAGCTGATCTCCTCCCACACCCCTACTTTCTAAGCCTAACCCTACTTTCTACAGTGTGGAAGGAGATCCCAGGTCAGCAGTGGGGGATAATTTTCCTCTTGCATTCCTGACACCCTTGCAAAGACTCCTGCTTCTCTGCTTCTCTCATACAGTCCAGATCTAGTTACTGGTAGCTCATTGGTGGAGCACCTGCCTTGCAGGCAAAAGGTCTCAAGTTCAATCCCCAACATCTGCAGGTAGGCATGAGAGAGAGACTTCCTATCTGGAACCCTGGACAGCCACTGCCAGCCCGTGTAGACAGTACTGAGCTAGACAGATCAGTGGTCTGACACAGTATGAAGCAGTTTTCCATATTCACTAAAACGAAGCCAAAAAAACACAAATCTGTTCAGAGTTGAGGCAAGTTCGCAGATCAATACAAAATGTACAAACGAGCGGGTTGGACACAGGCAGAATTTCTGCTTTTTAATTCCCTGGCGGTGCTATCAGTTCGGCGCATTTAATTCCAGACCGATTTGTTACGGGAGGGGAGGACACTGAGACTGCTTGCTCACCCACACCTGCCTACCCGCAGCCCTTGCAAAGCTTATTCGGCAGCCTCTCTGGCTTCTGAGATTTAATGGCAGATTGCCAACACATATATCTTCATGGCAATGAGGACTAGAATCTTAAGGAAGCCAAGAATCTTGAGGCCCTGATTCCAGTGCCAATCCCTACTACAGACCACATTCCTGCAAAAACGAAATTCATTCAGCCATGAAGCTTCATGGGTAACCTCCTGCCAGTCACTGTCTCTCAGCTTAAACTTCCTCACAGGGTTGGAGTGAGGATAAAGGAGGGAAGGGAGAACCATGTACCCTGAGCTCCTTGGGAGGGGGTATATAAATGTACTCATAATGCAACGAACCCTGGTTAATGAACCCTGGTTAATATTCTCATATATATATATATATATATATATATATATATATATATATATATATAAATGTAAACTGGGCATGTGGGTTACTATCCACTTTTCTCCGAAACCGCTTCACCGATTGCGTTCAAATTTGAACACAACGTCCAAAGCGAATGTCCGAAGGCTTCAAAGACAGATGCCACACCTCCACCAGGTGAACCCCCCCCCAGAAACCCCTGTTCCAGAACGCCCCACTCAGCCAAAAGTGCATGCTGGGAAAAGAACCAGGGTGCAAACCAGCGCCCTCTAGCGGCGGCTACACTGGTACTGCACCTATAAAACATTCCCATTCAACAGCACCTCGGCTGCCGTTTACATACTAGGCCGAAGCCTTTACAGACTAGGCCGAATGGAGGTATTGACTCGCCTGGGTGGGGGTTGGGGGGAGTTGGGGACGGGATAGATCAGGACACGGTGGGACCAGTGGAGGGAAGAGGGGGTGTGATACGTCATGGGACAGGTTGGGGGGGATCAAAGGAAAAAGCCGGGGTGGGGGGAGGAGGGGGCGGGATACGTCATGGATCGACACAGGGTGGTGGCAGTCACAGGGATTAGCCACAGCAACGCGTGGCAGGGCCAGCTAGTTAGGGTATATAAATGTACAGTAATCATAATGCAATGAACCCTGGTTAATATTCCCTTATTAGGATATATAAATGTAATCATAATGCAACAAACCCTGGTTAATGAGCCCTGGTTAATATTCCCTTATTAGGGTATCATAATGTAATTATAATGCAACGAACCCCGCTTAATGAACCCTGGTTAATATCCTCTTATAAGGGTGGATTGCAATTGGAGCAGCTAAGCTTACCCCCGCCCCGAATTCAACCATGCCCAAGAGACATTTCACCACCATCCCTAGCCACCTTCAGGAATGTGAACAAGCAGACCCTTCATAGAATCATAGAATCTTAGAGTTGGAAGGGACCCAAGGGCCATCTAGTCCAACTCCCTGCAATGCAGGAATCTCAGGAAAGCATCCATGACAGATGGCCATCCAACCTCTGCTTAAAAACCTTCAAGGAAGGAGAGTCCCCCACCTCTTGCGGGAGTCTGTACCTTGGGGTGACTAATCCAACCAACGACAAACAATCAAGGCAGCTTTTAGGGTGGAAGCTACTAACTAAAGGTGCAATCATGTGTTAACAATACTTTGCCAGCCAACACAGAGCAGGTGGGCATTGCAACAACAGCTTGCATGGTGTCACAGAACCCCGTTGCACCACAATCTACTCCTTGGGCTCTGCCATTTTGTCACGCTACTTGCGACTATTCCTAGGGAGGAGGAACCAAGCCAGGGTGGACAGAACCTGCCATAACTCCAGCCCCCACCTCCTCCGTCAGGCGATATGATTCTTCTTCAGCAGCCCCCGAAGAAGCCGTATAATTATCGCGCTTGAAAAGTGCAGCTGTTTGCTTTTTGGGAGCTGAGAAACAGCCGCCCACCCACCCTCTCTCCCTCCCCCCGAAGGACCTTCCTGGGCTCCCACCTTCTGTTGCTCGACTCTGCCTGCCTGCAAAATTCGTGCAAATTAAAAATAGATGCTTTGTGTGTGTTTTGTGCTTTTGAACAAAGCGAAAGAGAGAGGAGGGGGCAGAGGTGTCGCTGCGGCAGCAAAACTTTTTCCCCAAGCTGACAGCAAAAGGGGGGGGGAGGTAAAGGGTGGGTTGGGTGGGAAGAAAAGCGGTTTAGGAATGATTCAGTGAGAGGAAGAGATGGCCCCTACAGATACCCTTTTGATTGGTGATTTGCACTCTTGATGGTATCAGAGCGACCAATTAGTTTCCGGGCTCAATTCAAAGTGGGGTTTTTTGCCCTAGAAAGCCTTATATAACTCAGGACCCCAATACCTCAAGGACTTCCTCTCCCCCTAGGAACCATCCTGGACTGCGATCATCATTTGAGGCCCTTCTCCGTGGGCCCCCTCCATAGAAGGTCTGGGGGTGGCAACAGAAGAACCGGGCCTTTGCAGTGGTGGCTCCCCGCTTATGGAAAGCTCTCCCTGGGGAGGCCCGCCTGGTACCATCATTTCATACCTTTAGGCAAAAGCGTTTCTTTCCTGCCAGGCCTTTAGCTCTTCATTACCTGTGGCCTCCTTTAGTGAGTGCCACGTTTTAATCCTGCCTTTTGAAAACACGACTGTCTCTTAGATTCTCCTGCGCTTTGTTTTACGATGGCTTTAATGTGCTTGCTTATTGTTGTAAGTCACTTTGAGTTACTGTATTTTTCTGTGTATAAGATGATGTGTGTTTTTTGGCTTTAAAACTTTAGTCAAAAATTGGGGGGGATCTCTTATACACGGGTGGTTAATGTACAGGTTTTTTAAAAACAAAAACAAAAAAACAACTACTACTTACCTTCCCACGGCTAGAAGATGCCCCCCAAAAAAGCTCAGCAACTTTGGCATTGTTGGGTTAATTTGGGGTTTAAAGAAATAGGGGTTGTCTTATACATGAGGGAGTCTTATACACGAAAAAATACGGGACTTTTGTTTTTAAAAAGTGATTAATAAGATTAATTAACAACAACAACAACAACAACAACAACAACAACAACAACAACAACAGATAATCCTGTTTCAACACTGTTGACACCTGTGAATATTTCTGGGGTGGCCAGACTGCTTCATTTTCAGTTTGTCTGTAACTTCCTGCTGAAATCTGGTCCCTTTTTATACCACAAATTTTCAGGAGGCAGGTGGGGAGGGTGGGGTTGTCCTGCTTTTGTTGAGCTGCAGAGTGACGGTGACCCTCCAAATGGCAGAAGGTCCCAGGTTCAACCTCCAGGTAGGGGCTGAGAGAAACTCCTCCCTGAAATCCTGCAGATTTGCTGCCAGACAGTGTAGGCAATACTGGGCTGTACTACCAACCTTACTGTGTGCTTGTGAAATATGGTCCACTTATAAACGCCATTTGCAACTCCTCCAAAGATTCCATCAAAGGTGTCTCCGATTATTTTTTTTACACATCACTTGGGAAGACAGGCAAACTAATACCAGTGTACTGGAATAATAATAATAATAATAATAATAATAATAATAATAATAATAATAATTTATTATTTATACCCCGCCCATCTGGCCGGGTTCCCCCAGCCACTCTGGGTGGCTTCCAACAAAATACAGAAATCCATCAAACATTAAAAGCTTCCCTAAACAGGGCTGCCTTAAGATGCCTTCTAAAGGTCTGGTAATTGTTGTTCTCTTTGACCTCTGGTGGGAGGGCATTCCACAGGGTGGGTGCCACTACCGAGAAGGCCCTCTGCCTGGTTCCCTGTAACTTGGCTTTTCGTAGCGAGGGAACCGCCAGAAGGCCCTCGGCACTGGACCTCAGTGTCCGGGCAGAACGGTGGGGGAGGAAACACTCCTTCAGGTATACTGGACCGAGGCCAGTAGCAATGATCACCAGTGTTGAAGCAATGATTCTTCAACATCAACTTCGTTGGTCTGGTCATGTTGTGCGGATGCCTGATGATCGTCTTCCAAAGCAACTATTCCAGGCATCCCCAAACTGCGGCCCTCCAGATGTTTTGGCCTACAACTCCCATGACCCCTGGCTAACAGGATTAGTGGTCGGGGAAGATGGGAATTGTAGTCCAAAACATCTGGAGGGGCGAAGTTTGGGGATGCCTGCACTATTCTATTCCAAACTTAAAAATGGAAAGCATAATGTTGGTGGTCAACAAAAGAGGTTCAAAGATTCTCTCAAGGCAAATCTTTTAAAATGTAGTATAAACACCAACAATTGGGAAACACTGGCCTGCGAGAGGTCCAGTTGGAGAACAGCCCTTACCAAAGGTGTCCTGGGCTTTGAAGACACTCAAACTCAGGACGCAGGGGAGAAACGTGCTACGAGGAAGGCATGCTTGGCAAATTCACACCGTGATCAACTCCCGCCCGGAAACCAATGTGAAATGATGTGTGGATCCAAAATTGGCCTCCACAGTCACTTATGGACTCATTGTTAAAACTGTGTTTATGGAAGACAATCTTACTCGGCTACGAGGGATCGCCAAAGAAGTAGAAGACGTGGACAAATGGTCTGACTCCGTATAAGGCAGTTTTCTATGTTCTAGGTAGGGTGGATGGGGTTGCCCTTGTGCCTTTACTTTCTGCACAAAAGCTAATTTGAAAAGACAATGGGTATGTTGATGTTAGAAGAGTGCCGGGCCTAGGAGCCACCAGCCATCAAAGGCAATTAATCTAAACCCTACGGATCACCATTTAGTGCAAGGCTATGCAAGAATCTTAAAGGTGGGGATATGTGCGCTCAGTTTGCCAGGCCTGGGTAATGTTGGAGAAGGACTTTCAAAAAGGTTTAACAGCCTGTTCTTTTATTTATTCAATTTAGATTGCCAGTGAGCAGTGCTTTTTAAAAGGATTTCAGGTGGCTCTCTCTTATGCATGGTAATAACTGTAACGAAGTTATCACCCTTTTAAAAAATAAGGAAGTGGAAGGATTTGATCCTTAATGCGTGCCTAGGACATTGGTTAATTAAATTAAGTGACTCCGCGTGAAGAACACTGGAAAAAGCTCACTTCTGTCTGGGAACACATATAGGGTGAGCTCTTCCTGACTCCCCAGAAAAAGTGCCCTTGAGTAGATGTAAGATTACAACATTTATTTATTTTCTCATCCTGTGCAACTGGCAGGGCCATCATAGCTAAAAGAATCATAGAGCTGGAAGGGACCCAGAGGATCATCTAGTCCAACCCCTGTACGCTGCCCCTATGCAGGGATCGAACCTGCAACCTTGACATTATCAGCACCACACTCCAGCCAACTGAGCTTTCCAGGCCGGCCCATCCATGAGGCAGGTTGAGCAACGGACTCAGGCAGCAAAATTCCAAAGTAGTTCTTTATTTCCCCCCTTGCTGCTGACGTAGATCTTCACTCACCCATTCTTCTCTGGCAAGGAAGGGGCGCCGTTTTGCGGTTCGCCTCAGGTGCCAAAATGCCTTGCATGGCAGGTGCAGGATCGGTGCCATAGATTCTCCCCACACCTCTCTGAGAGCAGCTTTCGCAGCGTCACCCAGAGACCATTTGAGTTCTTCCAGAGACAAACTATTTTGTCAAGCAATCCTAAGAACGTAAGCAGAGCCTGATGGATCAGGCCAATGGCCCATCTAGTCCTGCATCCTGTCTCCTCAAAAGATTTCATCAACGGTGTCTCCGAAAAATTTGACACATCACTTGGGAAGACAGGCGAACTAATGCCAGTGTACTGGAAGAAGAAAAGATCATGAGTGTCAAAGCGATGATTCTTCGACATCAACTTTGTTGGACTGGTCATGTTGTGCGGATGCCTGATTCTCGTCTTCCAAAGCAACTACTCTATTCCAAACTTGAATATGGAAAGCGTAATGCTGGTGGTCAACAAAAGAGGTTTAAAGACTGTCTCAAGGCAAATCTAAAAAAAATGTAGTATAAACACCAACATTTGGGAAACACTGGCCTGCGAGAGCTCCAGTTGGAGAACAGCCTTCACCAAAGGTGTCGTGGGCTTTAAAGACACTCAAACTCAGGACAAAAGGGAGAAACATGCTAAAGGGAAGGCATGCTTGGCAAATTCACACCGTGATCAACTCCCGCCCGGAAACCAATGTGGAAGGATGTGTGGATCCAGAATTGTCCTCCACAGTCACTTACGGACTCTTTGTTAAAACCGTGTTTATGGAAGACAATCTTACTTGGCTACGAGGGATCACAGAAGAAGAAGAAGAAGAAGAAGAAGAAGAAGAAGAAGAAGAAGAAGAAGAAGAAGAAGAAGAAGAAGAAGAAGAAGAAGAAGAAGAAGAAAACTGTCCTCACAATGGCCAACCAGATGTCAGTGGGAAACCAGCAAGCAGGATCCGAGCGCAAGAGCAACTCTCCCTTCCTGCAGTTTCCAGCGACTGGGATTCGGAAGCACCCCTGCCTCCGACCGCAGAGGCCAAGCCAAGCCATCGAGGTTTGAAAGCAGCCACTGACAGCTCTTTCCCCCATGGATTTGGCTGGCCCTCTTTTAAAGCCGTCCACGTCAGTGGCCATCACTGCCTCCTGTGGAAGGGAGTTCCGTAGTTTAACTCTGCGCTGTGTGAAGAAGAACTTGCTTTTATCTGTCCTGAATCTTCCAATGCTCAGCTTCATTGGATGTCCACAAGTTCTAGTGTTAAGAGAGAGGGAGAAACCCGTCTCTCTCTCTTTACTTTCTCCATGTCATGAATCACTTGCATTTCAGTTGCTCTATCTTGATTTGCTTGCCCAAAAACCTCACATGGAGGCTAGACTACACCCTGGACTCAGCTACCTTAAACAAACAGCACTTTGAATGTGTTATAAACATGCAACACCAGATGGCGCTGCAGAGCACAAAACTTTTCCATGTGATTTTACATAGCGGGTTTTTTCCCTTTGGTTATAAGGATTTAATTTATGACTTATTTATAGCGTCTTTTCCCTGTGTGTAGATCCACCCCCTGTCTTTACAGAGCATTCTTCCTGATTTGTCCGCATGGAGGATAGATGACAAGGATTACTCATCCCAATTTCCTTGCAGGGATGTTCATCATTTGCCCCACACTTTGCCCCACACTTTTCAATGCGTCTCCCTGTCACTTCCCTAACTGCAAACAGCCCACTCCTTTTTTAAAAAAAACAACAACCTGTGCACACTTGAATTTCCCAGATATGCACTGTCTCAAACCCCACCTGCAAAATGCCAACCCTTGAAACAACATAGACTCCCAGAACGGCAGCACCTGCCGTGGCTCAGTTTCCCCTTTGTCAAGGATCTGCCTCCTGGTTAATGCCGCCCGAGTGACTGAAAGCACAGCATTTGGCCAAAGCTATCCAGCATGACTCATCGGAGCCGTTCAGCTTCCCTTCGCCCCTCTTACACTGGGGGGAGAGGAAAGGAGAACAGGTCGGTTGTGGGGGGTGGGGAGCAAGAAGGATCTCGAACGCATTAGAGCCAAGAGCCTTCACAAACCATTAGGCGGGGAGGCCAAATGCCTGTCAGTTTACGAGCATCCTCCTCTGCCCCGTCTCTCTCGTCGATATAACCTTTCAGATCTTCTTCTGGCATCGGAAAGTGGGAATAATGTTATTACTATAGATGCCCCTCCATCTCACAATCCCCTGGGCTGCTGCAATTATGGAACAGGATGCTGGTCTCCAATCGAGCCGTGCTCCTCTGCCGTCCAGCGTGACGTACGGACAGAGCCCTCTGTTTTTGGCTGCACAAATCTTAAACTGTGAACCTACCCCTGGCTTAGCAGTACAGGAAACTCACTGGTACCAAGTCAGACCATTGGGTCCATCTGGCTCAGTACTGTCTGCACCGGCCGGCGGCAGCAGCTCTCCAGGGTTTGGGACAAGGGTCCTCTCCCAGCCCTACCCAGAAACACTGTCGAGGATTGAACTTGGCACCTTCTGCATGCTCTCTCGCTGACCCACAGCCCTTCCTCGACTTGTTTCCTCTGCTTCCTGCTACCTGACCTTGTCTGGCCCTTCTGCTAAGTGGTTTCTTTTGTGGGTCCAGCCAATCTCCCTCTGGAACAGAGCAGCACGGAGAAGACAAAGTGCCCATCAAACGTCCCTAAGGACGCAGGTTCGAGACCCGCTGCCGACTAGAGCGTCGGCGCATCGGTGCAAAAGCAAATCTCCTTTCTACGTACCTAAGCGCCTGGCTTCTGCGCGGTTCAGGCGTCCACGAGGGCCCCTTTCCTTAATGAGCAGAGCAGTCTTGTAACTGCCAGTGACAAAGGGCTCCCTTTTATCAAGCACTAATTTGCGGAAGGCTTTGCAAGCAGCCACTTAATGCATCGGTTCCCTAATGGCTCCTAGCTGAAATTAAAAGGCAAGCGAACAGATCCAAGCAAGATTCATCCAAGCAATTACAGTACTTGTTCGCGGAAGGCAAGGCAATCCATGGCCGCTAACCACAATGGCTAGGCTGAACCTCTGCTGCCAGAGGCCTTGCGCCTCTGAATACCAATTGCTGGAAACTGCAGGAGGGGAGAGTGTCGCTCTGGTGTTCGAATCCTGCTTGCCACTTTCCCGTCGGGGCACCTGATTGGCCACTGTGAGAACAGGATGTTGGACTAGATGGGCCACTGACCTGATCCAGCAGCCAGTCTCCTTATATAATAATAATGTCTTCTAAACATCAGATAGTTGTTTATTTCCTTGACATCTGATGGGAGGGCGTTCCACAGGGCGGGCGCCACCACCGAGAAGGCCCTCTGCCTAGTTCCCTGTAACCTCGCTTCTCGCAGGTTGGGAACCGCCAGGAGGCCCTCTAACTGAACCTCCAGGTCCAAAGGCAGTCTATCTAGATTCCTAGGTTCATAGGGCTATATGGTCACTGTGAGAACAGGCTTTTGGACTAGATGGGTTGCTGGCTGATCTAGGAGGGCTCTTGGGCAGCTCAGAAGGAGGGTTAGAACATGGTGCTGATAATGCCAAGGTTGCGGGATCGGTCCCCGCATGGTCCAGCTGCATATTCTTGCATTGCAGGCGGTTGGACTAGATGATCCTCAGGGTCCCTTCCCACTCTACAATTCCATCATTCTTTTTCCATTGGCCTACATATATCATCCTGCCAAGCCACAAAGGGAATTGCTTCCCCAAAATTTCTAAACCAGGAACATAGCTCAGCGCAGGAGCAGCTGCTTTGTATGCAGAAGGTCACAAGTTCGATCCCCGGCATCTCGGAGAGAACCATGCCTAAAATCCCAGAGAGCTGCTGCCAGTCAGTGTAGGCAACCCTGAGCTAGATGGACTCAGCATAAACAGGGCGGCTTTCTTTGTAAGCATGGTGAGGGTCTGCTCAGAGCTTTGCAAGCTTCCAGTCGGCTGAGCGGCTTCTGCGTTTGCATTCCACTGCAGCCACAGCCCAGGGGGAAAAAAAGCAATAACAGAACCCTAAGAGGTGACTAAGACAAGGAAGGTGAGCCTGCAAGGTTTACACTAGTATTTCTAAAGGGTCTGGCTGAGGAGGCTCCAAAACATTTAGGAGTGTCAGTGAATCGGTATGTGGGGAGCCCAGAGATTCCCCCCTCTCCAATTCCTTGCAATATGTCACAGCGAAGAGGATTCCCGGATAGAATTTGTGGACCGCAAGCTACCACATGCTTAAAAGGGCAAAATATCGTGGGCTAGTCATGGTTACTGCCATCCCAGAAGGGAATTCATTCCAAAATACCTGAAGGAGCGTCTCCACCTCCACCTTTCAGCCTGGACACTGAGGTCCAGCTCCGAGGGCCTTCTGGTGGTTCCCTCACTGCAAGAAGCGAGGTTACAGGGAATCAGGCAGAGGGCCTTCTCGGTACTGGCACCCGCCCTGTGGAACGCCCTCCCACCAGAAGTCAAAGAAATAAACAACTATCTGATGTTTAGAAGACATATGAAGGCAGCCCTGTTTAGGGAAGTTTTAAATATTTGATGAATTATTGTATTTTAATATATTGCTGAAAGCCGCCAAGAGTGGCTGGGGAAACCCAGACAGATGGGTGGGGTATAAATAATAAATTATTATTATTATTATTATTATTATTATTATTATTAATAATAATAATCCTAACAATGGCAATTGCTTCTCATTCATTTCTATGCTGATATCTCACTTTTCCTCTACAAGCTCAGCGGGGCATCTGTGGTTCTCGCCCTTCCCATTTCTGTCCTCACAACAGCCCTGTGAGGTAGGTTAGGCTGAGAGGCAGCGAGTCGCCCAAGGTCGCCCAGTGAGCTTCATAACTGAGTGGGGATTTGAACCCTGGTCTCCTAGTCCAACACTCTAACCATTAAAGGTAAAAAAGGTAAAGGACCCCGGAATGGTTAAGTCTAGTCAAAGGCGACTATGGGGTTGCAGTGCTCATCTCGCTTTCAGGCGAGGGAGCCGACGTTTATCCACAGACAGCTTTCCAGGTCATGTGGCCTGCAGGACTAAACCGCTTCCAGTGCAATGGGACACCATGATGGAAACCAGAGCGCACAGAAACCCCATTTACCTTCCCGCCACAGTGGTACCTATTTATCTACTTGCACTGCTATGTTTTTGAACTGTTAGGTTGGCAGAAGCTGGGACAGAGCAACGGGAGCTCACTCTGTTACGGGGATTCGAACCACCAACCTTCTGATCGGCAAGCCCAAGAGGCTCAGTGGTTTAGACCACAGTACCACATTACCCCAAACTAGTCAGATCATGGTCACAAACATGGTCACAAAAACAACTCCCTGATTCTTTCAAAATAAAGGAGAAGGGGGGGCACTCAGCCCTCCATACGCACCTGTTTTACAGAGCTTTGGCACCAGCCTCCAACTCTATTGCTGCTCTCAAATGAAAAACACAGATTTGCCACCTTTACATTTTTTACACAGCCAACCCTTCCAAAAAAAGACCAGGCTAGCCAACCACCCACTTGATATCAAGCTTTACAATCTCAGCGCTACAAAATAGTTTTGTGCCGATCTCGATGAGTTTTCTGAAACGTTTCTTGCAGCAGTGAAGGTAAACACAGTGCCCTTGCAAAAGGTGATGTGCTTGAGAAACCCTGGTGCTCTGGGAGCTCCCTCCGTCTGCCTTCAGATGCACTTTGCAAGAGGTCAGCTGTGTAAAACCAGAGCTTGCAAACAGAACCAAGCAGCAGGAAAGGGTTTACAGGTCTGCATTTCAAAATGTCTGGGTATTCTGGGAATCTTCAGGTGGAAGGGAAAACATATGGGGACTTCTAGACTGTCTCTATTTTCCAAGTGGGATTCAATCAAATACCAGCAAATTCATGTTGCACACTTAAGGTGGAACTGATGCTCTTTGAACAAACTCATTCCCCCCCCCCCAAAAAAAACCCCAACCCAAACATTTTGCAGTAAGGAAAGTGATGGTGAAAATGCTCTGGAAAGTGTGGGATGGCAATACTTCAACAGAGACATAGTGCCCAGACCAAGGGAAGTCTTGCTCTATTCTACCTTGGTCAGACCACACCTGGAGTCCTGTGTCTTGTTCTGGGCGCCACAATTTGAGAAAGATATTGACAAGCTGGAAGGTGTGCAGAGGAGGGTGAGGAAGATGATCAAGCCTGATGAGGAACAGTTGAGGGAGTTGCATGTCCAGCCTGGTGGTGACATGATAGCCATCTTCAAATACCTGAAGATCTGACACATGCGAGATGGAGCAGGCTTCTTTTCCGGTGCTCTAGACAGGAGGAGATTCCGACAAGGTTGGACTAGATGATCCCTGGCATCCCTTCCAACGCTACGGTTCTATCGTTCTAGCGGATTGATACCAAGTTGTGTAACCTACTTGCAAACAAATCAAAACAAATGCTCGATAAGCAGATGGTGCCCCTTAACCTCCCTGTAAATTTGGCGTAAGCAAATCGAGATGAATGCTCCACAGTTTTTCTGCCTCTCCTGTGACTAGATGAGAGAAGGGAGAGATGGAAACTTATAGCTGAGAGCTCAAAGATAGATAGATATATGTATGGAAAATGTAATATGAGAATCAACCCACAGTTGCTGGACCTTTATATACTGCTGTGATATATTTTTATGAAGCAGCGGAACATCTCCCTCCATCAGGCGACACTCTGGAGCAAGGGGAAGGGTGAGTTTGTACACTTCAAACGGTTGGAGCTTGCAAGAGAACCCAGGAGTCCTACCTTGGGTTCCAGAGAGAGTGTGTGGTGCATTGGTTATAGCATCAGAGGCTTGGGTTCAAATCTCCTCTCAGGCACAAAGCTCACTGAGTGCCCTTGGGGCATTCACTGCATCTCTTGGCCTAACCTACTTCACAGGGTTGTTGTGAAGATTAAAAGGGGAGGGGGGGGAGAAAAACATGCATTCCGCCTCGGGCTCCTCGGAGAAATGAATAGATGAACATTGATAAACAGCAGATTAACTCAGGCAACTTCACGATTACCCTTTTCTACGATCGTTTCAAAACCATCCACACTACAGTACTACTTCCTGCATTTCAGGGGGTTTGACTAGATGTCCCTTGGCAGTCCCTTCCAACTCTATGATTCTGCTCCATTCTCCAGCCGCCTAATTCTAGCCTGAGCTTGGACCCTCAGAAGCACCTGTTCCCCGATCACTCGTATCTAGAATTAATCCCAGCAAAACCTCTAGAGACCTGCTCCAGATCCCTGCATCTGACACAAACACACCCCTCCTCCTCATCATAATCACAACCCACCATCCATTCAGCCCCCAAATCTCCCTCTAGAATCCCCTCTATTCAATTTCAGATCCAAGACGCACCTCTCCCCTCCCCAAGGCACACAACGCACAATCCACCTCTTTTATAACGGATGAGAATCATAAAGAACTTTGCCCGTTCGCTCACAGTTCCCGACAAAAGAAAATAAACAACAGGTTGGTGGTTCAGAGGAGGAGATTTTGGCAACTCTCTGACGCATCACAGAAACGGCTTCAGGATTCACGCAGACCGACGCAAAATGAAATGAAATGAAAGACTGAAGTTTGTTAAAGGCTGGAATGAAAATGGCCAAAGGCCAGTGCTGTTGCAAGACCACAATTCCTAAGGAATTAAGCGCTGCCTTTGAAGTTTACCTGCTCATTTTCGCTCTCAAATCAAACAGTATTTTTTAAAATTCTTCTTTTAATGAAGACTCACTTTCTCGAGGGAGGCTCCCGCGCCTCCCAGATCGCAACAGCTCCCCCCTCCCGCCCCCGTGTCTTTTTTTACGGTACCTGTTTCTCCTCCTGTCCCAGACTCCTGCCTCTTGAGTCCTCCCTCATCAGCGACAAGCCCAGCGCTCAGGATGGAGCCACGCCTTCTCAGCCTGGGGATGCAGACCCCCCCCCCACTGTCCCGCCTCTGGAGCGACTCCATTGGGTGGGGAGCCTTGAAAGGCAGCCTGGGGAGGCCTCTTCTGGTTGGCTGCCGGGCTCAGGAAAGGGACAGGGCGGGGCTAGGAAAAGCCTTGGGCTGGTACCCGCCCGCCTTTCCTTTCCTCCAGGGGATGCTGTTGCCAGGGGCAACCCGACGTGAGCCAGGGGAGGATGGAGATAGCAACTTGGCACAGTCACTTGGGCAACTCTGCGTCTGCCAGAATGAACTTCAATTCCCAGGGGAGTTTGGCTTCAGAATGGGCATGTATGCAACATTGAGCAGGGTGCAATGTTAGTAAATGCAGTGCAAGGATGGTATGGTCGTGTGGTGGGCAGTTGGAGCATCTTGGCAGCCGGGCCACCTCAGGCGAGGTTGGGCGACATCCTGGGCATCTTGGTAACCTGGCATGGTAACCCGGGCAACTTGGACCTCTCTTTGTAACCTGGGCAACTGGGGTGTCTTGGTAACCCGGCACCTTGGGATGTCTTAGTAACCTGGGCAACTGGGGGCATCTTTGGATAATTGGGCAAAATGAAGCTTGAAAATCTTAGGGCTTTGGTTCATGCCTTGGGAAGAAGTGGGGGGGGGGAATCAAGGGCCTCGCTGTGTACACAAACGCTCATCCAAGGGAGATGGCCGTTGATCTCAGAAACAGACTTGAAACCTCTTAAGAGCTATGGGAGCTTGGAGAGATCAAAAAGCCGTTCATGTTAACCTTTTCGCCTGTCAGGCTAATTGTACACCTGCCTTCCCTTCCCGCTTCTTAAATTGTTTCCTTTTGCACAACCTAGACCACACTGTGTTTGCATGGCACCGGAAAGCCACGCATGGCAAAAAGGTAACGTCAGATATATAGGCAACCCGAGGAAGTAAGACCAGCCACATCTGGTCCCTCCCCTCTCTCCATGGGTCAATTTTTGATCTTAGGTCTGGCTTGGACTGAAAGGAAAACTCTCATAGTCAAAACCTTGCTATAAAAATATTATTTAATGATTCATTGGCCCATGTAAAGGCTCTTTCACTGGCTCTCTGTTTCTCTCTCCCCCCACCAAAAATATCTATCTCTTGCAGAAGGAGCCTAGACAATTTGACCGTGTTATGTTCTAGGGTCACACTAGGCGAAAATGTTAAGAGATTTCTGCTTGTATCTCCCATCTTTATATATTCCTGTTTACAACCGTTGTGGGGGTTCTGAGTCTCTTCCAGGCGGCTTGTTTATTGCACATGCATCATGATTTGTTTGCAGGGAAGTCAAAGCATGTTGTACCAACCAAGTAAGTGTCTTGTGCTGTCTGCCCACATGTATTGCTCCCTCCCTGTTGGATAGAAGTCTTGGGTGTGTCTGAGGTGCAAGGAGCTTTTGGCTGTCTGGGGATATGTCCGTTCTCTTCTCGGGCCAAGGTGGCGGACCTGGAAAAGCTAAGAGAGGTAGAGAGCTTGGTGGGCGAGGCCTTTGGGGACATTATAAGTGTGTCTCACATTGAAGCAACAGGTTCATGGCTTGGGGGTACTCCTGGATCCTTTGCTGTCACTCAAGGCTCAGGTGGCCTCAGTGGCCCAGAGTGCCTTCCATCATCTTCGGCTGGTGGCCCAGCTATGCCCCCATCTGGACAGGGAGAGCCTAACTACAGTTGTCTATGCTCTAGTAACCTCAATGTTAGATTACTGCAGTGTGTTATATACCGCCTCTTAAGACGGTTCGGAAACTTCAGCTGCCAGGTTGCTCACCGGAGCAAGATGGTTTGAACATATTACACCGATCCTGGTCCGACTGCACTGGCTACCAATTAGTTTCCAGGCCCAATTCAAAGTGCTGGTTTTTACCTATAAGCCTTAAACAGCTCAGTACCACAATACCCAAGGACCGCCTCTTTCCATATGAACCTACCTGGACATTGAGATCACCTTCTGAAGCAAGGGCGTACCCACCATGCGGCAAGTTAGGGCAGCTGCCCTACTCTAGAAGCAGGGCTGGTGGGCAGAGGCGGAGCACAGCCCGGCGGAGCGCGAGTTCGCCATTCCCGCCGCACCGCGCCGCACCCTCCCTCCAGCTCCCCGGCGCGCCCTCAGGCAAGGCCAAGCGCGGCAGGGAACCAGGGAGCGCGGCGCGGTGGGCGGGAACGCCGAACTCGCGCTCCGCTGGGCTGGGCTCCGCCTCTGCCCACCAGCCCTGCTGCTAGGGAGGGGCACAGCCCGGCGGAGCGCGAGTTCGCCGTTCCCGCCCGCCGCGCTGCGCCCTCCCTCCAGCTCCCCGTCGCGCCCTCTGGCAAGGCCAAGCGCGGCGGGGAACCAGAGAGCGCGGCGCGGCGCGGCGGGCGGGAATGCTGAACTCGCACTCCGCTGGGCTGGGCTGGGCTCTGCCTCCGCCCACCAGCCCTGCTTCTAGGGAGGGGCACAGCCCGGCGGAGCGCGAGTTCGCCGTTCCCGCCCACTTTGTGGTCCCTCCCCTTCCGTGCCTTGGCCCCTCCCCTTGCCCCCCCTAGTTTTGATCCTGGGTACGCCCATGTTCTGAAGCCCTTCTTTGTGTGCCTCCTCCTCGAGAGGTCCGGAGGGTGACAACACGAGAACAGGGCCTTCTCTGCAGTGGCTCCCCGTCTGTGGAATGGAGAGCCAGTGTGGTGTAGTGGTTAAGAGCGGTAGACTCGTAATCTCGGGAACCGGGTTCGTGTCTCCGCTCCTCCACATGCAGCTGCTGGGTGACCTTGGGGGCGAGTCACACTTCTTTGAAGTCTCTCAGCCCCACTCACCTCACAGAGTGTTTGTTGTGGAGGAGGAAGGGAAAGGAGAATGTTAGCTGCTTTGAGATTCCTTCGGGTAGTGATAAAGCGGGATATCAAATCCAAACTCTTATTCTTATTCTTCTCCCCAGGGAAGTTCGCCTGGCACCTTCATTACATACCTTTCGGCGCCAGGCAAAAACGTTCCTTTTTAACCAGGCCTTTGGTTGGTCTGATTTACATCCTATGCCCTTTTAAAATGTGTGTTCTTGGGGGGGGGAGTTATTGGGTTGTTGTTTTTATTTTATTTAGTGTGTGTTTTTATATCTTGATTTTATTCTGTGAACAGCCCTGAGACCCCTGGGTATAGGGCAGTATATAAATTCAATAAATAATAAAAATAAAAATAACTCCCCTGCTGTTGGGGAGAAGGGGGTGTCTCAGGAAAGGAGAGCATCGATTTGAGGAAGAGGGAAACATTCCCTTAGAAGGGATTTCCTCTCGTGCTGAGGATGCTTCTCGGGTGTGTATGTGTGCAAAGGAATCCTGGTAGTGAGTGATTCAATCAATAAGAACACAGGTATGTGGTGGGCAGCAGAAAAGAGAGTGAATTGCCTGCCTGGCACCACATCAGGTCATGTATTCATAGCAGTGACCAGAGGAAGAACGATGGGAGGAGGGCAGAGAGAAAAAACACCTGTAGCAGCACAACCAGACGCCTTCCTCTGCCCCAGCTGCAACAAAACATGTTTCTCCCTTATCGGTCTCTACAGCCACAACAGGCGCTGTAACTCTCCAATGGTTTGATGTGGATGATACCCAGCTCTATCTCTCTTTCAAATCAGAACCAGTGAATACAGTGAAGGTCCTCTGTGAGTGTCTGGAGGCAGTTGGAGGATGGTTGGCGGCTAACGGATTGAGGCTGAATCCTGACAAGATAGAAGTACTGTTCTTGGGAGACAGGGGGCGGGTGGGTGTGGGTGACTCCCTGGTCCTGAATGGGGTAAGTGTGCCCGTGAAGGATCGGGTGCGCAGCCTGGGAGTCATTCTGGACTCACAGCTGTCCATGGAGGTGCAGGTCCATTCTGTGTCCAGGGCAGCTGTCCACCAGCTCCATCTGCTACGCAGGATGAGACCCTCGCTGCCCGCCAACTGTGCATGCTCTGGTTATCTCCCGCTTGGACTACTGCAATGCGCTCTTCGTGGGGCTACCTTTGAAGGTGACCCGGAAACTGCAAAGAATGCGGCAGCTAGACTGGTGACTGGGAGAGGCCGCCAAGACCACATAACACTGTCTTTGAAAGACCTACATTGGCTCTCAGGACATTTCCGAGCACAATTCAAAGTGTTGGTGCTGATCTTGAAAGCCCTAAACGGCCTCAAAGGCCCAGTATCCCTGAAGGAGGTTCTCTACCCCCACAGTCCAGCCTGGACACTGAGGTCCAGCTCCGAGGGCCTTCTGGCGGTTCCCTCCCTGCGAGAAGTGAGATTACAGGGAACCAGACAGAGGACCTGCTCGGTGGTGATGCCCGCCCTGAGGAACACCCTCCCACCAGATGTCAAGGAAATAAACAACTGACTTTTAGAAGACATCTCAAGGTCATGTGTCATGTGTCATGACGCATATGTCATGACGCATGCGCCCGGGGGGCGCCAGAATGTGTTTTTTTCTAGGGTGCAAAAAGCCCTAGCACCGCTCCTGATCACAAAAGCCTGGTTTGGAGGCAGGAGGGGAGTGTGTTTGTGACACAGGAGTGCCAAATAAATTTCAATTCCATTGCCTGAATTTGCAGGTCTGCAATCCCACCTAGAAATAGTGATGGTCTAGGAGCGCTCCTGGAATTGAATTGACGTCGCTGTACAAATAACTCCTTCCCTCATACTGTTTCCCAGATATAGACCTCATTCCTCCTAGTGCTGTTCGCCTCATTAGGAAAAAGCAAAAATATTGGTGCAGCTCCATATGGGAAACACCGCCGTATATTCGACGACCTGAGATCTGTTTGACAAACAACTCGCTTAGATCAAATTCCGGAGGTGTCGTTGTGTTGACAGTTGCTGACGCCGCAGAGCAAAAAAAAAAAAACCCCAGAAGCAGAGGATACAGACTGCTTTGTCAGGTGCATGACAAAGGATTTGTGTCGTCTAGATGAGGACAACAAATTGTGCACTTGTCGGAGTCAGATCTAATCCGCTGCAGCTTTTGCCACAACAAATCTGTCAAATCACTGAAACGCAGAAGGCCAGCCTGGTGCCCTCCAGTTGTTTTCGGACTCCATCCGATGCCTATCTTGTCCTTTTTTTGGCACCTTGCTAAAGATCCTCCTCTTTCAACAAGCCTTCTAAAAGTTGATACCTGTCTAGGATTCAAGTTGATCTTTTTTTTAAAAAAAAAAGCTATGCAGTTATATTACCTGTTTTTAACATAGGTAGCTTTTCTACCATTTGTTTTTATTTCTTTTTCAGACAGAAGGAGAATCCCAGAATCATAGAATTCTGTTAGAAGGGACTCCCAAGAGTCAGCTAGTCCAGCCGCCCTATGAATGCAGGAATCTCCATGCACGACATGTGGCTCTTCATCTGTTTTAAAACATTCGATGAAGGACAGTCCACCACCTTCTGAGGGAATCCATTCACTGTCAAACAGCCCTTACCCTCAGAAAGTTCTTCCTGATCTTTAGTTGGAATTGCCTCTCTTGTCATTTGAATCCATTGGTTCAGGTCCTCTGGAGCAACAGAAAACAAGCTGGCTCCATCTTCCACACAACAGACCTTTAGATATTTGAAGATGGCTTTCACATCTCAGTCTTCAGAAATATTGCTTCCTTGCAAACAAACAGCCCCGTCTCCCCTGCTGGTGAAGAACCGAGTTAATTTTAATAAAAATATATATTAAAATAACATTGTTTCTCTCATCAAACAAAGGTTTCGTTCCAAAGGTCTCTGTGCCTTGCCGGTGGTCTGAAGCCGCGTTGGCCTGATGTTGCCTAGGCGATAAAATTATACCAAGTCAAATAAAAAGTATTGAGTTTCTTGCCTGTCCTTTTCTTGCCGATGTGAGCTATTCGTTCACCCGTCAAGATCAAGTCTCAAAGCTTGTGAAAGCAAGGCCTCAAAGAGGACCAAATTCAGCACCCCCCAAAATTTAGCAGTCATAGCCTTTTCCTGTGTCATCAGAAGTGTTACAAGGTCTTTGTGAGAAAGGTGTGGGTTGTTGTTTTTTTAGCACCCTCTCTGTATAGCATGCCAACAAGGCGATTTTAGGGTCCAACAGAACAGCCTGTTTTGTAATAAAGCCTGCTTCGTGGAAGACTTTTAACCAGATGGAAGACCCCTGAGTGTTAAACCACCTGAGGGTGGGTGTTGGATCTGAATAACAGCTAATTACAAGATGTTACAGGGGGTTAGATTAGATGACCCTTGGGTCCCTTCCAGCTCTACGGTTCTGTAACTCTACGAAGCTGTATTGCTACAATTCCTCCAGCCAGTGGCGTAGCAGGGGGGGGGGCGATGGGGGGCGGGTCGCCCCGGGTGCCACCCTGGAGGGGGGGTGACTTTTTTTAAAAAAATTCTGTTGCATGAGATTTTTCAACTGTTCTTATATGTTCTTTCAATGCTGATTTCATAGCTGGTCGGTTTTGTTCTGTAAGCTCTAGGTGTTTTTTTTTTTTTGCAATTCATGTTTTTCACTTTTTACCAGAGCCGCGTGGGGGGGGGGGTTGACAAAAAAAATTCCACACCGGGTACCACCTGGACTTGCTACGCCTCTGCCTCCAGCAAAGCTTTGTAGTTGTACTGTTAATTTTGTTTAATGTTACCAGGTGGCATTTACCAAGGATGTGCGACTTTTAGCTTGCTCTCCCAGATCCTTGCGGTTGTGGACTTCAAGGGAGCCTTGACCCAGATTGTGTTCCATTCAGTGCCTCCCAAAGACTCACCTAGATCCTTCTTCCTAATGAGCCTTTAGCGTTGCGAGATGAGCTAGCAAGACAATGGTTAAGGCTTTTCAGAGCTGTAAAAGGAAGCCTTTGCCCAGCGGGTTGCAGGAATGCTCCACAGGAATCAATGGACTGGTTTGCTTGCAACTTGACGGCTTATAAACTGTACAATTTGGTGCATCGCAAGCCAATTATAATTTAGGTTTCCAAGTTTTTGCCATATCTCTGGGGCTGCCAGCTGCTATTGAAAGCTTAAAAACTTGCATAAACCTTACTTGTTCTCATTTTTCCAAAGGTCTGAATAGCACCAGCTTTGCGAAAGGAGGGTGAAAATATTGAGGGTGCCGTGGGTGACCTTGCAAAGAATGAGTTTATTTGCCTATATGGTGGTTGTGGAATCAGTGCCGGATTTATGTACAGTATAAGATAAACAAGCTCTAGCTTATGGCCCTCCTCTCTTGGGGGCCCCAAAAAATTTAAAGGGGAAAAAACTGGATGTACATTTCCAAAATATAAGATAAAAAACAAATAAAATAAAACCTACATACAGCAAGTGTGTTTTGTGTTGTGCAGGCTCCTATTTTGTGGTGTGCAAATGGCTTGAGAAACCTACGAGGTCTATAAATGACCATATAGCATCTATTCAACACAAAAAACAGTGACCATTTGTTGTTGACAAAGGACAGCTGGACATATCAAGGGCCCCATTGCCTTCAGGAGCTGAGGGCCTCATCAAACCTAAACCCGGCCCTGGCCCTGAGGCTAAGCAATGTGGAACACTGAAAAACGATGCTGCTTCAGCTTGAAGAGAAAGGTATGCAAGTTCTGTTACATACAATGGAAATTTGAGGGAAATGCAACTTAAGAAGATATTGGAGCGCTCTGGGTCATTTTGCCCTGCTGCTGTGTGCACAGAAAATTGTAGAACCAGGTGAAAGACAACACATGGAGATCTGCATTGATCGTTACCATGCCTCTTTAATTATTATCACTATATAATTATAAAAAGACGCCTGCTTCTTGGGAGAAAAGCAATGACAAACCTAGACAGCACCTTAAAAAGCAGAGACATCACCTTGCCGACAAAGGTCCATATAGCTAAAGCTATGGTTTTCCCAGTAGTGATGTATGGAAGTGAGAGCTGGACCATAAAGAAGGCTGATCGCCGAAGAATGGATGCTTTTGAATTATGGTGCTGGAGGAGACTCTTGAGAGTCCCATGGACTGCAAGAAGATCAAACCTATCCATTCTGAAGGAAATCAGCCCTGAGTGCTCACTGGAAGGACAGATCGTGAAGCTGAGGCTCCAATACTTTGGCCACCTCATGAGAAGAGAAGAATCCTTGGAAAAGACCCTGATGTTGGGAAAGATTGAAGGCACTAGGAGAAGGGGACAACAGAGGACGAGATGGTTGGACAGTGTTCTCGAAGCTACGAACATGAGTTTGTCCAAACTGCGGGAGGCAGTGCAAGACAGGAGTGCCTGGCGTGCTATGGTCCATGGGGTCACGAAGAGTCAGACACCACTAAACAACTAAACAACAACATAATTATAAAATGGTTGTATAACCTTAGAAGGGGGCCTGGCTGTGAGGGGATGTGGTTGCAACTACTGCGAAGAGACCCTAAACTTCCGGATTTGACCCCACACAACCGTATGTCCTCTGGCAGTGCTGTACCTTGGAAACCAGGGTTCGAATCGCCACCGGGTCGTGAAGTTCACAGGGTGACCTTCGGGGCCAGCCTCTGCCTCTCACCCTAGCCTACCTCACAGGGTTGTTGTGAGGATGAAATGAGGAGGGGGCAGAACCATGTATATGCCGCCACGAGCCCCTTGGGGGGAAACCAATCAATGTGAAGCACACCTTGGCAGCCTGATAGCACTTAAACGTGATCATTTTTGGCATCTCACAATGGGCGTTTGGACAGGACACTCGCTGCTTCTGTGCTTGGGGTGGGGGATATGGCCCGGTGTGAACACGTAACACTCAGGCTTTTAGCTGCAAGTGCATTTCCTCTCCCCGCTGGGGAAAACGCTGCGCCAGTGGGATGCTGGCAGTGGAGGCAGAAGGCCCAGGCAAAGAAAGGATGGTCCTTGTTATGCAACTTTCATCGTTGCTGTTAGAAAACAGAGTGGGTGTCAGGGAGAGACACAGGCAGCTGGCATATTTGGAGACAGAGCCCGGCACAGGGTGGCAGTGAGATTGAAAGGATCCTCTCTCTCTCTCTCTCTCTGATCCAAAGGAGAGACAACCCTCCCGCTTTCCATCTTGGACATTTAAAAAAACAAAACAACCACCACCCCAAAAGGCATGCATTCTCTATAAATCCATCCCACGAAGTTCTCAGTGTGATACTGCTGACAGGCTCTTGCTATTTTTTGATAAGAGATTTAGCGGTACACTGGGAAATTCAGGCTGTGCAGCTAGAGTTGATTGGGAGATGAACCCCCCCCCCCCAAATGCACAATGAACCCCCCCCCAAAAAAAGAAGATCGGACCTTTTGCAATAAGAAAAAGAATTGGAAAATGCAACCGTGCCCACAAGGAGACATAGAAGCAGCATGGTGGGGTTTGTGATAATCTAAACCCTTGCTGGGTTTAATATTTCGAAAGAGTTTTACCTAGGAATTGGGGTAGGTCTCTCTCTCTCTCTCTCTCTCTCTCTCTGTGTGTGTGTGTGTGTGTGTGTGTGTGTGTGTGTGTGTGTTCACCTTGCTTCAAGGGACCATGTCCTCACACCAATTTAGCTGCGATTCCTGCATCGCACGGGGTCGGATTAGATTGCCCTTTGTGGGTCCCTTTCCATCTCTACAATTCTGCATTTCTATCTGCATTCCTTGGGCTCTGCCATTTTGTCACACTCCTTGCAACTATTGCTAGGGAGGAGGAACCAAGCCCAGGGTGGGCAGAACCTGCCATAACTCCAGCCCCCACCTCCTCCGTCGAGCGATATTATTATTCTTCAGCGGCCCCCGAAGAAGCCGTATAATTATCGCGCTTGAAAAGTGCAGCTGTTTGCTTTTTGGGAGCTGGGAAACAGCCACCCGCCCGCCCGCCCACCCTCTCTCCCTCCCCCCCACAAAGGACTTTCCCGGGCTCCCACCTTCTGTTGCTCGACTCTGCCTGCAAAATTAATGCACATTAAAAATAGACACTTTGTGTGCTTTTTTAACAAAGCGAAAGGGATGGGGAAGAGGTGTAGCTGCAGCAGGAACATTTATTCTAAGCTGACAACAACCAAGAGCCTCTTTGCTTTTGGGGGTTTAAGGGTTGCCTATGTTTGGCAAGGGGGTTGCCCGTTTGTTTTTTGCATCTTCTTTGGAGCATGTGTTTTACGTGTTGTTTGGGCAATTTTGAGCATCACCAGTTTTGCTTCCAAATATTAAACGGGTGTTACGTGGTACCCACACTGATCTTTTTTAGATTTCCAAATGTCTCTCTAGGATGGCCATCTGTTAGGAGTTATTCTGCTGCGATACCCACATGGCAGTGGCCGGGTTACCCGTAGGGTGCCTTCCAAATTTACGGTTCTGCACTCCTATGACCTTTAAGGCTACATTTTGCACAGTAGCTTATTGCATTTCCCTACTGATTTCTGCATTTTATTTGAGCTTTCACGCAACGGGAAAGCCGCTTCTGAGAATCCGGTGGAGGCTGAGCCCTAATGTACGTGTTAACAGCTTCCAGAAATAACCCAGCGTCCGTGGTTGTGCCACGTGACACCCTCTGGTGTGAACGAACTTTAGCAAGGCATGCTGGTGCATAAAGTCAAAATGGCAGTGTTCCCCACATCAGACCAGGTTGTTGTTGTTGTTGAGTCGTTTAGTCGTGTCCGACTCTTCGTGACCCCTTGAACCAGAGCACACCAGGCACTCCTGTTTTCCACTGCCTCCCGCAGTTTGGTCAGATTCATGTTGGTGGCTTCGAGAACACTGTCCAACCGTCTCTTCCTCTGTCGTCCCCTTCTCCTTGTCTTTCCCAACATCAGGGTCTTTTCCAGGGAGTCTTCTCTTCTCATGAGGTGGCCAAAGTATTGGAGCCTCAGCTTCAGGATCTGTCCTTCCAGTGAGCACTCAGGGCTGATTTCCTTCAGAATGGATAGGTTTGCTCTTCTTGCAGTCCATGGGACTCTCAAGAGTCTCCTCCAGCACCATAATTCAAAAGCATCAATTCTTCGGCGATCAGCCTTCTTTATGGTCCAGCTCTCACTTCCATACATCACTACTGGGAAAACCATAGCTTTAACTATACGGACCTTTGTCGGCAAGGTGATGTCTCTGCTTTTTAAGATGCTGTCTAGGTTTGTCATCGCTTTTCTCCCAAGAAGCAGGCGTCTTTTAATTTAGTGACTGCTGTCACCATCTGCAGTGATCATGGAGCCAGACCAGGACCTGGGTTCAAATCCCTCCCTCGACAACAAAGCTCACTACAGTGACCTTGGGGGCCAGTTACTGCTTCTTAGCCTAACCTACCTCACAGGGTTGTTGTGAGGGTTAAACGAGGTGGTGGGGAGAACCATGTCCACTGCCTTGAGCTATACTTGAAATGTAAGGTAGAATGTACCGGTAAATGCTATAAATAAACTAACACAATGTTCCCCCTGGTCTGAACTGAACACTTAGTACAGACGGAATCTGTTCACCGAGAAGACGAGGCATCAAGCCATCAGGTTTGCCAGCAACAGAGACAAAACAATGATGTCCGGAGAGGATTGTTCTCATTACACACCTTTTATTCTTGCGTTTAGAAAACAGAGTGGGTGTTGGGAGAGGGAGAGGCACAAGCAACTGGCACATTTTCGAGGCAAGGGATTCACTCTGCAATCCGACAGAAAGGCAACCCTCCCCCTCCCTATCTTGGATATATATATTTTAAAAAATCAAAGGCACACATTCTCTTCATCTGGCTGAAACAGCTTTTTCACCAGGTCCCAGTGGGACAAACAGTGGGTGATCTTTTCCCGCAGCTGCATGAATTTTCAAAATTTAGACAAATTACAAAAAATCCTGTGCAGGACAAAACTCTCCACGTGATCACCCATTCTGAGCGGGGTACATCAAAACAGGATGCTGGAGTGGGCAGGTGTAAAAAAATATTTTTATTTGGAGGCCCCTCCAGGCCTGGGATCTGAAAAAGCTGGACTTGAGAACTGTTTGATTTCAAAGAGCCACATTCCGAAATTCAGCACTAGAGGCAGATACTTTTGGGGGGGGGGGGGAATTCTCTCCAGATTAAAAATGGGAAGGCACCAAGTTAGTTTTCTAGATTCCCAAGTGGGAGAAACTCCACTGTAATATCAAGTACGGCCGCTAGAGGGTGATAGAGCTACATGTTCAAGGAACTCTGTTCTAGGAATACTTGGCGACAGTCTTATCATTCAAGTCACGATATATATAGACAGAGAGAACCAGCTGTCTTTCTGCTCTTTTATTCCTTCAAAATGCATGCATAGAAATTGCATATGTATTGCAAGTATAGAGCTTAGGGGGGGAGAGTCTGCATGGCACTCTAGCCTCCATGCGATTTGCAAAAAAGGAAAAAGGGGGGGGGAGGGTACATTGTTTTTAAACTGCCAAGAAGACTTTGGCTGTGGTTGCACAAAGCCAACATTTCGCAGTTGCCCTTGGGCAGAATCATACCAGCTGTCTCTTGGTTTTATTTTATTTTAATAAACTGCAAAACTCTATAACTGGCGTTCCTTAAATAGTTTTGAGTAGACTTCCGCTATTACTGACCTATTGCTTTTAAAATTGCATCCATGCAAAGTGCTATGGGGGCTCACTCCCCGGTTTATAAATGGGGAGGGGGATTTCCTTCATTTGTGAGGTGCGTGTTGTTGTTGCCTTCACGTCAGTCTAATCTGACTCCCATCGCAACACTCCTGGCCTAACTTGCCCATAACAAACGGAGTTAAAATGGCAGTCAGCAGGAAATGCTGGATTTTTTATCCCTGCATTGTAAGATGACACCTGGGGTCCCTTCCATCTTTACAGTTGCATCATTCTCAAGGATTAGTGGGGGCGAACACCAGCCGCAATGCAGAATTCTCACATGCAACCACAGTTGTGATCTTGCCCCCCACACCCAGACACAAGTCCCCCAAGGCGAGCTGTGGCTTTGCTAGGGGTAAGAATTCCATATGCAGGCCCCCTCGGCTCCCCGGTTCCCAAAATGAAGGCCGTTGTTCCATCATGAAACTATAGTGAATTATAGAATCTGCACGGGCACCGCGATAAACCGAGCCAGCCTGGGAAAAGGAAAGCAAATACCACGGCAAACTGGAGGCTTCTTTTAAAAAGACACCCATCCACTGTTAGTAAACAAATTGGAGCGCTTAACGTTAAATCTGTATTAGCCGTTGCTTTGCTAATGGAGATTAAAAATGCAAAATAAAACAAACATCGTAAAGGGGCCCCCTGTTTTCTTGCTTTAGCAAAGGGAGTGGAAGAGAAATGGAAAAAAAGAAAAGAAAGGGATTTATTATAGACTGTCCCACATCGCAGGGAGGACTGCTAGGCAGATGTAGCATGGAACTTCTAAAAACAGTCCAGAATAGGCTCGGTGATGTCAAGGGGGGGCACGATCCCACAGGCGGGCTGGCCTTACGAATACATGGTGAGCTGCAGCCACTGCGGAAAAGAAGACGAATGTCACTCTCCACATCCTCTCCAAGTTTCTAGTCCTCATCGTCAAAGCATCTCACCAGCCCGACTCCTTCCCCATCTGCATCTCTCTGTCTCCTGCAAGCCAGTATGCTGCTCCCTATCCTGCCCCGTATCTCCCAGTCTCACCCCTAGGCTGTTCTCTGTCTCCCCCCTCCCCCCCCATCTCCTCGTTCTTTTTTTCCCTCCTTGGAAGCAGAGCTCACAACAAAACCTTTTCCTGAGCCGCACCATGGCAAGTTTTCCTCCAGCAAATCAATGGGAGGGTCAGTTCCTTCCTTCTCTTTCTGCTGGGCCCAGTAAAATAAGCCCCACCTGGACCGTGCGTTTAAAACGGTGTCCTACCACCCTGAACAGCCATGGATCCTCCCCCCAAGAATCCTGGGAACTGTAGTCCGTTAAGGGTGTTGAGCATCATTAGGAGACTCCCTCATCCTCGCACAGAGCTACAACTCCCAGAATTCCCTGGGAAGAGGGACTGACGGTTGGACCACTCTGGGAATTGTAGCTCTGTGAGGGGATGGTTTATTTATTTATTTAAATTTGTTAGTTGTTTTATCTTGCCCAAGGCAACCCATAGTGACTTACAACCAGCCAGACAATCGTCCCCACAAAAATACATTTAAACCAAGAGGAAAGAGAAATACGTTAAAACCATCCTGCCCCACAGATAGTTTAAGGCTAAAGGCCTGGTTATACAGGAAAGTTTTCAGCTGGCACTTGTAATGAAGGTGCCAAGCGAGCCTTCCTGGGTAGAGCATTCCACAAACAGGGAGCCACCACAGAAAAGGCCTGTTTTTGTGTTTCCACCCTCCAGACTGAAGGGGTCCCCTAAGGACTCACGGCGGCCATAACAAACTACAGTTCCCAGAACCCCACAGAAGGTGAAAGATTCTGACTGAACATTAGTTAGAACAGGCATCCCCAAACTTCGGCCCTCCAGATGTTTTGGACTAAAATTTCCATCTTCCCTGGCCACTGGTCCTGATAGCTAGGGATCATGGGAGTTGTAGGCCCAAACATCTGGAGGGCCGCAGTTTGGGGATGCCTGAGTTAGAACGTCCTGACGGCAAGCGCCGTTTGAGAATGGACCGGATTCCCTTGGGTGGTGATATACTCTCCTTCATTGGAGTTTTCTAAACAGAGGTTGGATGACCATCTGTCAGGGATGCTTCAGCTGAGATTCCTGCATTACAGGGGGTTGGACTAGATGACCCTCGGGGTCCCTTCCAACTCTACGATTCTGATTTGTTTTGTTTGTTTTTTATGTTGTGCACCACTTAGTGACGCTTTTTAAAAAGCGGTTTTATAAACGCTTTCAAACAAACAATGGATGCATGTGGCTCATTCCTTACCAACCCTTAACCCTTCCATCCACAAGAGATTCTTGCTGGGTTTCCACACTCATCGGATCCCTCCTGCTCAGCTCCCTCGCCCTGGAGCTTGAAATGGAACAAGAGCCAGAAGTTCTCCTTACCTCCTTCAAGCTCACACGAATTTGCCCGCTCCCATCCCTGTCCAGAGATTTGAAGGCACCTGAAAGCAGAACAGAGATCGTCACAAAAGGATGTGGCTCAGCCCAGGCCATGTCGACATTCACACAAGCGGGTGCAAAGACTCCCGTGCAAAGGCAGCCAACCTCTGGGTTGGGCCACCCGAGGCAACCCGAGCCAAATCCAGCGGTTGCTCGAGACAGCATTTTTTGGAAAGGAAACAAGTCACCCACGAGGGACCCCTCTGGCAGAACCCCTGGCGGCGGTGGCAGCGGCCGTGACTTACGAAACATGGCGTCCAGGCGCACCAAACAGCTGATGAAGTTGTCGAAGTCCATGTTCCCGTTCTCATCCGAGTATCTGCGCACGATCATGCTGTACAGCTGCTCGTTGAGCCGGAAGCCTGGCGAGGGAAGGGGGGAAATTAGAAGGCAGGAAAGAGGGAGGATCTAGTCAGAGAACAGGTTTATTATTATTATTATTATTATTATTATTATTATTATTATTACTTTTCAAGTTTATACATTTCAGTAGTTTTACAATCAATTTAACATTCCAAAGTTTTTGACTTCCTTCCCCCCCTTTCTGCGGTTCCTTAAATTTATTTTTTAATATCTTCTGCATATCCAAGTTCATTAAATTTACTCATTTAATTATCTACCTTAAATATGGTATATACTCTTATGAATTATGGTGCTGGAGGAGACTCTTGAGAGTCCCATGGACTGCAAGAAGATCAAACCTATCCATTCTGAAGGAAATCAGCCCTGAGTGCTCACTGGAAGGACAGATCCTGAAGCTGAGGCATGAGAAGACTCCCTGGAAAAGACCCTGATGCTGGGAAAGATGGAGGGCACAAGGAGAAGGGGACGACAGAGGATGAGATGGTTGGACAGTGTTCTCAAAGCCACCAACATGAGTCTGACCAAACTGCAGGAGGCAGTGGAAGACAGGAGTGCCTGGCGTGCTCTGGTCCATGGGGTCACAAAGAGTCGGACACGACTAAACGACTAAGCAACAACCACTCTTATGATCGTCCTGAAATTTGGCCACAACCTCAGAGTCACATGAGAGCAGGTAATCATGCACTTACACTGACCAGTTGACACACCTAACACAGGTAAAAACCTGGATTTGTGGTCAAAAAAATTGCGCCCTCCAGTGGACATTCAACTAACAACGGACAAACTCCAACAACAGAGGACCACTCCTCCAACAAAGAACAAACCGCCCGAGACCATGCCGCTTCTCAGGGAACCAGGCCTGCCTCGGAGATCGCAGCCAAGACCAGGCCTCTCCCCAGGGATCCCCTGCCGTCGCAAAGATCCCCCTCCGTCCACGGAACACCCCACTCCACACACACCCCACACACACCTAGGCCTTTCCACACCTCGCGGATCACGCCGCCGCCGATCTAGGCCTCTCCACAACCCCTACCCCGCCCCGCGGATCGCGCCACCGCCGATCCTGACACCCCCAGGGACCAAGCCGCCCTACTCGGCTGAACGGAGGCTCGCCTTTACAGACTAGGCCGAATGGAGATGGGGACTCGCCTGGGTGTGGGTTGGGGGCAGCATGGGATGGGATAGGTCATGGATCAGGGCAGGGTGGGGGATGAGCCACAGCAGAGATGAGCCACAGCAACGCGTGGCCTGGCCAGCTAGTATAAGATAAAAAAACAAAATAAAACCTACCTACAGCAACCGTATTTTGTGTTGCGTAGGCTCCTAGGATGTAAGTCATGGGCCCCGCCTGCTAGCCTGCTCCCTAAAATATCAATGGTTTGCTCCTTTCTATATACAGGGTGCCTACATTCTGCTATTTATCATTATTAGTTGTTTGGGTCATATATTTACACCTCTTATTATTTCAATTTATAGCAAGTTTCTAGAGACTAGATTATGAGTCTTTGTAAATTGTGTTTCTAAAAGAACTTTTATTATTGCCAAATGTCAATGGGTTTGCATTATTAAGTTTGTTACGGATAAAAAAATAATTTCAAGTTAGAGCTTAATCATTATTTCACTATTAATATGCTTCTTCTTCATTGTATTTCAGTTCAACAATTACTTTGATAAAATACATCCTTTGTGATGTGCAAATGGCTTGAGATACCTAGGAGGTCCATCAATGACCATCTAGCATATATTCAACACAAAAAACAGCGGCCATTTGTTGTTGACAAAGGACAGCTGGACATAGAAAGGGCCCCATTAACTTCAGGAGCTGAGGGCCGCATCAAACCTCAATCCGGCCCTGCTGGGAACTGTAGCTCTGTGTTTGGAATAGGGACCCTTCTAACAACTGTCAACACCTTTTTAACAAACTACAGCTCCCAGAATTCTTTGGGGGAAGCCATGACTGTTTAAAATGAACATCATAGTGCTTTAAATGTACGGTGTGGATGGTGTTTCTGGGTTACCCAATCACCTTGGCCCCTTACCTGCTGCCTCAAAGGCTCCTGGGAGTTCACTGCTGCCAATGGTCCCAGATCGATCTGTATCAAATTGCTTGTAGATACACTGGGGGGAGGCAAGAGAGCAAAATCACAGGTAAGGCAAACTGGACAGCTAAACAAAATCGTGTCCTCACCAACCCAAGACTCTTCTTGCCCCCTCTGTTAAAGAGTCGTTTCAATGGAATCTGGACTTCGTGCAAAGTAGAGGTGAATGTTCTCCACCACAAGAAACAAGCTTCGAAGCTCCACTGCAAACAGTGTTAAACTAAATAAAAAAATCCTTCCAGTAGCACCTTAGAGACCAGCTAAGTTTGTCATTGGTATGAGCTTTCGTGTGCATGCACACTTCTTCAGACATGCACACAAAAGCTCATGCCAATGACAAACTGTGTTGGACTCTTAAGGTGCTACTAGAAGGATTTTTTTTATTTTGTTTCGACTACGGCAGACCAACACAGCTAACTACCTGTAACTAGTCTTAAACTAGTTACAAAGTAGACGTTGGCAGAATACAAAATAAGACATTCCTTTTAAACAGGATTGCAGTTCCTTATTCTTTTTGGTCTTAATGCAGTGCAGTAAAATTGTCTCTCTTTTGTCCCAGAGAGAGATGCTTAACAGTGGCACCTTGGTTTGCATACGTCTTGTTTTGCATACATTTGCATACATTTGCAACCTTTTTTTGTGATAACAAAAATGTTATCACACTGTTGTACTTCTTGTTCTCTGTTTTGTTCTTGTTCTCATTTTGATTATGCACTTTGTGATTTTATTCAGTATTTTAAGGCTGTGAAGGGCCCTGAGCTCTTTGCATGTACAAAGTTAAATAATAATAATAATAATAAACCTTAGTGCTCAAGTTTCACTTTCAAGCTGTGAGAGATCTCTGCTGTTTTCAAGTTTCGTCATCAATCAGCACACACACTGCTTGCTGCATTTACTTACTGTTAAAACTCTCATATAATCATAGGATTGTATAGTTTGAAGGACCACAAGGGTCATCTAGTCCAACCCCCTGCAATGCAGGAATTTTGTTTTTCCCAACATGGGGCTCAAACTCACAACCCTGAGATTAAGAGTCTCCTGCTCCACTGATTGAGCTCTGCAAACTTCTCCACATAGCATTTTTAATACATTGCATCCAAACATTACATTTTGTGTATCTTTAACCCTCTCACCACAGCCCAGGGTGGATAAAAAACCCATGATTATTATAAAATAAAATAAAAAATCATATTTTTTAATTTAAATTGGATTTTTATAATTAAATGCTTTTGGAGGAAAAATATTTCTAAAGATAGTATTCTATTTAAGTTATATACAGTCCAAATATAAACAACAATTTCATAATTATCTGTCAAAGTATTTCTGATAGTATAACCAAATCAGGAACTTTTGATAGAACTGTAAAAACTACTCTGAAAATTTATTATTCAAAAAATGAAATCTTCCTCTGGTTGTAAATATTAAGGGGATGCCAGCAAGGTTGAACCTTTCTGTAAAAAAAATGATTTAAATCAAGTCTTACTGATTAGTGATTTAAATAAAATCCACCCTGTCACAGCCCCATCCCAAAATAGGAGTGTGCTAGATGCAAAAAAAATTTTACCTGCCACTTCTTGATGTTGTTCCAGAGGTACTTGAATTCCTCAAAGCCCAGTTTTCCGGTTGTGTCGCTCTACACAGGGCACAGTCAAGGAGCAAAAAGCCACAAGCACACAGATTCCCACCCCTTTTTCCCAGAAGCAGCACGAAAAGGCCTCCCTCAGGCTCCAGGCTCCTAGAATCACAGAGTTGGAAGAGACCACAAGGGCCATCCAGTCCAAACCCCCTGCCTGATCTTAAGAGCCCCGCAGAGGCCCAACGCTGCCCTGCACAGCCAGTGATGAGGTTGGCAGGCAAGCAGGGAGCTTGGGAGCCAGGGAGCAAAAGTCCTCAAGAAGCCACACAATATTATTATGCACTCTTGTTCGTAAAATACGTCAGTTTCAGAGATCTCGCAACTCAGCTGCGAGACTTACAATAGCCAGGTTTTGGAGAGCTTTGAGTGCAGATTTGCTGGCTTTTACAGCTTTGAGAACGGGCAATTAACAGGTAATCTGGCTGGGTTTCCCCAACTGCAAACGAAGGGACAATAAGAAAGCAGAGAAATTCCATGAAAGATGGGTTGTGTTTTACTACAGCGGTACCTCGGTTTTTGAGCATCTCGGAAGCTGAATGTTTCAGTTTTCAAACACCGAAAACCCGGGAGTAAATGCTTCCGTTTTCAAACACACCTCTGGAAATCAAACGGCTTCGTTGTTTTCAATTTTCTCCACTGAAATTGCAGGTTGCCTCTGCAAGATCCTTTGCCCCTCGGTTTTTTGAAGGTTTCAGAAGCTGAATGGTCTTCCGGAACGGATTACGTTTGAAAATCGAGGTACAGCTATACTTATACTCTTAGAAAAAAACATGGGCTTTTACAATGAAACGAAAAGAATGTTTAAGACAACCTTTGTTAAAAGACCAGAAGCCTTTTTTACTAGGCATTTCAGGTCAAGATTTGCCAAAAGAAAAGAGGAAAGTTTTTATGTATGCTACAACTGCGGCTAGAATACTGCTAGCCCAAAGATGGAAAAGTAATGAGATTCCAACTAAAGAAGAATGGCGAGAAAAATGGACGGAATATGTTGAAATGGCGAAGCTAACAGAAAGACTTAGAAACAAGGACAAGAGAGACACTTAAAAAGGCTGGGAACCATTGATGATGTACCTCCAGAAATGGACTTGCTAGCAGGATTTGAGAAAGTACTTACAATTAACAAAACACATACAGAATTTACACAGATGAAGTAAAAGTGATAAGAAAATAACGATATTAAATTTTTGAGATTATAATATTAAGAGATAATAAAATAAGCAGGAGAAGTTAATATGTAAGAAACCAGGAAAGGAAGTCGCGGGGGGGGGAATTCGGGGGGGATTCTTTTTTATTCAATATGTTATTGTGATGAAGATTAAAATTTAAAATTCAATAAAAACTATTTAAAAGAAGAAGAAGAACATGGGCATGGACCGGTGGCTGTTCCAGGGACCTCTGGATGGATGTTTTTGTTTTGCTTGAGAAATGTTAATGTGGAACATTGCCATTCCCAGCCCGTCCCAGAGATAGCAGGGACTCTCGTCTCCCAGAGCAAATGCTTCTGCCCTTCCCCTAAGAATGCAGAGGAAGCAAAACCCAGCTCCAGATCCCCAACTGGCCAGAGGATACATCCATGACCGCCACCATGCTACGACAAGTGTCAATCCCAAAGCCGTCCGTCTTCAAGTCTGGATCTGGAAAGGAAGAGGCAAAAGGGGGTTGAAACCAGTGCCGGAATTAGAAGCTAGAAGCACCATCAAGCTGGGTTGGGCGGGACTTTGCTGTTGGGCAAAGGGTGATAAGAGGGTTAATAGGTACTAAAATAAGAAATATGAGACACTCCCATCAGTGTTGGCATCCCACCGGCTCCCAATACCTCGCCAGTTTAGGCATGCGTTTCCCTGAATTGAACTTGAGATTTTAACTGTTTTAAATCTTTATGGTTTTTAATTGCTTGCTGTAGAGTAGACTTGAAGTGAGCAGGTTTTAATATCATTGTGTATGGATTGGTTTTGTAAAGGTAAACCGCTTGGAAGCCATTTTGGCATATGAGGATATACAATCCTAGAGAAGGAAAATGCTGATTTTTAAGTTTATTATTGATATTAATTATTTTTTTGATTTTTTCAAATAATTGCTTTTAACTGGTTTTTTACCGATAATTTCATTGTTTCATTTTTGTTTTTTCTCCAAACTGCTTTGAGTTTTGTTTTCTTACCATCAAATGGTATATACATTATATGGAATAAAACAAACAAACAAACAAATAACCCAACAATTTCCAGAGGGCCACAGATCCCCTATCCATGCCTGTTATAAGTTTCAAAATTAAAATACAGTGGTACCTTGGTTCTCAAATGCCTTGGTTCTCAAACTCCTTGGTTCCCAAACGCCAAAAACCCGGAAGTGTGTGTTCTGGTTTTTGAACGTTTTTCAGATGTCAAATGTCCGAAGCGGCTGTCGGCTACTGTTTCTGGGGCGCCTGCACCAATCAGAAGCCACGCCTTGGTTTCCGAACATTTTGGAAGTCAAACAGACTTCTGGAACGGATTAAGTTTGGCACTTTTGTTTTTGCTATTTATGTTGCGTTTTCGTTTTTTGAGGCTTTTTCAGTTAATTTGTTTTTGTGACTGTATGGAGCCCAGTTCAGCTACTGATTGATTGATTGATTGATTGTGTGACTGTGGAAATGGATAAAAGCCCCCCATCCAAACAATGACTATCATCAGTGCAGGGAAGAAGAAAAATATTTAATTTGAATTTTTATCATCTACAATACTGTCTTATTTATTTTATAATACAGTACATTGATTATTGCTTTCATTTTATGGATCCATGGTCTCCTAAGATAGTAAAATTCATGTTAAATGGCTGTTTTAGGGGTTGTTTTTAAAAGTCTGGAACGGATTAATCCATTTTGCATTACTTTCTATGGGAAAGCGCGCCTTGGTTTTGAAACGCTTTGGTTTTGGAATAGACTTCCGGAACGGATTAAGTTTGAGGTACCACTATAGGAGTTTCCGTGTTGTTAAGCTCTGCTCAATAGATTTAATCCTGGCAGATGCTTGGGACTACAACTCCCATCAGCCTCAGCGAGTACAGCTGGGTAGGCACTTGGGATAACGCTCTGGGCTATGAGCAGCCCCTCTCCCCCCGGATCTCCGAGCGCCCTCCAGTGAGGATAACTCTGGAAAAGGCATTCCCTTCTTCTCCAGGGCGCTCCAGCGAGCACAATTCAAAGTGTTGGTGTTGACCTTGAAAGCCCCAAATGGCCTCAAAGGCCCAGTATACCTGAAGGAGCATCTCCACCCCTATTGTTCTGCCCGGACACTGAGGTCCAGCTCCAAAGGCCTTCTGGCAGTTCCCTCCCAGCAAGAAGTGAAGTTACAGGGAACCAGGCAGAGGGCCTTCTCGGTGGTGGCGCCCGCCCTGTGGAACGCCCTCCCATCAGATGTCAGAGAGATAAATAACTACCTGACATTTAGAAGACATCTGAAGACAGCCCTGCTTAGGGAAGTTTTTAATGTTTGATGTTTTATGATGTTTCTAATATTCTGTTGAGAGCCCCCCAGAGTGGCTGGGGAGGCCCAGCCAGATGGGCGGCATACAAATATTATTATTATTATTATTATTATTATTATTATTATTATTATTATTCAACTTGATTTATGCACACTAGCCATCTCTCTTGACACAGCAAAAGGATGGAGGCATCGTAGTTCTAAACTACTACCCGTATATTCCGGCGTATAAGACGACTGGGCGTATAAGACGACCCCCGACTTTTCCAGTTAAAATATGGTAGAGTTTGGGGTATACTTGCCGTATAAGAAATATGACCCGGCGTATAAGACGACCCCCGACTTTTGAGAAGGTTTTCCTGGGTTAAAAAGTAGTCTTATACGCGGGAATATACAGTATTTAATTACACTATATTATTACACGAACACAGAATCAAGACGCTCATCCAGCTCTGAGAGAGAACAGGCAGAAGTGAGAAAGTATATCGCATAATACATACAGATAGGACTACCGTATATCCGGTTCTCACGCTTCCTCTCAGCCAGACTGTGTGATTTCCACTAGTCACAAAATGCAGCCTCCAAGGAGTGAAATTGCTAACGGGCGCTTCCACCCCTATAGGCCCCAAAGGAAACAAATCTTCCACTTACGCCGGGTCACCACTTTGTTAAGGATGTTCATGAGCTCTGTGGCGCTGACTTCCATGTCCTAGAACAAACAAAGAGAAAGGTGTCGGCTGCAGCGTGCAAGGAGAAGCTCAGAGCCCAGGGAAGGTTGTGTTGCATTCCCCCTTGTGAATTTTACTCAGAGGTAAAAGTCCCACCGAGTTCAGCAAGGCTTGCCCGCAAAGGAAACTGCCCTCAAAATAGCAGCACCATTGTGCTGGATGCAACTCAGTTTCCCCGCCTAGGACTCCTCTCCCCCTCATCGGCCAAACCCCAGAAGCATCAGGCTAGTCCTCAGTGTTTACAGAAAGGCCACGGGGGTGGGGGGGGGGGAAGAGAGAGAAAAACACTCACATCTCCTGCCAGCTGCACAAAGAGCTTCCGGAACTGCCGTTGTTCTTCGCTCTCATTGGCTTCGATGTTGGAAAAGTGGCTGCGAGGAGGCTGCGAGGAGAGAAACAGAGAAGCATGGAATTGGACAAGGGCCGTAGCTTGGAGGGAGACAACCTGTGTAAAACGCCCAGGACTTGAGGACTTGAGTCCTGGAGGACTTGAGAAAACCCGTGCCTGGAAAGCTTGAGAGCAGTGTAGGCCGGGGGGGGGGGGGGAACCCAGCCTGCTCAATTCTATTAAGTAAAATTCCAGGCACTGGCCAAAATCAAACTTTTGGCAGCTTCCTGAATCGGCAGCCCAGTATCCTGTCTCCAGCACAAGCAGCAATGAATGTTGCGGAGTAAGAAGAATGGAAATGAAGGACTTACCGGAGGCTCTGGGTTGTACTGAGCGGCTGCTTCACTGATGGACGGCAGGCATGGAGGAGAGAAAAGATAAATGTGATCGGTGGTAGGTCTTTCAAAGCATCGCCACAGGAATGGATGGTTCAATACAGACCTTGCCAAGCTGGACTACAATTCCCATCAGCCCCAACTGAGGTTTCCCTGGGCCTCACCCAAAAGCTATATCTTGCTCTTCCAGAATTCATAGAGGAGTTCATAGAATCATAGATTCGTAGAGTTGGAAGGGACCCCCAAGAGTCATCTAGTCCAGGGGTCAGCAAACTTTTTCAGCAGGGGGCTGGTCCACTGTCCCTCAGACCTTGTGGGGGGCCGGACTATATTTTGGGGGAAAATATGAACGAATTCCTATGCCCCACAAATAACCCAGAGATGCATTATAAATAAAAGGACACATTCTACTCATGTAAAAACATGCTGATTCCCGGACTGTCCGGGGCCGGATTTAGAAGGCGATTGGGCCGCATCCGGCCCCCGGGCCTTAGTTTGGGGCCCCTGATCTAGTCCAACCCCCTGCAATGCAGGAATCTCAGCTAAAGCATCCCTGACAGATGGCCACCCAACCTCTGCTTAAAAACCTCCAAGGAAGGAGAGCCCACCACCTCCCAAGGGAGACCATTCCCCTGTCGAACATCTCTTGCTGTCGGAAAGTTCTTCCGGATGTTGAGTCGGAATCTCCTTTCTTGTAACTCAAAGCCATGGGTTTGAGCCCTACCTTCCAGAGCAGGAGAAAATAAGCTTGCTCCATCGTCCATGGTGGTTGGGTGGCCATTTGTCGCGTATGATGTAGGGGGTTGGATTAGATGACCCCCCCCAAGGTCCCATTCAACTCTACAGTTCTATGATTCTGTGTGTGTGTGTGTGTGTGTGTGTGTTTATTTCATAAAGATTATGCACCACTTAATTGCTTTTTTAAAGCCATCAATGTGGTTTACAAAACAGCAAAATCAAGAAAAAACAACAATGATACTTTAAAACAGGCACCGCCCCCAACCTTCATCCCCCCCAGATCTTTTGGACTACAATTCCCATCATCCCTGACCACTGGTCCTGTTAGCTAGGGATCATGGGAGTTGTAGGCCAAAACATCTGGAGGGGCGCAGGTTGGGGGTGCCTGCTTTAAAACATACAAAAAGTAGAATATTAAAATAGATTTAAATTACTTAAACTTTCTACACACCTGGGTAGACTGGTCTAAACAAGGTTTTTAGTGGGCATCAAAATGCAAGGAAGAAAAGAAAACAACAGTAACATCTGTGTGTGTGTGTGTGTGTGTGTGTGTGTGTGTGTGTGTGTGTGTGCATATGCACACTTAAAACCAAGCTTCTGGCCCTCATTGTCTCAGAGAAAAGCTTGGAATAATGGGAACATTGCTCTGAGAAAGCTCAGAAGCAGAGCTGACGTGGAACCGTCGTGCCTCATGCTGTGGCATTATTTGCATACTGGATAGTTGGAAAATTCTAGGTATGATTCAGCAGGAAAAGGAAGAAACACAGTCATTCCCCTCCCAGAACTACAATTCTCAGAGAGGTTTAACGGTCAATCTCTCTCAGTGTTAAAAACTCATATATATAATCTAATCGCCAAATGGCACCTGGGTTATGGTCACCACAATGGAAAGTCTGGGCTCCTTCCCCTCCCCTCCCCTCCCCCCCCCAAAGATTATCATCATCATATATTTGCTACTTTATATTTTAAAGAACAAATCTCAAAGAAGTTGACAATGCCTTAAAACATCAAACAAGACAATCCAGAATAAAACAAATTCAAGCTTCAAAGAAAATATCTCAGATTCTTCTGAGACATTCTGCTTTCCACAGACGCCAACCTGGTATCCAGAGATCTCCTCAATTTGACCCGTGCCAGTCCTAAAACGTCCCTGGCTGATTTCTAACCCTGTTTCTTCTTCCCAGGGAACTCTGGGAATTGTAGCTCTGTGAGCAGAACAGGGGTTTCCTTACGACTCTCAGCGCCCTTAACAAACTACAATTCCCATCATTGGGGGGGGGGACCACGACTTTCTAAAGTGGTACCATGGTTCTTTAAAGGTATATGGTGAGTGTGGCCCCAAACTCCTTCTTCCACTCAAGAGCCCTTGACTTCACTCCCGAGAGTCCAAACATCAGTAGCAAAGCTATAAGTGGTACAATAATCTTATTCTTCTTTCTTCTTTGGTGCTCACTCGTAGCCAAGTAAGATTGTCTTCCATAAACACGGTTTTAACAATGGGTCCGTAAGTGACTGTGGAGGCCAATTCTGGATCCACACGTCCTTCCACAGTGGGGACATTGGTTTCGGGGGAGGGAGTTGATCACGGTGTGGATTTGCCAAGCGTGCCTTCCTCTTAGCATGCATCCTGAGTTCGAGTGTCTTCAAAGCCCATGACACCTTTGGTAAAGGCTGTTCTCCAACTGGAGCGCTTGCAGGCCAGTGTTTCCCAGTTGTCAGTGTTTATACTACATTTTTAAAGATTTGCCTTGAGACAGTCTTTAAACCTCTTTTGTTGACCACCAGCGTTACACTTTCCATTTTTAAGTTTGGAATAGAGTAGTTGCTTTGGAAGACGATCATCAGGCATCCGCACAATAATAACTGCAATCCTCAGTATGTTTCCCCTGAAAGAAGTTCCCCAAAGTTAAGTGGGGCTCACTCCCTAGGTTAGCATGTTTGGGACCGAAGCCTAACTCTTCTTCTGATAGAGAAGACCTGGGTTTCATCCCAACTGCTGGTGGGTGTTTGCTTGTTGACCCAGCTTCCTTACATGCTAGCAAACCAGTTCGACGGTAAACATGAATTAGCCTTTTGGCCATGCCAGCCCATCTCTGCAAACAGTGGAAAGAAAGATCCTCATTGGCAAAATACCATATTTTTCTGGGTATAACACACACCCACACACACCATGTATAAGACGCCCCCTATTTTGGGGGGCTCAAAATTAAGAAAATGGGGGGGGGAGACTGTCCAGAGTTGTTGAGCTTTTGGTAGGAAGATTGCGCAGAGTTGTTGAGCAAAAGCTCACCACCAGCAGCCGCCTATCGCCCGCCCAATTGCCGCTGCAACAGTAAAAAATTTAAAAAGCCTTGACGCAGCCGCCAATCACCCACAGTAAGACCACAGACAATCTCAGGCTCGCGGCAGCAACCAATCACCTGTCCCCCCTCTGCACTACCGGTGTATAAGACGACCCCGATTTTTAAACATTGATTTCACGTAAAAATACTCATCTTATATATGGGAAAATACGGTACCTCCCAGTGGAGGAGAACCCTGCCTTTCCTCAATCCAACCCCAACCCCATTTTGCTTCCAGGACTGGATAGAAGGAGAAGATGGAGCTGGAAGCCTGCACAGGTCTTCAGCAACCCAATGTTTTGGACTACAACTCCCATGGCTGTGCTAGTTGGGGCTGATGGGAGTTGTAGTCCACCTGGTGGGCAAAGGATGGCCTAACCCACCTAACCCCCAACCCAAAGGACAAGGAAGTTTTGCCCAAAGCCCAGCTCCATGAGGGATCTCCTACCCCTGAACTATGCAAGCTGGTCATTGCATGAACAACTGTTGCCCGAGATTGTTTGTTTTTCTTTTTCATCTTCCCTCCCCGTCCTGTTTGCCTTGTGTGCTGTCTATTGTTTCTTTTCTAGATTGAAAGATGGTGGGCAGGAACCATCTTAGAATCATAAAATTGTAGAGTTGGAAGACACCACCAGAATCATCTAGTGCAACGCCCTGCAAGGCAGGAATCTTTTGCCCAATGTGGCGGTCGAAAGGATAACCCTGAGATTAAGAGTCTCATGCTCTTCCGACTGAGGTATCCAATTGTCTTGTTTTGACCATCTGCATGTAAGCCACTCCGGAGCCTTTTTGCCTGAGGAGCAGGATTCAAATGCTCTAAATAAATCAATAACAAATAAATAAATAAGGAAGGTGAGCTCTGGGGCCGTGGACTTTTGGGACTCAGCCCAGCCTAACCCAGCATGCAAAAGTATGCAAAGGTTTGCCACTTAGTATAAGCCATTTGCCTTGATATTTCTTTCTCAGTCACACACACATACCGGAGATAAAGCAAAGTGACATCTGAACACACAGACCCAAATCCAAGTTGCTAAGCAATATTTAAATTCAAAATAAGAGAAAGATATTGGGGATTAAGCTGATTTGGAAATTACTCTTTTAGTTCTGGAAGCCTAATCCAAGATGTGTGCAGTGTAGCAGCTCAGGATTATGGCGAATATAACTTTGCACATGATAATAATAATAATAATAACAACAACAACAACAATTTTTTATTTATACCCCGTCCTCCCCAGCCAAATAACACCAAATACAAAACAACTGGTTAAAATACAACACAACAAGACTAAATATATCAAAATTAAATTAAAAATTAAAAATGCAGCCTCATACAAAAGGGAAAAAGAAAGGGGAAATGGGGGAGGGAATCAGGTTGGCTCCGGGCCAAATGCCAGGTGGAACAACTCTGTCTTAAAGGCCCTGCCCTGCGGAAATAAATCAGGTCCTGCAGGGCCCTGGTCTCAGGAGACAGAGCGTTCCACCAGGTCGGGGCCATTGTTGAGAAGGCCCTGGTTCTATTAGAGGCTAATCTGATTTCCTTCGGGCCCGGGACCTCTAAGGTATTACTGTTTGTGGACCTTAAGGTCCTCCGTGGGGCATACCGGGAGAGACGGTCCCATACGTACAAGGGTCCTAGGCCATAAAGGGATTTAAAGGTCAAAACCAGCATTTTAAATCTGACCCTGTACTCCACCGGGAGCCAGCGCAGCTGGAAAAGCACTGGGTGAATATGCTCCCATGGCAGGGACCCCGTGAGGAGCCTCACTGCAGCATTCTGTGCCCGCTGGAGTTTCTGGGACAGCTTCAAGGGCAGCCCTGCGTAGAGCGAATTACAGTAGTCAAGCCTGGAGGTGACCATCGCACGGATCACTGTGGCTAGGTCGGGGGCGATAAAGGTAAGGGACCAACTGCTTAATGCGACTGAGGTGAAAAAATGTCACCTTAGCTGTTGTAGTAACCTGCGCCTCCATAGAAAGGGAGGCGTCAAGGATTACACCCAAGCTCTTAACGGAAGGCAATGGTACTAATTGGGCCCCCGCAAGAGAAGGGAGTTGGTCTCTCATTCCCACGCCATCCTAACCCAGCCAGAGGACTTCTGTCTTCGAAGGATTTAGTTTCAGTCGGCTCCCACGAAATCATCCAGCCACAGCCTCCAAGCATCTGGTCAGTGTGTCCACGGCCGAGTCGGTATGGCCATCCATCAACAGACAGATATCTGTGATCAGAGTTCCTCTCTTCTTTCATATCCCTCCCCATTTTTCAGGCTGCATCTTGGCACTAAAAGCAGGTTCAGTCAGAGCTTTGACTCGGATGAATCCCTGCAGGTGGCCTTCTGCTGTCTTAGTAGCCTAAATAGTGAAATCCTCAAACACATCACGAGGGAACTGACATATTTTGATTGGTGGAATCTGCTGAAAACTGTGGCTGGATGGATCCCAGATCAATGGGCCAACAACTTTCTTGTTGCCGTGCAGGAATTTTAAATGCATGGGGTGGCAGACAAGGTATTAGGCCATAATAATTTATACCTGCATGCCTCTACAATAATTTGTCGTGTGTTAAATGCTCGGAAGAAAAACTACCACTGTCTTCCCTTTCTGGTTACCTGGTAAGCAGGCAAGTGGCTATTTACAAGCCAGTTACATAAGCAATATAATAAACTCACTAATTGCCAAAAATTCAAAGAAAAAGAAAAAGAAATAACACTGACAAAAAAAGAATGGCAGGATAAATTATTTGACTACTGTATATTGAATTGGCCAGACTGACAGAGGCAATTAGGGGTCAGTCTAAGCAAAAATTTCAAAAAGAATGGAGAACATATAGACAATACCTTAAAAAGCAGTGCCCTCAAATTAATACTTAGACTTGTTTCAATTAACTTCTGCAGGATAATTTATGGTACTTAAGTTAAAAATTGTAAAAATAAAAAAGGGGGAGGTAACAAACTATGAAGGAGACAGTTTACTAAAAATGAAAAGAGAACCATGCAGAGGATGAAAGAAGTCAACTGGAAGAAAAGAAGAACGGGAATATGGTATATGTTCACTATTTGTTTTGTGTAAGTTTAGATACATTGTTATGGCTTATTTGTATAATTTTTTAATTTGTTTTTGGTTGTGGTTTGTTGTTGTTTGTTTTATAAATGTTTGTGTATATGTTGTAAATAAACTCAATTAAAAAAGAAAAACCCTCACCTGATGGCGCTGATGACTCCTCCCAGGATTCCCATGGCTCCGCCTCCACCGCCTCCTCCACCACCTCCTCCGCCTCCACTTCCCCCTCCACCACCTAAAAACCCTCCGATGACATTGCCAATGTTGATGTTCGCTCCCCCGATCTTGATGTTGCCTCCTCCTCCGCCTCCGCCAAGGAAGTTTTTGACAAGGAACATTTTCAGAAGTGTTTTCTGTTTGGAGAGAAAGGAAAGTTTGTTTAACACACACAAACACACACACACACACAAGTGCAACTTCTGCTGTGCAAGATGCACATCGTGGTGTTACGTTGGTCACAAGAGTTGTTACGCGTAAAACACATTTCAGGTAACACCTCGTCACATTTTCTTAATGCTAAAAACCTCAAAGAAGAGAACTAAGCACGGTACAGTACATGGTGTTTTTTTACGGTACAGTACATGGTTTTTTTTAAAATCAACATAACACACCCAACCAACCTAAATCTCATTGTGTAACGCTACAGTGGTACCTCAGTTTATGAACCCAATCCGTTCCGCGCAGGCGTTTGCTCGCCGAAGACACGCTTCTGAGCACGTGCGAAGCGCCTATAGAGCACTTCTGCACACGCGCTGCGCAGATCGCTTCTGTGCATCCGAGCGCCGCGGAACCTGGATGTAAACACTTCCAGATCCGCGGTGTTCGTAAACGGAGGTAGGCGTAAACCTGGGTTCCACTGTAATCTGATTCTGTTCCCAACTCCTGTCCCTGAACTGTTTCCATTCCAATTTGAATAAGAGATACTATTTAACACTTTGTGCCCAAATTTGCTCTCCCCCACATTTCCTCTACCTCCCCATTCTCATTTTCTTTTGTTCCATGTCTGCTACATAGTAATCCTCACGGAGAGATTCTGTTGCTTTACCTGACTCTGTATAAGCTGCTCTGAGAACCCTTTTGGTTGAAGGAGAGGTTTTAAAAATCTGAATAAATTAATGGATAAATTCACACATCTCTGAGTAAGCTTCAAGAAAATAGGAAGAAAACTCCAAGCCTGACAATATAATCCTGTACCCACAGACTTGGAGAAGGTCCCATTGAAGTCAATGGAGCTCTTTCTTTCTTTCTTTCTTTCTTTCTTTCTTTCTTTCTTTCTTTCTTTCTTTCTTTCTTTCTCACATTTATAGGATTACACTGTAAAGTACAATACAAAAACTGGAAAAGATTTCTGGATGTCTGGAAGAGATTATGCAGCAGGGTGTCCTGCCATTATTTATCAATTTATAGGGTGTAACACCCACCCACTCCTAAAAAGGGGAGGGAATAACCCCCTATGTCTTTACTTCTTTTTAAAACTAAGCTATGACCCTTAATATTTAATGCACATCACTTGGGAAGACAGGCGAACCACCCTAATACGAGGGTACTGGAAGAAGCAAAGATCACCAGTGTTGAAGCAATGATTCTTCAACTTCAACTTCATTGGACTGGTCATGTTGTGCGGATGCCTGATGATCGTCTTCCAAAGCAACTACTCTATTCCGAACTTAAAAATGGAAAGCGTAATGCTGGTGGTCAACAAAAGAGGTTTAAAGACACTCTCAAGGCAAATTTTTAAAAATGTAGTACAGTATAAACACTGACAACTGGGAAACACTGGCCTGCAAGCACTCCAATTGGAGAACAGCCTTTAACAAAGGTGCCGTGGGCTTTGAAGACACTCGAACTCAGGACACAAGGGAGAAACATGCTAAGAGGAAGGCACACTTGGCAAATTCACACCGTGATCAACTCCCACCTGGAAACCAATGTCCCCACTGTGGAAGGACATGTGGATCCAGAATTGGCCTCCACAGTCACTTACGGACTCACTGTTAAGACCGTGTTTCTGGAAGACAATCTTACTCGGCTACAAGGGATCGCCAAATAATAATAATAATAATAATTTAAATTTAAAATGTCTCCATCCTGTTTCCTTTCCCAAATAATACTCAAAGAGGTTAATAGTAAAAATTCTGCCTGTACTCAAATGCTAGATATCAGCCTCGTAGAAGCTAGCGTGCCTGAGACTTGTTGGGGGGGGGTTACAAGAAGTGGGACCCCTCCTTGCAGTGGGGTGGGGGGTCAAAGGCATAGCAGGCAACCAAGGAAACTACTGGGTTGCAACCACGAATCCCTCCCTGCCACAAACCCTGTATCGAGACTATTTTAAGGCAGCACACACCCTCCTGGATGAACAGGAGGAACGAAAGAGATCAAGGGATTTAGAAAAGCTCAGGGGAAGGTCTTTAGCCACGCTTAGAAAAAACAGGCTTAACTTCATGGTCACTGTTCGAAAAGGTAATCACCACTCCCTGTACTTTTCCTGCATGTAATTTCCTACTGTCCTCAACAGGGCCGGATTTAGGTTTGATGAGGCCCTCAGCTCCTGAAGGTAATGGGGCCCTTGATATGTCCAGCTGTCCTTTGTCAACAACAAATGGTCACTGTTTTTTTGTGTTGAATACATGCAGAATGTTGGCACCCTATATATAGAAAGGAGCAAACCAGGGATATTTTAGGGAGCAGGCAGGGCCCATGACTTACATCCTAGGAGCCGACACAACACACAAACACTGTTGCTGTAGGTAGGTTTTATTTTAATTGTGTTTTTTATCTTATATTTTGGAAATGCACATCCAGGTTCTTTTTCCCTTTAATTTTTTTGGGGCCCCCCAAGAGAGTTTGGCCCTGAGCTATAGCTTGTTTAGCTTATACGTAAATCTGACACTGGTCCTCAATCCTAACCATTCCCACCTCCTAACTATGTGCGTCTGTTGTGTGTCTGTGTTCGTACGTGATTTCATGTGTGTATGTGTGAACCTGCAATTAAGGATAGCCCTGCATTTGGGTAGAAATGGGCTGGAGTCCAGAAACCTTTCTGCCATATTTGCAGAGGGTTGGACTAGCTGACTCTTGGGGATTCCCCTCCTGGCTCTACGATTCTATGAAATATTCTGGTCTTTCAGGTGCCATGGAACTCTTGGTTGAGTTTTGTTTTGTTTTGTTTTTGCATGTTCAACCTTTCCGGGGAAGGGTTATTTGCAAATCTCACACCCGAATAGTGCTAATTCTGGTTTTAAATGTTAGTGGCGAGCATCAGAGGACACAGAGAGGGACTTTGGGCGATAGGAAATGTTCCAATCCCATAAGGACAAGGAAGGGACAACGGGAAGAGAATGCAATTGACTTTCCCTGCTCTAAGCACTCATTGTCCCCACACCCTCAGACAATACTAGTTCTACTGTGTTCCTCCAAAAATAAGACACCATCTTATATGGATTTTTCCTCAAAAAAAATCCACTATGGCTTATTTTCAGGGGATGTCTTATTTATTTTTATTAAGTATGGTACAGTTCCAGGCATCCCCAAACTTTGGCCCTCCAGATGTTTTGGACTACAATTCACATCATCCCTGACCACTGGTCCTGTTAACTAGGGATAATGGGAGTTGTAGGCCAAAACATCTGGAGGGCCGCAGCTTGGGGATGCCTGCCCTACAAGGTTAAACTGCCTATCACTATGGTTTATTTTGGGGGTATGGCTTGCAGTATATTCCTTACAGTATCTGAGGGAGTGTGCATGCACACGAAAGCTCATACCAAAATAAAAACTTAGTTGGTCTTTAAGGTGCTACTGAAGAAATGTTAGTATATTCATTGAATGCTTAAAAATCCTGCTATGGCTTATTTTATGGCTACGTCTTATTTTTGGAGAAGCTGGGAATCCTGACGTCCAGCTTCCCCCAACCTAGTGCTGATGGGAATTGTAGTCCAAAACATATAGAAGATACCATGTTTGCCGGGGGGGAGGGGAGATGAATTATAGTTGGGGAAACTGCTCCAACTTCCCCGGTTACTTCATTCTCCCCAGCTAGTAATATCCATGTTTTTCTTTCCAAAGTTGCAAAAGACAACCCAGATACTCCAAGTTTCCTCTTTTTACCCCCCCTTTCCACTAGATTGTTACCCCCCCCATAAAAATAAATCACTTAAGAGCAGGACCCTCTAAGAAACATTGCTGGCGTTTGGAGAAAGGAAGGCATTTAAGAAATGTTTTTGGAGCACCAGTTTAAGAAAGCAGCTGGAAATGTCTGTTCTAACATTCCTGTCTGTATGTGTGTGTGTTTTGCAGGATCTTTGCAGGCCTAACAGCCTGGCATGTCTGTTGGGTGGAATGAAACCAGATTAAGTGTCACAGGCTCCTCCTCAGAAGGAACTCTGGGGTGTGTAGTTCTGCAGGCGCTTAGGGATCTGCTTGACAGAGCAGCCTGATTCATTGCCCTGCCTACAACTCCCAGGGTTCCCTGTGGTTACAAAAAATGGTTTTATGTTTAACTGTGGGCAGATCCATACATTCAAAGAACAGCAAAGGCGCATTTAAAGCACATGATTCCCCCCCCCCAAAGAATCCTGGGGACAATAGCTTCCCCTCACAAAGCTACCATTTGCGGCACCCAGAACCAAACTACAGTTCCCAGTATTCTTGGGGTAAAGACATGCTCTTTAAATCTGCATTGAATATGCTTCAAATGTACGGATCTTCCCTTTGTTGGGGTCCTGGGCACATTTACCTGGGAGTAGCCTAAGCTCCACTGTGCACAATAGACCTCCCCCCCAAAAGAAAAATGTTTACTGGTAATTTAAAAATGCTTTAGAATAAAAGGATGGTTTGGTGTGTGTTCCCGCTCATGACATATAACAAAAGTGGAAGATGGCCTGCCCATTTTAGCATGAGCACTGAAACCTTGAGATCTGGGCAGGGATCCAGACCACTGCAGCAGAGTAAAATGCTCCAACACAAGAGTAACCTTGTGTAGAGAGCAGCTCTCAACACAGACAACAGGGATCTGTTTACTTCACTGGATCTAATGTTTTGCAACAGTTTGTGGAGGAGTTTGCAATAATGTTGCCTAGGAGAGAGAGTGTGTGTTTGCATCCCTATCGCCAAGGAGCTGTGAGAATCGTAGAATTGTAGTGTTGGACGGAATCCCAGGGGTCATCTAGTCCAACCCCCTGCGACGCAGGGATCGCGACTAAATTGGGGCAGCTTGGAGCTGGGAAAACAAGACACAGAGAGAGGCATCCCTAGACAAAACTTCTCCAAAATATTAAATCCTGTGAGGTGAATGGACCCCTTACTAGATTATCTCGCTCCCAACACCATTTGCGTCCCATTGCAGGCCTGGAGGGAGATCCCATAAAGTTCCTGGAACTTTTATCTGGTTGAAGGGCGGTTGGGAGGCATCGTTCATGAAGCGGCCATGGATTGGATCCAAGGGGAACAGATCCCAGGAACGGATACAGGACTATAACGGGAAAAGATGGACGGGAAAGGAAAAGTATTCCCAGTGGAAAATCACCAGATACTGTATGGATCCAAGAAAAAAAAGGGGCTCTTGTTTCCAACTAAAGTCTACTCAGAAAACACCCATTAAAGTTAATGGGCCGAGGTGAGTCATGTACATTAATCCCAATGGGTCTACTCCGAGTAGGGTTTACAATGACGACAGTCCGGATTATTTAGGGTGGGCGGGTGAGAGAGACAAATCTCCTTCGAAGGAAAGGAGATGTGCGTGAAAAGGAGTTTGCGGCGGGCGGGGGGAGTAGATTACAAAACGGAAACGAATGCTGAGAGAAAGAGAGAGAGCAGTGAGGGATCTAGTGTGCGCCGGATCGTGTCCAAATGGGCTCCAGGGGATTTAGAGGGAGGGGAAATCGACAATATTTATGGCAAGAGCCCCAGAGGAGGCCCAGTAGTAGAGGAAGTAGATCCTCTCCGTAGTCCTGTGAAAGGGGGGGATCCAGATCCACCCGTGATCTCCCCAAGGGATCCACTGCCTGGAAGGGGAAAAAACCCAACTGGTGCCCAGAACCAGCCTGCAGGTCCGGATCTGTTCCCCGCTTACCTTGTGGCCGAGGCTGCTGCGGGGTCGCTTCTGGTGCAGGCGGATCTCCGGCGGGTCCGCTGCGGGATCTACCACGCCCGAGCGAGTCACCGCTGCGGAGCCACCCGGAGGGCGCCGCGGGGTCCTAGCGCCTGTCTTTAGTGCCAGCGCCTCCTCCCTAGTCTGAATAATGTGCTTGGGGAAGGGGGCAGAGGGGTTGGCAAAGGACCCCCTGTGCCCTTTACAGAGGCCTACTCAGGTTTGGGGAGAGAAGCTTTCCCACCTCGCTCCTCTTCCACGCCACGGAAAGCTTAACCGGTTGAATTTCTGCCTGCAGTGCCAGAAAAAAAAGAAGAGAGAGAACGAGGTTGATATCAGCCTCCAGACGCGGCGTTAAATGACTGGTTATTTTCTCTTTTTTTAATAATATTTATTGAATTTTACAAATTTTATATTCATCACAATGTTTTCAACAAAATAGTATATAAATCCCTACCTACCCCCCCCCCCCGACTTCCCCCAACCTCCTATTCAGGTTCATTAAGTACTGTATTTACTGCCTGTTTTCTCTTGTTTCGTTTTATAATCTTTCAATTAAATATTGTTATAGTCATTTCAATTTTTTATCACCTTTCCCATATCTTTCCCAATCTTAACTTTGTGGTTTGTCTTTTCTTTTTTTAATTGTGTTTACTCAAACCCTGCTAGTGAGTCCATTTCTTTACAATAGTTCTTTAAATACTGCATAAACAGTTCCCAATCTTTCTCAAAATCTTTTTTGTCCTTATCTTTTAGTTTCCCTGTTAAATGACTGTTTCAAAAGGCTTAATAATAATAATATATTTATATACCGCCCATCTGGCTGGGTTTCCATCTGGGCGGCTTCCAACCGAAATATTAAAATACAATAATTTATTAAACATTAAAAGCTTCCCTAAACAGGGCTGCCTTCAGATGTCCTCTAAAAGTCTGGTAGTAGTTTTTCTCTTTGACATCTGGTGGAAGTGCATTTTTGAGTGTGCGTGTGTGTGTGGAAATACAGTATATTTCAGAACCCCCCTTTCTCACCCCCACCGCACAGCATGATTTCCAAGCATTCCCCTGCCTTTTGCAGCTGTGGGCATAAATGACTGGAGGTGCATCCCATTGACCGTGAGAGCTCAGTCGAACCTCCACCTTCTGAAGCAGTCTACCGCAATAAATTGGCAGGTGCCGCTGGGGAGCAGCAACACACCACTTTGCCGTCACGCCTCCTGCTGGTGGGCTTGTCCATGCCATCATTTATTTCTAAAAACATTTCTATACCACAAAGTCTGCTGTTGTTTAGTCGTTTAGTCGTGTCCGACTCTTTGTGACCCCATGGACCATAGCACGCCAGGCACTCCTGTCTTGCCCTGCCTCCCGCAGTTTGGTCAAACTCATGTTCGTAGCTTCGAGAACACTGCCCAACCATCTCGTCCTCTGTCGTCCCCTTCTCCTAGTGCCCTCCATCTTTCCCAACATCCGGGTCTTTTCCAGGGAGTCTTCTCTTCTCATGAGGTGGCCAAAGTATTGGAGCCTCAGCTTCAGGATCTGTCCTTCCAGTGAGCACTCAGGGCTGATTTCCTTCAGAATGGATAGGTTTGATCTATCCATTCAAACCGCAAAGTCTATGTACCTAATCAAAACACTTTTCAGCAATAAAAAACCATTCGAAAGTTAAAAGCAGGCATCATTTAACCACTGCGCAAAGGGCTGTGGCCTTAACTGCCTGCGGAGCCCCTGGTGGAATGGAAACATTTTCCACAGGAGTTTAAAAGTTGATACAGAGGGTTCCTGCTGAATCTCTAGTGGCAGAGAGTTCTGTTGGACTATCCCAAAGATGTCAGAGGCCCTGTTTTTATCAAATGAGCCTCAAACGACGGACTAGCAGGTTCCCACTTAAGGTTTGGGGTCGCTGGCTCTACCCCAGAGTCCTTAAATCCCTCTATAGATACATTCCAGAATCTATTTCCCTTATTGCAGGGAAACTGTGCACAGGGCCGGATTTAGGTGTGATGAGGCCCTAAGCTACTAAAGGTAAAGGGGCCTTTTATTTGTCCAGCTGTCCTTTGTCAGCAATAAATTGTCGCTGTTTTTTTGTGTTGAATACATGCTATATGGTAATTGATGGAATAGGTATCTCAAGCCATTGGCACATAACAAATAGGAGCCTCCACAACGCAAAACACTGTTGCTGTATGAGTTTTTATGTTATTTGTTTTTTATCTTATATTTTGGAAATGTACATCCAGAGGTTTTTTTCTTCTTTAATTTTTGTTGGGGCCCCCAAGAGAGTGGGGCCCTAAGCTAGCTTGTTTAGCTTTATATGCAAATCCGGCACTGCTGCGCCTCCACCCCCCCAAAAAATATTGCTGGACTACAATTCCCATCATCCACGGCAATTGGCAGCTCCGGATACAGCTGATGGGAGTCCAACAGTGTCTGGCCGGCAGGAGGGGTCTCCTAGCGGAAATCCATCCTAATCCCCCTCTACTAATAGGGACTAGAGCAGTTTGCGAGGAAGAGGGGGCTCCTGCTTGAGACTAACAATCCGAAGCGGCTCCGCATTAATGGATTCGCATCAAGCGCTTCCCCCGCTCAAACCAGAGAGAGCGAGGCGGCGAACTGTTGGTTTTGCACAGGGAGGGGCGGCCGGCTGTTTCCCTTTGCGAAGTTTGCTCGGCTCGCTTTCTCTTCCTGCTCGCGAACTGGCTCTGCCGGTTCCTGGACTGCAGCGAGGAAACGGAGCGTGTCCGATCCGGAGTCCCCTCCCCCCGGGTTGGTGGGGCGGCCGGATTCCGCTGCTGTCTGATTCAGGCGCCAGGAATGCGCCTGTGGGTGGGTGGGGGGTTCCGAGGAGGCGACGCCCTCTTGCGGTAAGAGACGGGTGGGGTCGGGGAGCGAAGGCCTTCTTCCTCTGGAGACAACGCGGAGTCACTCCGGATTAAGGCCGATGCGGTTGCCAACTCCTGGAAGCTGTATTGAAATCGATTCCCCCACCCCACCCCGCCCAATTATTTTTTATTGAACTTTTGGTGCAATTGTAAATACAAAGGCAACACGACATGCAAAAGTTTTGACTTAAAAACAATTTTTTAAAAATCAACGAAATACAGGGCAATGAAATAAATTAAAAAATTGTCCAGTAGCACCTTAGAGACCAACTAAGTTTGTTCTGGGTATAAGCTTTCGTGTGCATGCACACTTCTTCAGAACGCATGCACACGAAAGCTTATACCCAGAACAAACTTAGTTGGTCTCTAAGGTGCTACTGCACAATTATTTATTATTATATTATTATTATATTTCAACTGCGTCAGACCAACACGGCTACCTACCTGAAACAGAGTAATGAGACATCGTAAGGAATTTCTGCACATGCTTGGAAAAACCCGCTTCAGATTTGAATTGGGTAAATTGTAATAAACCGATGTCCTATTATTGCAGTTATTTCATTGTTATTTTTTTCTCCACTTTATTACATATGATAAAACTGTACAAGCATGCTGTAGGCATGTCCTTTCCATGTGTTTCATTATTCGTATGAACAATAAAATCATGGCAAATAATTGTCATGTTTCTTTTAAATCTACTTTCAATGGAGTTTTATACATAGTTATACAAAGTTGCCAGTTTGTTTTTAAGTGGCTTAAATGTTACATGGTTTCATCAGGGCCTAGGAAGCCAGTTGGTGACCAGGTGGGGGAGAGTGCATCAAGAAGGGATTGCTCTTAATCAGACATAGGCAAACTCAGCCCTCCAGATGTTTTGGGACTACAACTCCCATTGTCCCTAGCTAACTAGTGGTCAGGGATGATGGGAATTGTAGTCCCAAAACATCGGGATGGCCGAGTTTATCAAAAGCATGATAGTCAGAACTGCCACATACATACATCAACCATAATAACTTCTTCTGGAGCTTGCTTTCTGCTCCTCCCTCCCCTTCATTTTTCCTTGTGTGTTGTGTCCCTTTCCACTGTGACCCTGAGGGCAGGGGCCATCTTAATTAAAGCTGATGTTTTGCAAGGCAGTAATGAGTACCAGTTGTTAGAGGGCAGGGGAGGGGCGGCTCTGGTGCTTGAGGGTTTCCCAGAAGCATTTGCTTGGCCACTTTGAGAACAGGATGGTGGACTATTATTTGGCAAATGGGGCCCCCACAGCATCTCTGATGTTTAAAGCTTAAGAGCAACAGGCCAACAAGTAGGAGACAAGCAATTATAAAAAAGCAACACTGAATTTTTGACTGATTTGCAACCTTGCTGGTTACTAACACAGTATACGTGTAATATATTACTAGATTTATAGCCTGTGCCTTTCCTCCAAAGAACGCAAGGTGGTGCACAAAGCTCTTTCCCATTTCCCCTATATTTTATCCTTACAACAACCCGCCAAGATGGAGCAACTGGTCCAAAGTTGCCTGGTGAACTTTGACAGAGAAGGGTAGGGGGTTAGACTAGATGACCCTCTGAACCCCTTCTATCTCTCTATCTTTCTATCTATCCAGGGCCGGATTTAGGTTTGATGCAGCCCTCAGCTCTTGAAGGTAATGGGGCCCTTTCTATGTCCAGCTGTCCTTGGTCAACAACAAATGGTAACTGTTTTTTGTGTTGAATATATGCTACGGTATATATATTCGGCCTTGGGCCAGTATACCTGAAGGAGCGTCTCCACCCTCATCATTCAGCCCGGATACTGAGGTCCAGCTCCGAGAGCTTCTGGCGGTTCCCTCCCTGCGAGAAGCCAAGTTACAGGGAACCAGGCAGAGGGCCTTCTTGGTGGTGGCGCCCGCCCTGTGGAACGCCCTCCCGTCAGATGTCAAGGAAATAAACAACTATCTGACGTTTAGGTTTAGAAGACATCTGAAGGCAGCCCTGTTCAGGGAAGTTTTTAATGTGTGACATTTTAATGTATTTTAAATCTTTGTTGGAAGCCACCCAGAGTGGCTGGGGAGATAATAAATTATTATTATTATTATACGGTAATAATTGTTGGACTGAAATACAATTAAGAAGAAGTATACAGTATTAATAGTGATATACAATTAAGTATATTAATACAGTAGTGAAATAAGACCTTCGCTTATAGGTTGGTATAGAAATAATAATAATACAGTAATAATAATAGCAATAATAATAAAGTTCTAACTTAAAATGATTTTTTATTTATAACAAACTTAATATTATATTTATATTTTGGAAATGTACATCCAGTGTTTTTTTCCCTTTAAATTTTTTTGAGGGGCCCCAAGAGAGTGGGGCCCTAAGCTATAGCTTGTTTGGCTTATACGTAAATCCGGCACTCACTCTCTCACTCTCTCTCTCTCTCTCTCTCTCTCTCCCTGGCGCCTTCTTCGTTCTTTCCCAGGGTTGCCTCTTTTCACCCGCTCCCTGGCAGGTGGGAGGGGCCTCCTTCGCCTCCGCCTCCGCCCCGCCCCGAGGCCGTCCCTTTCCCCAGGCCCCTCCCCCAGGCCCCGCCTCCCGCCCTCCCCACGTGACCGCCGGTTCCGGAAGAGGATGGCGGCGGGTGGGCGCCTGGCGCGCTGCGCGGGGCCGCGGCTGCCGCTCCTCCGGCTGGGGCTGCTGCTCGCCTGGGGGGCTACCCTGGCGCCGGAGCCGGCCAGCGGGGCCGCATCGGAGCCCGGCCGCTGGAACCTGGTCGCCGCGGGGGTGAGTGTCGCGAGGGGGCAGGGTCTGTCGCGACAGGCGTCGTCGTCACGGGGAGGGGCGGGGCCACGGGCAGCGCGAGAGTGAATAGGCCATTCATTGAATAGGCAATTAATGCAATTTAATACGGTATGGTCAATATAGTATAATCAATACACAGTGTGGCATAATATAGTATAATGAATAAGGGTCAATATGTCATTAATATATGCAATTAATACAATTTAATACAGTGTAGTCAATATAATATAGTCAATATAGTATAATTAATACACAGTGTGGCATAATATAGTATAATAAGGGTTAATATGTCATTAATATAATATGCAATAAATACAATTCAATGCATCAGTAATATCTCATAATAATCATTGTAATACTGTATTGTCAATAATATAGTCAATATATTATAATTCATACAGAGTGTGGTATAATATAGTATAACTAGCTGACCCGGCCACGCGTTGCTGTGGTTGTGGCCCCTGACCATCAGGTCCAGTCGTGTCTGACTCTGGGATTGTGGCGCTCATCTCGCTCTATAGGCCGAGGGAACCAGCGTTTGTCCGCAGACAGCTTCCGGGTCATGTGGCCAGCATGACAAAGCTGCTTCTGGCAAACCAGAGCAGCGCACGGAAACGCCGTTTACCTTCCCGCCGGAGCGGTCCCTATTTATCTACATGCACTTTGATGTGCTTTCGAACTGCTAGGTTGGCAGGAGCTGGGACCGAGCAATGGGAGCTCACCCCGTTGCAGGGATTCGAACCGCCGACCTTCTGATCAGCAAGCCCTAGACTCTGTGGTTTAACCCACAGCGCCACCTATCACATGAGTGATAGTAGTGGTTGCCCTTCACCCCAATGGAGCAGGTGAAGACTTTCCCCTCTCACCATGCTAACAGATCTAGGAGTGAACCATTTCTGAGTCCTGTTATGGACAGTTGTTTGGGGGTGTGTGTGTGTGTGTGCATGTTTGGGGAGAAGTTGAGCACGGCAGGTTGGAAGAGGGGAGGGGAAATGAAAAGTCTGCACCCCTCCTTTGGGTCTTAAAGGATCGCATTCCATAGGTATTTTAAGGTGGGTAGCAAGATGGAGGGGTGGGGTGGGGTGAGCTTCCTCGAGCAAGAAAAAGATATGAAGGCTTCCTGTCTTTGGGATTGTTTCAGGGATGGGAATGGGCAATTTCTACCATCGATGACAGCAGTCAGCAAACTTTTCCAGCAGGGGGCTGTTCCACTGTCCCTCGGACCTTTGGGGGGGGGGCCTGGACTATATTTTGGGAAAAAAAATAATGAATGAATTCCTATGCCCCACAAATAACTCAGAGGTGCATTTTCAATAAAAAGGACACATTCTACTCATGTAAAAACACGCTGATTCCCGGACCGTCCGCGGGCCGGATTGAGAAGGCAATTGGGCCGCATCCAGCCCTCGGGCCTTAGTTTGCCTACCCATGATCTATGAGCAAGGAAGTCTGCCTCTCTTTACAAACCTCTCCTGACTGAAAGCTGCTGGTGGTGGGCGGGATGGAAGGAGAGCTCGGGAAATTAGTCACATGGAGTGTTTATTAACAGGCAGAGGCAGCATCTAGCAGGAAACGCTTTCACTTTCTCACCACAAGTCCTGATATTACCTCTGAATGTGAGAAAGTGGTGAAACCTATTTCTTCATTTCCTGAGCACACAACACCCTCCCCCCCCCAATTCCTTTTTTTTGGTGGCGCTGCCGACGGTGAAGGGCGCATGCATGCTCATCCTGTGGCCTACTTTTCCCGTTCTTGGTGGCTCTACCAGGTGATGTGCTGAGAGACTCTTTGTTCTTCAGGCTCCTAAACCTCGCCCACAGTCCTGTGGTGTCCTGGGCCAGGTGTTTTTCTGTAACTGCATTTCCCCGTTCAAGATAAAGGCTGCCCTTTGAGATTTGAGACTTCTTTTTAGTTCTCGGGGACAATAAAGCTCCGTGGAATGTTTGCTCCAGAGTTAATATTTGTTTACCTCGGCAAACAGGTTGCATTGCTGATTTGGGTAGCAGGTGAATTCTGCCCATGTTGGTCTAAACCAGGCATAGGCAAACTCAGACCTCCAGATGTTTTGGGACTACAACTCCCATCATCACCCCTGACCGCTGGTCCTGTTAGCTAGGGATGATGGGAGTTGTAGTCCCCAAACATCTGGAGGGCCGAGTTTGCCTATGCCTGGTCTAAACCACCCTTCTCCAGGCTGGACCCCCACCCAGATGTTTCAGACTTCAGCCCTCCCCTGAATATTGGCCTGAATGCAGGTTAATTCAGGGCAATTGAATGACTGTGTTTCCCTGACTTGCAGAGAGCGAAGGCAGATCAGGTGCCTTCAGTCTGCTTCGCCAGTAAAGCCTAGTTCTCCTGTTGGAGTTCCAGTCCAAGCAGAGGAATTTGCAATGGGTCGACCGCCAGTTGTGTCTACAACTAGGGAGGGCAGCCATGGGGCAGCTGTTTCAAGTTTCTGGCTTTTGCTTCCAACCCTGCTTCTTTGCTAGAGGAAATAACTGCTGGCAATTACAGGATGTTGAAGAACAAGCCCAGAGTTTAGCCTCAGGGCACAAGCTTTGCACACAGAAAACAACCCAGGTTTCTGCCCTGAGCATCTCTGATTAGGAAATACTTCGCTTGGAGAGCTTCTCTCCCTGCCGGAATATTACTGTGCCAGATCAGCCTCCTCCCAGCTTTGTGGCCTCCCAGAGTTTTGGACTCCGACTCCCATCAGCACCTGCCGGCATGGACAAATGGGCAGGGATGATGGGAGTTGTAGTGCAGATCATCTGGAACTTTGATGGACATATAATCTGACTCCGTATAAATCAGTTTCATATCCTTAGCTAAGAGGAGAAATATGTGGGGCTGAGACAACAGAGAGGGGCATTACAGCTAAACATCAGGCAACTCTTTCTGTCTGTTAGAGGGTGGAATGGTGGGGGAGGAACCAGCTTCTGAAATTTATATTTTTTAAATTTGCCTGATCTCCTGGTGGCAATCCTTGACTCGCCAAAGGCAAGTGACTTTACATACCCGCTAGAAGAGTGAGCCTGAGCTGCCCAAGGTAGTTGTGGAGTGCCTTTAGACACAAGGGGATGTCTCAGGTGTGAAATGCACTGGGTATGTGTGGAATAGATGGTCCTCAGGGTCTTCTGATAAGTTGTTGTTTACGATCTGCAGCAGTGGTAGGGCTTTATGTCACCTCTCCTGCTGGTCCCACAACCTGCCTCTCTCGATTCTCTCCCACCTCTCATCCTGCTGCAATGCTTAAAACAGGCACCCCCAAACTTCGACCCTCCAGATGTTTTGGACTACAGTTCCCTTCCTTCCTGACCACTGGTCCTGTTAGCTAGGGATCATGGGAGTTGTAGGCGAAAACATCTGGAGGGCCGCAGTTTGGGGATGCCTGGCTTAAAAGGTAAAGGGACCCCTGACCGTTAGGTCCAGTTGCGGGCGACTCTGGGGTTGTGGCGCTCATCTCGTTCTATAGGCCGAGGGAGCCGGTGTACAGCTTCCAGGTCATGTGGCCAGCATGACAAAGCTGCTCCTGGCAAACCAGAGCAGCACACGGAAACGCTGTTTACCTTCCCGCCGGAGCGGTACCTTTTTATCTACTTGCACTTGACGTGCTTTCGAACTGCTAGGTTGGCAGGAGCAGGGACGAAGCAACGGGAGCTCACCCCATCGCAGGGATTCAAACCGCCAACCTTCTGATCGGCAAGCCCTAGGCTCTGTGGTTTAGACCACAGCGCCACCCACATCCTGCTGCAATGCTTTTTGAACATTATATGGTGCATTTTGAATGTTTCACTGTTCTCATCTCAGTCCTCTGCCTTCGGTATTACCCCCATAAGGCAGACAGGGAAGACTGAGGGTAGTGACCTGCCCAAAACTGCCCAGCGGCTTCCTGTCCGGCATGTGACTTCACCCTGGCTTTCATTTTTGCCTTCTGAGCTTGCATTCTTTGGAAATTCAACCCATGGGGACGCAAGGCCTGTAACACAAGACTGGTCGTGTTTCCTCTCCGCTCAGCATCTCTTTCTCACTAGGAGCAGGCTGAAATTTTCCACTTGCAAGTTGCCACTCTGCTGAGGCTAAGTGGTTGTTTTCATTGCGAGTCAGAACCATAGGAGATGTCCTTGCAGAGGAGCCTGAAACTGTTTGGGGAGGAACGAGCCCGATCGAGGGCACGCGGATGTCTCTAATCAATCCATTTTTGCTGTTCTTTTTCAGAACCAAACGAAGAACTTGTTTGTCTTATCCAAAACAATGTTCAAGGACACCCAGATTATCCTCAAATGTAAGTCCCGCTGCTGTTACAAAGGGGGACCAGCTCACCTGTACAAAGACTTACCTTCTGTCCCAGCCCTGTCAAGAAACTTCCATCCTCGGGAGAGATGCTTTAGTAGTGTGATATGCTCCTAGGGTTTGTCTTATTTCCCACTAAGACCAGGGCCTTTACTGTGGTGGCTCTGGGGTGCACCAACAAAACTGGCATTTAGGCCTCCAATTCAGATACAGGACGGAGGGAAACCTGGCTTGACAGCAGTGCATGCAAAAAGGATCTGGGGGTCTTAACTTAACAGTGTGCTGCAGCTGCAGAAAAAGGCTATTGTTATTCTAGGCTGCATCAACAGAAGTATAGTGTCTAGATCAAAGGAAGTCTCAGTACTGCTCTATTCTGCCTTGGTCAGACCACACCTGGAGTCCTGTGTCCAGTTCCGGGCACTACAATTTAAGAAAGATATTGACAAGCTGGAAGGTGTGCTGAGGGGGACACCAAGATGATCGAGAGTCTGGAAACCAAGCCTTATGAGGTTGTGGTTGAGGGAGCTGGGTCTGTTTAGCCTGGAGAAGAGACGACCAAGAGGTTATTTGCCAGCCGTCTTGGGTTGTCACGTAGAAGGTGGAGCAAGCTGGAGGGTAGGACCCGGACAAATGAATTCACAGGACAAGAAAGGAGATTCTGACTAAACATGGGGAAGAACTTTGTGGCTGTAAGAGTTGTTCGGCCATGGAACGGACCCCCTCAGGAGGTGGTGGGCTCTCCTTCATTGGAGGTTGTTAAGCAGAGGTTGGGTGGCCATCTGTCATGGATTCTCTAGCCGTGATTCCTTCATTGCAGGGGGTTGGACTAGAGGACCTTTGCGGGTCCCTTCTAACTACAATTCTAAATTCACCCAGGCTTTTGCTCCGTTTGATTTACTGACTTGTGATAATACAGTACTTGTTTCATGGCTTTTTTGATTTAATTGCTGTCCAACATCACGTCATTTTTTTCCTGCCGTTGGCAGTAATGTGCGTGTGTGTTTGTGTGTACAGATATACATTGGCAAATAAATTAATAAATGCATTCGCCCCAAAGGTAAGGCAGATCAGGGCTCATTTTCACGCCTGACTTTCAACCGGGAAGTTGGGTTAGTGCCAGACGCTTGCTGCCCTCCTGGTGGCTTTGCCTAACATCTTTTCCTTTGCAGTTGTGGAAAAGAACTGTGTTACCCCTGATTTGCCCCTGAACGTCACCTGGTACCTCCGCAGCTCCCATTGCCACGACGAGGTCTACATAGATGTGAGCAACCAGCCCATTCTTTGCTTGTTGGGTGGAACGGGGGGCGGGGGAAGAGTCCCTGAGAACCCCAGAGGCTTCTGGGATGTCTGTCAGTGGTGCAGAGTTAAACTGCGGAACTCCCTCCTGCAGGAGGGCCACCAACATAGGTGGCTTTAAAAGAGGATTTGACGAATTCGTGAAAGAGAAGCCTGTCGATGGCTGCTAGGCAGGACGTCTGTGCTTTGTCTCTGTGGTTGAAGGCAGCATGGCTCCTGAACACCAGTTTTTAGTTTTTTGACAACCAGTTTCTCAGTTTCCTCCTCTGCCCTCGCAGGAAACCAAGGCGGACAACTACCTGAGCCATTACGAAACGGAGGCCAGCGTCGCCGGAGGCGGCCAGTACATTTGGTACACGACCCTGGTTCCGTGCGGCCAGCTCAATGAGGTGGGGAATGCAAAATGGCGGATGGCGAGTCACTGGGACGCGGGTGGAGGGGAGCGTGGCTGCGTTGGGGAGGGCTTGCCTTTGTACAGAGCAGGAAAGAGGATTTGTGTCCGCAGAAGGAAGGAGCTTTTGGGAAGGAAGATTTGGGGGGAGCCCAGGACGGCCTGTGGAGAAGCGTTGTTCCTGTTCCTTCACTAACGGGATGAAGGTGATCAGCTGAGGAGGAAAGATTTGAAAGGAAGCCTGATATGGGGAGGGGTGTCAGGGGATTGTTGTGGCTACTCTCGAGTAAAGACGCTCCATTCCGCTCTGTCTTTCAGAGTTTTATGGTGCATATTACTTACAGTGCAGAGATATCAGAAAACATGACTGCCCAGTCCGATTCAGAACCCGGCAATGGCTGCTTCCGGCTCTTTGGCCAGCATAAAAGCCTGGGCACCCCAAAGCGCCTCCCCCTAGCCCTGCATGTGGGCGCGCGCCTCAATTCGGGCACCGGAAGGGGCTGCATTCCTTCTCCCGTCCTTTGGCTGGAGCGTTGCAGAGGCTCCGGCACCTCGCTGCTCTGTCCTTCCTCCTCTGGCCAGCTGGATCGGTGCCTAGGCTCTGACACGTCTGAGAGCCCCCTCTCCACCCCGATCCATTCCTCATTCCCTCCTCCTGACCCGCTGCTAGTGGCTGTCACTGGGCGAAGTTCTGGTCAGGATGACTGGGGGAGGGTCCCTGTAAGGAGTCCCCCTGCCTGACAAGGGACTTTCAGGCAAAGTGTGTGTTGTCGTGGCCCAGTTTGCTCAGCGCAACCCAGCCAACGTTTGGGTTTCCGGGCTGAAGATTGTGACCCCTTCGCTCCTCCTTGGTTCTTTCCGTTACTTGAGGAGGAAGACTGAGGAGCATGGAAGGAAGAGTGGCTTCTCTTTGGACCATGGGGAGGCAGAAATCTGGTCCAATTTTTCAGGCAAGGGTCATCTCCAGATCTGGAGATGTGGGGGTACGTTTTTCTTTAGGAAATGCAAATTGGCGAGGGGTCGTGGTGGAGGGGCTTTTGTTGGGAGAAAAGAACAGGGTGCTTCATATCTCCTACTCAACGCATATTAACATATCCTCTTTCGAACAATGCTTTCTCATGTAATCATCATAACTTTTCCACTTGTTTTTTAATTTTTGCTTTTGTAGGAGATATGAAGAGAAATGAAAAAGAAATAAAGCTAGCATTATCAATATTAATACAGAGATGTATGGAAAATGAATGCACGAGTGATTATTAGAGTGAAAACGGAAGTCGGGGGAGTGGGGGGGGAAGGGGAGGGGGGAAGGGGAGGGAAAGGGCGGGTAAAGGGGAATTAATATCTATGTATATGCTTGATCTTAATACTTTGTAAACTTGGTTTTTTTTATGTATGCTTTAAAGATTTGAAATAAAGTCTTTTTTAATAATAATAATTAAAAAAAGAACAGGGTGCCAAGAACCGACTGTCTCCCTTTCCTTTTCAGCTGCGCTTCCCAGAGCTGCCGAAGCCCCAAAAGCTGAAGCCTTTCATGGAGCAAGGCGTGGTTAGTTCGGTCAGTGGAGAGTCAGGGAACTGGGGGTGGGGGTGGGGAACGGGGCTGTGGGCTCCCCTGTTGTCTCACCATGGACAGAAATCACCGGCCTTGTTATTGCTGCCCGACGACATAGTGAGGGGCTGCCGGCTTGCTTTAAAGGAGGGGGTTGGGCTGGGTGGCCCTTAAACGGTGGCACTCACTGCCGCAAGGGAGACCGGATGCTGGACTAGACGGGCCACTGGCCTGATCCTGCAGGCTCTCCTTATGTTCCTTATGGAGCAACAGCAGGGGAAGACTCTTACTCTCCTTATGGGATTCCTGGAAGCAAGCAGCCCCTGTATCAGGCGGACCTTTGGCCTGATCCAACAAGCTCTTCTTACACTCAGCGCTACAAGTGCTACTCATAACCGCGCTCACTGGTCCCCGAAGCCAGCCTTAAATGAAATTCAGTGGTGGGATGGATCTTCCCACTAGGCCAGATGGTTCTTCCCTAAATAGGCATGATGTTTCTGCGTACCGTTCAGCATGGGCAGGTGGGCGGGACCTTTTCCAGCCCGAGAACTGCATTCCCTTTTGGGTAATCTTGCAGGAGCCACATGCCGGGGTGGGCGGGCGAGCAGAGCCAGAGGGGAAGTGGGCGGTGCAATGCATGCAGATTTTACCATTGCGGGGTAGGCTAGTTTCCATGGATACTCAAGCACTCCTCTCTCTCCTCCATCTGAGTAAGCCAGAGCTGTTATCAGTATACAGTGGTGCCTCGCTAGACGAATGCCCTGCTAGACGAAAATTCCGCTTAACAAAAGGATTTTCTGATCGGAGGTTGCCTCGCTATACGACGAGGTTTTCTATGGCCACCGCTTCGTCTTGCGAGCGTGGCCATAAAAACCTCCGATCAGAAAATCAGGGCATTCATCTAGCGAAAGGGGAACCAGCTGTAGCAAGGGAAGAAGGCAAAGGAAGATCAGCTGAGAGCTGTCAGCGCCTCTCAGCTGATCTTCCTTTGCCTTCTTTCCCCACTGCAGCTGGTTCCCCTTTGTGTTCTGCTGGCCTCTGTCCCGGCAGAGACCAGCGGAACACAAAGAGGAACTAGCGGGGGAGGAACTAGGTGTCTGCCCGCTTGCCTTCGCCGAGAAAGCCGGGCACCTTCTCAGGGAACGCAAGCGGGGGACACATAGCCCGCGCGGTGCCTCGCTAAACGAAATTTTCGTAGGACGAATTGAGTCCTGGAACGAATTGATTTCGTCTAGCGAGGCACCACTGTATTCCAGGGGTGTAGTTCATCCAGGAAAAACAAACTCTCAAGGCGGGGGGGGGGAGCTGGGGGTGGCCTGAGGGAGAGTCCCAAATGGGAGTTGAAGGGTAGCGTTTTAATAATAATAATAATAATAATAATAATAATAATAATAATAATAATAGCAACAACAGCAATTTATTATTTATACCCCGCCCATCTGGCTAGGTTTCCCCAGCCACTCTGGACAGCTTCCAGCGGAATATTAAAAGCACAATACAGCATTCAACATTAAAAACATCCCTAAACTTCCCTTCCCTGGCCAGACTCAAAGTCTGGTATAACCCTGGTATAACAACAGATATCGTTGGTGGCTTTGCTGCAGCCCTGTGGACATTCTGCCTGGTTTTCTCCAAAATCTCTTAACTGCTGGGTACCAAATGCAGCTTCCCTTCTTTGCCACCACCTCTTTCAGTGGGTGGGAGAGAGAGAGAGAGAGAGAGAGAGAGAGAGAGAGAGAGAGAGAGAGAGAGAGAGAGAGAGAGAGAGAGAGAGAGAGAGAGAGAGAAGGGACATTTCCCCCCTTCCTGGGTCCCTTTGCAATTTGCAGCCACTGTGGCTCCCAAGCGGGGTGGGTGGATGGATGGATGCCTCCAGGGAAGGCTGTCCCCTGGACGCTGCCCCTTCGTTGGCGCTCCCACCCTTTCCCTGATGCCCACTTGCCCATTTCGCCCGCAGCCCCCGTCGGGAGTGAAGAAGAGGGAGGCTCCCAAGCAGCCAGAGACCAAAGAAGAGGCGGCGGGGAAGGAGGCCGGAGCCACACAAGTGAGCAAGGATGTCGCGAAGCCGGCTGCCTCGGCCAACGAGAAGGAAGACAAAGGTGCCGCAAAGAGCGCCGTGGCGAAGAAGCAGAAGTTAGAGGTTGGTAGGCAGTAAAAATAGTGTGCACCCAGTTCCTCGTTTAGTATCCGCTGTGCCAAATCCTGCCCTCTAGTTCATAGGGAGTTCGCTCTGCCTGCAAAGGTGACAGGGCATCTGCTTTGCAGCCCTGGCAGCTCCAGGGAGGTGGCCAACCTGTGGGCCCCTAGATATTGCGGGGCTAGGTGGACCAGCCGTGCGCAGTTCTGCTCTTCTGTGTTCCGTTCTGGTGGCCCCACCTCAAAAAAGGGCATTGTAGTTTTGGGGAAAGGGCGATCAAAACGATAGAGGGATAAAGTTCGCAGCCTCTGGGACTTTCGTTTAGAGATAAGGCGAGGAAGAGGCGACACAGCAGAAGTTTATAAAATCACTCATGGCCTCGGGAAAGGGGGGGTCGAGAAAAACCACCCTCCCTTTATCGTAACACCGGCAACACTAGAATTTGGACCTCAGTCCAATGAAGCTGAGTGTCGGAAGATTCAGGACAGGGAAAAGAAAAGTCGCTATTCACATATTCACTCAATAGTTGAGCCGTGGAACTCCCTCCCACTGGAGGGGGTGATGCCTGCCAACCGAGTTGGCTTTTAAAAAAGGAGGGGGGGAAATACACGGAGGGGGAGGGCTGCCAAAGGCTGTTCGCCATGATGGCTATGCCATGCCCTCCTCGGTTGGAGGCAGAAACGCTTCTGTGTCCCAGTTGCGGGAAACTGCGGGAGTTTCTCTTGTGTTTGGATCCTGCTTTCGGGTTTCCTGGAAGAGGCAGGTTGGCCGCTGTGAGAACAGGGTGTTGGGCTAAATGGGCCGCTGGCCTGATCCAGAAGGCTCTGCTCCTGTTCTTCTGCCTCTGTGCCACAAATCCAGCAGCAAGGAACTGGGGGGGTTTGCTTGGGGTGTGTGTGCAAGTTTGGCACAGCTTTGAAGTTGCCACGGGTTCCGGCCCCCAGCTGGCTGACCTGGGATGTTTTTCCGGGGGTTCCTTCCAGGTTTCGACGGTCGCCGTGACCTGGGATGACGGGCCTTACGTCTTCCTCCTCACGATCTTCAGCATCAAGATCCCGAGTCCCAACTGGGAGATCAAAAGTGAGTGAAATGGCGCAGCTTTTCCGTGGGCAGCGAGGGTTGAGATTTGAAAGCTTTGCCTGCATGCGAGAAATGAGGTGGGCTGTTCTGTGCCTGGCATTAGATACCCTGGTGAAGAATCATAGAATCGTAGAGTTGGAAGAGACCGCAAGGGCCATCCAGTCCAACCCCCTGCCGAGCAGGAAACACCATCAAAGCATTCTTGGCACATGCCTGTCAAGCCTCCGCTTAAAGACCTCCAAAGAAGGAGACTCCACCACACTCCTTGGGAGCAAATTCCACTGCCGAACAGCTCTTACTGTCAGGAAGTTCTTCCTAATGTTTAGGTGGAATCTTCTTTCTTGTAGTTTGAATCCATTGCTCCGTGTCCGCTTCTCTGGAGCAGCAGAAAACAACCTTTCTCCCTCCTCTATATGATGGGCTTTGTTTTTCAGCTCTGTTGTGTATAATGCAGGGTGGATAAAAATCAATGATTTTTTTTATTAAAAAAAAGTAATCAAAAAATCGTTGTTTTTTTAAATTTAAATTTAAAATGCTTTTGGAGGAAAAATCTTTCTAAAGATAGTTTTCTATTTAAGTTACCTTATAGTCCAAAGGCTATTCATCAGGAAATAAGGATTTGCTTCAAGTTTTTCATGTGTGCTAAAACTCAGTTTTAAGTTCTTTTTTTTTAATTGTTTAACCACATCAGTTAACAAACATGGATACATATGCTATAATGCTATTGTTTTAGTTAAATCAATTGTTTAAATTGTTATTAAGGAAATGATTATTTTTCTCCGTCCAATAAAGTACAGCAGAAAAGCTGTCCAAATATAAACCGTTAACTTCTTAAACCTCACCACAATTTCATAATTACTGTATCTGCCTTCCTATTTCTAATAGTATAACCAAATCAGTAATTTTTGATATAACTGCAAGAACTACTCTGAAAATTTATGATTCCAAAAACGAAACCTTCATCTGGTTCTAAATATTAAGATGATACCAGCAAGAATGAGTCTTTCTGTAAAAAAGAAAAAGAAAGATTTAAATCAAGTCTTACTGACTAGTGATTTAAATTGTGATTTAGATCAATTTGATTTAGATCAATTTGGGTTCCCTTCCAACCCTGTGATTCTATGATTTCCGTTTCTATAAGACTAAACTTTCACGTTATGGAGGGTACTGGCTTTAACTGGGGGGTCTGGGCTCTAGCTATGGGGAGCACCATCACCAGGCAACTGGATTAAGAAATGGGTCTGACTGACTAGTGTTTTAAATGAAGTCTTACTGACTAGTGATTTAAATTGTGATTTAAATCAATTTGACTTAAATCAAATCCACCCTGATACAATGTTTTGATTTGTCGTCTCGCTGACAACTTCACTGGAAGCCGCTCGGTTACAAAGCTAGCCAGAGCTGTTGCCGATTGGCTGGAGACGTTGGGCTTCATTTGGGTCTACATTTGGGCTTCATTTGGGTCTACATTTGGGCTTCATTTGGGTCTACAGACATAATGTGTTAGCATGTGCATTGCAGGACGTTGTCGGGGGCTGGCTGGACAATGAGGGACGGTGGGAGGCCACAGCTTGGGAACCCCCCCAGGGAAGCATCAGAGGGGCAAGGCTCTGAGCCGGGAGAACGGGGGTGGAGACAGGCATGAGGAAGAGGGGGGGGGCAACAGGTTTAAGTGAGATTGAGGCAACTGAGGAGGAGAAGGAGGTGGCGTCTGAGGCTGCGAGGGACCCCCGGGCCCCTTCCAGTTCCACTGTTTCCTTCGCCCCCGTCCCCAAGATCGAGGAGGGCATTATGTATAGCAGAGTAGAAGGCCCAGAGCGCCGCTCCTTGAAGGAGTTTGCAGCTGTTGGGAAGGCGGCCGGCTGGGGAGGAGCCTTAGGAAGAAGTAGAAGGCTCAGTTCCTCAGTCCCGGGAGTTCTCTGTTGGGTTTTGTCTCTCCGAATCAAGAATAAAGCTTCCTGCTCATCTCTTGAATGAACGAATCTTTATTCACATCAGCCATCAGCAATAAAACAGCAATACGATATACAAAGAATAGAAATTAAAAAATCAATCATATCAAATACATTTTGGGGTTTTGAATCAATAGTCAAATGGTGGATCTTATTCTGATTGCCCCAGCTAAAAACCTTGCCACCTTTGCTGTCACCTGCTCATCTTGATCTGCCAAGAGAGAGGACATTGTGGCAGTGGCTGGGTGACCCGTAATGGACAATAAAAGAGGGGGGATAATCTCATTCCTCAAGTTTTTATAAAGTGCAAGCGCCATCGATTCGGGACTGCCATCTCCGCAGGGACATAAGTGTTTTTCATGTGGAATCTGTTGGAATCGTCCCTCGAGTACAGCCAAGGGCAATACATTCAATCTTGCGAGAGTCAAAGCGTGTCTATACTGTATTTTGGAATTGCTAGGTTATGCAGATAGGGTGCCAGAGAGTCGAAATGGGAATGTGGAAGATAGTCATACCATGGGCAAAATTTCCTTACTGTGGCCAAGTTCTTCTGACGCTCAATATCATTTAAAGGTAAAGGGACCCCTGACTATTAGGTCCAGTCGTGACCGACTCTGAGGTTGCGGCGCTCATATCGCATTATTGGCTGAGGGAGCTGGCGTACAGCTTCCAGGTCATGTGGCCAGCATGACAAAGCTGCTTCTGGCAAACCAGAGCAGCACACGGAAACACTGTTTACCTTCCCGCCAGAGCGGTACCTATTTATCTACTTGCACTTTGACGTGCTTTTGAACTGCTAGGTTTGCAGGAGCTGGGACCGAGCAACGGGAGCTCACCCCGTTGCGGGGATTCGAACTGCCGACCTTCTGATCGGCAAGCCCTAGGCTCTGTGGTTTAACCCACAGCGCCACCCGGGTCCTCGATATCATTTAGGTGCTGACAAATTAGACGGTTTGCGTGACTAAAAACCAAAGTGAGTAACTGTTGTGCTGATTAACCACAAGAGTGAAGTTTTTGATTGACAGTTTTAATCCAGGCGCTCTTGTGACAATCTTGCAACACTGGGGATATTAGGCCGGGGGGGGGGGGATTTGAGTTTAGGTGAAGCCAATAGTTGAGTGTCAGATCCATAATTCTAATAGTTGAGTGCCATAATAGTTGAGTGCCAGATCCATAATTCTACCGAGGGAAGATTAGCCTCTAGGTGCTGTGATGTGTTTGGGACACAGGGTGGGACAGAGAGAATTTGCCTTAAGAACTTTGATTGGACAGCTTCCATGGATCCAAGCTGAGTGCCTGTCCAAATCTGAGCCCCATATAATAACTGTGCTAGGGGTTTAGCTTGGACACTTCCAGGACTGAGGCTATATGTTTGCCACCTTTTCTGTGTGTCAGAATTTTGGTGCTTCCTCTCCCCTAGCCCCTTCCGCTCACGTGTCTCCTTTCCCCCTCCAACTTTCAGTTGACGTGCAGATGAAGCACCCCGACCATCAGTACATCTCTGCCTCCGAGTGGCCTCTGATGGTGGTGAGTTGGCTGGCAGAGTTCTTTCCTCCCCGTGGGTTCCCCCGTGGGGCTCGGCGATGCCGCGCATGGGGTCTGGCGGGCAGCTCAGAGAGACCGACAACCAGCACAGCTGTTTCAAAACAAAGAGACCCCGGCTGGTGATGCGCTTTGGACCAATCAAGGTTTCCGAGTCGTCTCCTAGGGCAGCCCCGCGTAGAGCGCAGGGCAGCAGTCCAGCCTAGAAGCTGCCGGAGTGCAATGGCCAAGACACCTCTGTCCAGTAGTTGGCGCTGAGTCAGGGTTCCTGTCTTGACCCATTTCTATATACCGTGTCAGTAGCCAGGTGTTGGACTACAGTTCCCCGCATCCAGTGTGGCCCGATCGCCATGGATGATGGGAGTTGTAGTCCAGCAAGGTCTGGAGGGCCCTGTTTTTGCTACCCCTGCAGAGCTGGTTGCTCAGCCTCCTCCTTCTCCAGCCTCAGCCCTCTCCTGCCCTTTTCCTCCCCCCGTAGTTCTACATGGTGATGTGCATTGTCTATGTGCTTTATGGGATCCTCTGGCTGGTCCTGCTGGCCTGCTACTGGCGAGACATCCTTCGCATCCAGTTCTGGATTGGCGGCGTCATCCTCTTGGGAATGCTGGAGAAGGCCGTCTTCTACGCCGAGTTCCAGAGCATCCAGAGCCAAGGGAAGTCAGGTCAGTGCTGACTTGCTGGTAGCGAATTGCTTTGCAATAAATAATAATTATATATACAGGTGAAACTCGGAAAATTAGAATATTGTCAAAAAGTGCATTTATTTCAGTAATGCAACTTAATATTTTTTATTTTTCTTTTAATTTTTACAAATGCTTGCTTTTGGAAATTCTACAGTAATAAAACAAATAGTTACAATAATACAAAAATAAACATTGCTATTACATTTCAATAATTACATTCCATTTATAATTGACATACCTAACGACAAATAATTACAATTACAACAAATAAAGGCTTGACATATCTTGCTTTGCATGTCATGCATCTATCTCATATATTGGTTTCACCTTTTAAGTTGCATTACTGAAATAAATGCACTTTTCGACGATATTCTAATTTTCCAAGTTTCACCTGTATATTTTTATATTATGTTACAAGATTTATTTCAGTCCTGCTAGTGTCTTCACCTTTTTGCAATGATCTTTCAAGTACTCAATAAATTTACTCCAGTCTCCTTGGAATTTCTGGCCACCCTGGTTCAGCTTGGCTAACCACCTAGTCCAGGCATAGGCAACCTTGGCTCTCCAGATGTTTTGGAACTACAACTCCCATGATCCCTAGCTAACAGGGCCAGTGGTCAGGGATCATGGGAGTTGTAGTTCCAAAACATCTGGAGAGCCAAGGTTGCCTATGCCTGACCTAGTCTATCCTCTTCATCTGCCCCTCCTCAATCGTTGGGAATTCTTTTGTCTTCCACCTTTGGGCTAACAAAGTTGAGAAAACTACAGTTCCCAGGATTACTTGGGGGAAGCCGCCTTGACCGTTTAAAGAAGCACCCTGTATGGTGTGGACCAGGCACCCCCAACCTTTGGCTCTCCAGATGTTTTGGACTACAATTCCCATCGTCCCTGACTACTGGTCCTGTTAGCTATGGATGATGGGAGTTGTAATCCCAAAACAGCTGGAGGCCCACAGGTTGGGGGCGCCTGGTGTGGATTTTGCGGGAAGTTTCTGCTTCATCTCTCCAGGGGCTGCCCCACATTTTCGCGGCCTCTGCTTTCTCTCAAAACGGTGCCTTCTCTCCTTCCGCTTTCCAGTTCAAGGGGCGGTGATATTTGCCGAGGTCCTCTGTGCCGTGAAGCGGATGCTGGCCCGGGTGCTGGTCATCATCGCGAGCCTGGGATATGGCATCGTCAAGTGAGTGTGCCGGCCGGGGCGTGGCGGGAGGGAGAGGGGAGGAACCCCTTGGCCAAAGTGGCGGAGGACACCTGCTTGGTGTGCAGAAGGCCCCAACTTCAGTCCCTGGAGTCGTCAGTTAATTTTCCTGGGATGGGGTAGACCCCATGGAGATTCTAATCTAGGGTGGTGGGAGAGCCTTTTCAGTGTCCCCCACCTGAGGGCCGTATTCCTTTCCGGGCGGCCTCCTGGGGGCCGCATGGGAGTGGGGCTAGGGGAGAAAGCGTGTGGGGCAGCCAGTTGTCCTAGTTTCTAACACGCCGTTCTCTCTCAGTTGAGCGTGAGACCCTTAATCTCAGGGCCATGTGTTCGAGCCCTATCAGGTGTGAAGTTTCCTGCATTGCAGGGGGTTGGACTAGAAGGGGGCAGCAAACTTTTTTCAGCTGGGGGCCAGTCCACTGTCCCTCAGAGCTTGTGGTGGGCTGGACTGTATTTTGAAAAAGAAAAAAACGAACGAATTCCTCTGCCCCACAAATAACCCAGAGATGCATTTTTAATAAAACGACACATTCTACTTATGTAAAAACACTCTGATTCCTGGACCATCCGCAGGCCGGATTTGGAAGGCGATGGGGCCGGATCCAGCCCCCCGGGCCTTAGTTTGCTTCTTGGGGAAGCTGCACCCTCTTGCTTGGGAGACGTTCTCAGATCATAGAATCGGTCACCTGAATTGTCATCTAGTCCAACCCACTGCGCTGCAGGAATCGCAGCAAATCGCCATCAGGTTTACAAGAAACCTGCCCTGTTTCCAGCGACTCGGCTCCTCAACTTCTGCCCCTCTTTTCTCTCCGCAGGCCACGGCTGGGGGCTCTTTTGAATCGGGTCGTGGGCGTGGGACTGATGTACTTGATCTTCTCCATCATCGAGGGGGTCCTGCGGGTCAAATCGGTAAGGGCGGATGGGGGGGGGAGTGAGCCCGGGAGCAGCCCTCTCAACCTGACTGTCCCCCTCCTATCCCAGGAGCAAACTAAAGCCGCCGCGCTCATCTGTGAAATTTTCCTGGCGTTTGTGGATTCATGTATCGTCTGGTGGATATCCTTTACTAGGGACTAGAAACTTGGGGGTGGGGCAGTTTGCTTTCTCTCAGCTCTTCGCTCTTCCCTTGCCTTGTAATGGAGCTTGGGGGGGGGTTTCTAAATGAAGGGAGAAGGAGAAAGCTTTGCAATCTAATCCGGCTGCCCACAAGGATTTCTGCTCTGCCAACTGCCATATGCTCTTCAGTATACCTGAAGGAGCGTCTCCACCCCCATCATTCAGCTGAGGGCCTTCTGGCGCTCCTTCCTGCAAGGAGCGAAGTTACAGGGAACCAGGCAGAGGGCCTTCTCTGTAGTGGCGCCTGTCCTGTGGAACGCCCTCCCATTAGATTTCAAGGAAAGAAAGAACTATCTGACGTTTAGAAGACATCTGAAGGCAGCCCTGTTTAGGGAAGTTTTTAATGACTGATGTTTTGTTCTGTTTTTAATCTGTTGGGAGCCACCCAGAGTGGCTGGGGAAACCCAGCCAAATGGGCGGAGTATAAATGATAAATTGTTATTATTACTATTACTATAACCTGAAATCTGCCTTGAGGCTCTAGGAGCCAGTGCAGGGGTTAGAGCATCGGATTAGGGCCTGGGAGAGCCGGGTTTGAATCCCCACTCAGACCTGAAGCTCGCAGGGTGACCTTGGGCCAATCACAGTCTTTCGGCCTTGCCTACCTCCCAGGGTTGTTGTGAGGATAAAATAGCTTTGGGGGGGTGGAGAGAATCACGCACACCACCTTGATCTCCTTCGAGGAACAGGTGGGATATAAATGCAATGAACAAATGAATGAATAGCTTTATTGGAACAAACTAAAATGCCGCAGAAGAGGAAGCAAGGTGTTGTTGTTTTTAGCCTCTTAGCCCCTTTTCAGGCTGGGGAGTGGGAGATGGCAGCCAGAAGTCTCAGGCTGGAATCCAGGAGGTAATAATCCAGGAGGTGGTTGAGGCAGAGCCCTCTCTGCCTGGTGCAGAGGCTGAGTTACAGGCTGAGTTCAGGGGTGCTGCAGTGAAACCCCCAATAAAGTCTGCTTTACCTTCTTTGTTTTTTAAAGTAAGCATCTCATCTGAGCCTGTCTCTCCAGCACTGATCAGCACAGGCAGCTTCCTTGAGAGGTAGAGGGCAGAAGGAAAGAATGATGGAACCATAGAATTGTAGATTTGGAGAAGGCCCTAAGGGTCATCTAGTCCAACCCCCTGCAATGCCCGGCGTGAGGGTCCAAGACGGCCTCGAAAAAGCAAGCCGCAGTCCGCACCCTGCTTCTCCAAGGAGCAGCGTCCGTTGCCTCCCCTCAAAAGAACCTGTCGAGGATGATTTAGCTGAGATTCCTGCATTACAGGGGGTTGGACTAGATGACCCCTGGGGTCCCTCCCAACTCCGCAGTTCTGTGGTTCTACGAAAGAGAAGGGTGGCGGAGCCCCAAGGCTCGTAGGGGGGCATGCTGGGTAAAGAGACAACAGAAGCCGCCCTGGGGTTGGTGCCACCTACTGGTTGGCGGCTGCATTACCCATTTTTAGGTGGCGAAGGAAAAGGCTCTCCTTTAAAAGTCTTTTAAGAGTTATTTCCCTGCGCTGCCAAGTCCAGCACAGCTAAATGCCGCCCTGGGATTCCCCACGCGTGCTTCTCCCCGACACCCTTGGAAGTCTGCGTTAAACCCCCTTCCCTTCTCCCAGGTTCACAAAACGCTTTATATCGCATGGTCGCCTGGAAGCGAATGTCCACTCGCCCTAGGCGCCTGGCTTGTTTGACGAGCTGTTTGTTCTTAGCTGTAAATCAATTCAGCTTCCTGCCTGCACTTTTGCCTCCCTGCTCTTTCTGCCTCTCCTCTTCACCACCTCTTTCTCCTTTTTCTCTTGTCTCTCCCCCCCCCTCCCCGTTTTATCGTAGGCACAAGATGACTTGGTGCTCCTAGCTGCTATCCCTCTGGCTATGCTCGACTCTGCCCTATGCTGGTGGATATCCTCTGTGCTCTGCCTGGCCGGGCCAGGCCCTGTCTCTTTTCAGTTTCGCCTGCATGTGCTTTTAGGTTCCCCCCCCCAAAAAAAAAGTTATTTCCCCAATGATCTGCTCCTTTTCGAGTGGTTGAGCTTCCTGCCCGTAGCAACACTCCTTATCTGCTGAGAAGTGGGAAGGCGTAGCTGGCGGCTGTTAGAACATGAGAACAACCCAGTGGCCCAGATAACTCAAGGAAGCCAGATAGACTGCCTCTGGACCTGGAGGTTCTATAAGAAGAGCCCTATTGGGTCTGTCCAGCATCCTGTTCTCGTGGGGGCCAACCAGAGCCCTGTGGGGCAAACCCACAAGCAGGATCCAAGCGCAGGAGCCCTCTCTCCTTCCCACTCAATAATAAATAACTTGGTTATTTATACTCGGCCCATTTGGCTGGGTTTCCCCTAGCCACTCCCCCCCCTCTCCACCCACTGCTGTCTTCCTTAACAAGCAACACATCCTCATTAGCCTGGTGCAAACTATGAAGCTGCTGAAACTGCGTCGGAACCTGGTCAAGCTGTCTCTCTACCGCCATTTCACCAATACCCTTATCTTCGCTGTCATCGGTGAGTCTGGGGGAGGAGGCCGACCCCACCCCTGTCTGCTTCGTGTCTGTATTACGTGCACGTCCAGGTTTTTCAGTCTCATCTGTAGGCAGAATTAATGGGATTGTTGAGGTACCTCAAGGGTCATCCAGACCAACCCCCAGCAATAAGGCAGGAATCACGGCGAAGGGGTCCCTGGCAGGCCCAGTGTCCGCGGAAGATTCATTCTCTGAGCCAAAAGCCCACCGTGGAAGGCGGCAGAATTCTCGCCTGGGGAAAACGTGAGATTTTCAGAAGTACAGTGGTACCTTGGTTCTCAAACTTAATCCGTTCCAGAACTCCGTTCCAAAACCAAAGTGTTCCAAAGCCAAGGCGCGCTTTCCCATAGGAAGTAATGCAAAACGGATTGATCCGTGCCAGTCTTTTAAAAACAGCCCCTAAAACAGCAATTTAGCATGAATTTTACTTTCTAATGAGACCACTGATCCATAAAATGAAAGCAATAAACAATGTACTGCAGTCACACAATCAATCCATCAGTAGCTGAACCGGGTTCACAAAACCGGGTTCACAAAAACGACAAAAAAGAGCTGCAAAAACAAAAACACAAAATGAATAGCAAAAACAGACAGACCTCAGCGTAACACTCAAATCAGAGCATGTTCGGCTTCCAAAAAATGTTCGCAAACCAGAACACTTGCTTCTGGGTTTGCAGCATTTGGGTTCCAAGGTGTTTCAGTACCAAGGCGTTTGAGAACCAAGGTTCCACTGTACCTTAATAAATAACACTCTTAAGTTGCAGTAATCCCCAAAACAGCTCCAATGCGCACTGAGCACACTCGGTGCGCACAGAAAGCTGATGCTCCTGGAGGCGGGCAATGAAACAGACCGCCCTGGAGGGAGGGCGTGGCTGGCAGGCCGAAGGGGAGCACTCCACGCTGCAACCTTACGTTGCAGCGCTGAGTTGCATCTTGGGTTATTCCCCAAAGGGAATAATCAAGGCGATGGACACCTGCACTCGCATTGAAAAGCAGGATACCTAGAGGTCAGGGAGGGTGCCGCTGGTTTAAATTGCACAAGATAAATATTTGGCCTTGTTGCTGGAAGGTTCCCTCTCTTGCTTCACAGCAAAGTCTCATCCAACTCACCCAACATTTGTTTCCTCTGCAGCGTCTGTTATCTTCATTATCTGGACCACTAAGACTTTCAGGCTCGCCACATGCCAGGCAGTGAGTATTGAAGAACCCCATCCAAACTGGGGTGGGGGTGGGGGGGACAGTTTTTGGGGGGGTGCTGAGCTGATGTTGATTATTATCTATATTTGAATAGATCTTTACAAATATTGTTTAAATCCTGTTAAGTGTTTTAACTGCTTTTCAGCAATCATAGTTACCGTACTTTTCCGGGTACAGTGGTACCTTGGTTTATGAACACAATTGGTTCATAAACTGAAGCGAACTTTCCCATTGAAAGTAATGGAAAGTGGATTAATCCGTTCCAGACGGTCCACAGAGTACTTAAACTGAAGTGTTCATAAACTGAAGCGAACTTTCCCATTGAAAGTAATGGAAAGTGAATTAATCCGTTCCAGATGGGTCTGCGGCGTTCGTAAACTGAAAATTCATAAACCGAGGTTCCACTGTATAAGACTAGGGGTTTTTTTACTTAAAAATTACATGAGAAACTGTGGGTCGTCTTATACACAGATAGTGAATGGTGGGGATTTCTTAAATTGGAGTGCCTAATAATAGTATAATACATGGGGGCGTCTTATACACGGGATAATACAGTACTGTATATGTTTTCAGCTTTTTGTATTTTACCTGTGCAAGGTAGCCTCAAGGAAAAAGGCGAGGTGATCATTATTATTGTCGCTGTCATCGCTTCGCCCCGGGGGGGTCGAAGCGATCCTATCGGTGCACCCTTTTTTAAAAAAAAGGCTCATTAGTGTCCTTACCTGGCAGGGGAGACACCTTGAACATGAAGTGTCCTTGAGTTCTCTCCAGATATGCAAAAAGTGCAAGGCTAGGTCTGGGGTTTGGGAGGAGAGTAGGCCAAGTTTGACACAGGATGAGATTCACTTCCTCCTTCTCCCTCGCTGCTCGTCAGGACTGGCGGGAGCTCTGGATCGACGATGCTTTCTGGAGGTTCCTCTTCTCTATTATCCTCCTGGTGATCATGTTCCTCTGGAGACCCTCGGCCAATAACCAAAGGTACAGCAACCTCTTGGCAGGCGATGCCCTGAAGCTCAAACTTGATTCCGCTTAGAAGCAGCTTGAGCATTCACAAACTCCCGGCTTGGCCTACCTGATAAGGTTGTTGCGAGGGTAGGGAGCAGGAAATGGGTGCTGCTTCTTGGAGGAGAAGCAGGCTGTGAACTATGGCTTGACGTCTTGGCCGCTCTCCCCAGGCGTTGCAGGGGGGGGGTGGGCTTAGATGACACACACACCCGGGTCCCTTCCAACTCTGCAACTCTGACTCTAGGTACGCCTTCATGCCCTTGGTGGACGAAGGCAGCGAGCCGGAGGACGAAGACGAGGAGCCCATGGTCAACGAGGCCTTTGGTAAGAGCTCAGCACCAGGGGGGCCTCCCTGCATTGTGTGGGGCAGGCCTGGGGGGTGGGGGCTTAGGGAGGTGAAGTCTGAGCATCTGAGCATCTCTCAAGGCTACTGGCCGTCAGTTGTTACCCGGAGAGGCGCAATGTTAGACGTAAAGATTCCCGCTGGAAAAAAACAAAAATGTGCAGCCTTCTCTTGTGATGCAAATTTGCATGCGTTTGCATAAATCTCATCAAATCAAAATGTATTGCTTAACCAAATGTAGCCAAAAAAGAAATAAGCAAACGTATTTTCCATAAAACAAACAGGCGTGGTGCATATCTCAAGTCGCGAGGCTAGACTCGCAGGCATAAGGTTCATAATTTGTTGTAATTGCATAAAATACTGTAGTATGCCTGAGATCCAGCGCCGAGGGCCTTCTGGTGGTTCCCTCACTGCAAGAAGCAAAGCTACAGGGAACCAGGCAGAGGGCCTTCTCGGTAGTGGCACCCGCCCTGTGGAACACCCTCCCACCAGATGTCAAAGAGATAAACAACTACCTGACATTTAGAAAATATCTGAAGGCAGCCCTGTTTAGGGAGGCTTTTAATGTTTAATAGATTACTGTATTCTATTTTTCTGTTGGAAGCCGCCCAGAGTGGCTGGGGAAACCCAGCTGGATGGGCGGGGTACAAAAAATAAATTATTGTTGTTGTTGTTATTATTATTATTATTTCATAAAATACTATCAGTATCTAAAGCCCTTAAATACTTGGGACCAGTTTCCCCCCACGTTGATCTGCGAAACAGGCCCTGTTCTAAGTGCCCCATAATACCCGTTCCGCATTTGTAAGAGGTGTCCTTCTTCTCCACCCCACCCTGTTTTTCAGAAGGGATGAAGATGAGAAGTTCGAAGCCTGAAGCCAATGGGATCCTCAAGGGCAGCAGAGTGGTAAGGATCCTGCACACCGTCCTCCACAAGCTGACTTCCAGGCACTTCTCCCTGTGGTCTGGTTTGCAAGTCGCACTCAGCCAAACCATGGTTAGGCGGGACCACGAAACCCCGGTCCACCCTAAACCATGGTTTGGCTTCCTCCAGACGTGGCCTCGCCTCCTCCTTTTCCTTACTCTTTTGTCAGTTCTGGGTCATAAGGCTGCCTCTTCTGGTTGTAGCAAAGCACCCAGTAATCTTAGTGCTACCTTGGTTCTCAAACTTAATCCGTTCCGGAAGCCCGTTCCAAAACCAAAGCGTTCCAAAACCAGGGCACGCTTTCCCATAGAAAGTAATGCAAAACGGATTGATCCGTTCCAGACTTTTAAAAACAACCCCTGAAACAGCAATTTTACATGGATTTTACTGTCTAATGAGACCATTGATCCATAAAATGAAAGCAATAAACAATGTACTGCAGTCACACAGTCAATCATTCTGTAGCTGAACTGGGTTCCACACAGTCACAAAAACAGAAAAGTAGAGCCGCAAAAACAAAAAAACAAAATGAATGGCAAAAACAGACAGACCTCAAAATGGAAGCATAGCACTCAAAACAGAGCACGTTCGGCTTCCGAAAAAAGTTCACAAACCGAAACACTTATTTCCGGCTTTGCAGTGTTTGAGTTCCAAGTTGTTTGAGTACCAAGGCGTTTGAGAACCAAGGTACCACTGTAATCTTATATTTCTCACAAATAAAAACACACTGATTTGCTGTCCTTTGCTATCTTTTTGGGATGGCATCCCGTTCTCTGCTGGCTTTCGGCACACGTTTAGAGCCAAGTCCAAGTCCGATAACCTGCGTTTTCTGTTTCTAAAGCCTTGCTGTTCCATCAACCCATCTTGCTTTGTTCCCCTTTCTCAGGATGAAGACTTGAAGTGGGTTGAAGAAAACATCCCCTCTTCCATGGCTGATGTGTAAGTGGTTGATTTCCACCCCTTCAAATGCTTGTATGTGGGCTGTCCGCTGATTTATTGTTCAGCTGTGTAGCATTTAATGAAATAAGTAAGTCAGTGGTTTGGAACTGCATTTTGTGCAAACGTTCTGTAAAGTTGCACTTTGAGGATTCTGCAGTAAAGGGGACATTCACAACCTATTATTATTAATATTAGTATTAGTATTTTGAGGATTCTGCAGTAAAGGGGGCATTCACATCTATTATTCTTATTATTAGGATTCTGCAGTAAAGGGAGTGTTCACAATTTATTATTATTATTATTAAAATTAAAATTTATTAGTCCCTTTTTTGCCACAGCAACTCAGAAACCTCATTAGACAGCAGTTGGATGGACATTTGTGAATGATTCCTCATCAGTGATTCCTGCATTACAAGGGGGTTGGACTAGATGCCCCTTGGGGGTCCCTTCCAATTCTACAGCTCTGTGATTCTAGATAGGTCTGAGTTGATTTAATCCGTGCCCAAGTTTGACTCTCCAGTTAAGGACCTCAGTTTTAATTGCTCTGATTTTATCAGTTGACATCTGCCTCCCCCGTCTAGCAATATTACAAAATTTAACATTAATAATCATCCTTTTTTCCTCTTCCAGCGTGCTCCCTCCTTTGTTAGATTCTGATGAGGTAAGCTCAGTTTTATTTGTGCGTTTTGGCCTGATGGAGCTGGGCCCTTGCTATGTTCCTAAGCCTGCGAGTTTCGTGGGATAGGCACACTGTGTGGGCATTCCTAGCCAAGCCATTGAGACTGCAACCCAGAACTTGATAAACTATGTCCACTGAATTCCCTTTATCTACTTAATTATAAAACATCGTAAGGCCTATGCATCAATTCCCTTTCTCCCACCCAGCATCTCCCAGACTGTTCCTCCAATTTGCCCCTTGAGTGGTCCTGGGCAATATCTGGTTTTAATGAACAAATATGCCCACAGAATTCAAGTTACATGGTTTCCCCCAATCCCTCCTTATAGCTAATAATTTGCCAGGCCAGTCTATGAGAACCATTGGCCGAGCTTCTGTGATGTCACAGCAGTTGGAACTTTTTACAACCATCACGACAGAACTGCAAAGGAGCTCCTGTTATTATCTGAAACATACTATATTAAAGCTTTGGTAAAAAGTTGGTTTCCCCTTGTAATCCCTCTCCCCCCCCCTCTCAAAAAACAGGAAATAGTGACCACAAAATTTGAAATGTCCAAAATGGAATGAAGTCTGGATCCGGCCGAGCTGCTCAGCCGCACTCTTTTCCTGGTGGATTTCGAACAGACGAAGAGTTGCCGGTGGTCATCCTTTCCCCCTTTTTTCCTTTTTACACATGCATATATATAATATATATACATATATATATATTTGTATATGGTCAAAATATTATTTTATTACTTTTTGGTGTTTCTCTAACTATTGAGCTCCGAGGCTTTTGGGGGTTGTTGTTTTTTGTTTTGGCCTTATGCCTGACCCCACCAGTTTGGGGGCAGGCGTGCAGCCAAGATCGCCAGCGCCCCCCACTGGAGAGGAGGGAGATTGCGGGACAGTTGGACCGGTGTGGCTCTCTTGTCAACTTCTTTCCCGAACCCTGTTTTGGAGCAGGCCTTTTCTGACGACGGAACGCGAGGAGGACCCTTTGTAGCGCCGTTTTGTGTCCTTTGCCATTGGCCCTCGGGGTACTTGTACTGTTGGGTCTCTCGACGCTGATTGGGACCTGAGTCACTTGGGGACTGGGTGCAAAATTCTGGGATAGGGAAGATGGCATCGGGAAGGTGCGCGAACCCAAAGATTTGTGCAGTTTCGGTGCACGGAAGGAGCTGCTTCTCTGACCGCATGGAAGCGCTCTATCGAAGGGGAGGCATCCCCAACCTGCGGCCCTCCAGATGTTTGGGACTACAACTCCCATGATCCCTAGCTAACAGGACCAGTGGTCAGGGATGATGGGAGTTGTAGTCCCAAACATCTGGAGGGCCAAAGGTTGGGGATGCCTGCCTTAGGGGGACAGCGGCTGTTTTTTTTTGTGGAGGAGACGCAGGCAAGGGGCATCCCCGACTCCGCAACGAGGCCGTCGGTTAGAAAGTGAGGTAGAAAAAAGGGGGAGCAGGTTGGAAAGGCACGACTTTTATTGCCAAGGAGAGCGTTGGGGCAGATCTATGGGGCGGGGAGGTTCGTTGATCTCTGGAATCAACTTTCCTGCAGCAGCTAGCCAATGTTGAGCCACAATGTTGTTGCAAAAAAAAAGCCCCTGATTGGTTTATTTTGGGGGGTGGGGCGTAAGGGAAACTGATGGTGAAGGGGAAGCCATATGGGGAACAGAGAGAGCCTAGCTTGCTTGAGACCACAGAAGCGTGGTTCTCGTCTCGACAACGGCAGTCTCAAAAGCACTTTTAAGTGTCCTTTGGGCAATAGCAGACAGCAACCCCCCTTTCCTTCCATGTTGGATCGGAAGAATGATCCCAGCCACCCCCATCCTGTCCCCCCCCCTTATTCCTAGGCTAGCCTTCTCCCTCCCCTCAACCTGCTGCCCTCCAGATCTTCAGGACTACAACTCCCATCCGTTGCAGCCAGCACAGCTGTATATTGCAAAGGCTGGTGGGAGTTGTAGTCCAAAACATTTTGCAGCCTCCTGGCTGGGGAAGGCTGCCCTGAGAGATCCTTCCTGGACCACTTGAGAGAGATATATGTTGCTCCCTGCCTTGATTCCGCATTTAAAAGACGCTTTTTCTAAAATAAAACACAGAATTCCACCCGGAGCGGTGTACAGACTTCTCCCCTTGGGAAGATTGCTCTTTTTCACGTTCCCAAAACTTCAGCCGGACTTTCTGATGTGATGCTTTCGAGATTACCTGGATACGTGGGAACGTCAGATTTCTTCTCAAATAAACCCTTTTATTTATTTTTGAAATTGTACATACATCTTTGGGGAGGGAAAGCTGTGTGTGTTTTTATGCAGCCCTATTAAAAAAAAGGAACAAAAAGTGCGCCCCCTAGTGTGTGTGTTTGCTGCGTTCCCCCGTGGGTTGGGGAGAAGGGGCAGAGGTTCACCGAGAGAGCAGCTGCTTTGAGTTCACAGCACCACTAAACTTGAAAAGTCTCAGGTGAGAGGACAGGAGATTCTGGGGAGCTGTCTCCAGGCAATCCTGGGCTCAACAGAGAATCCAGTACCACATTCTGGACTCCCACCCCCCAAATATATGAGTCACAACATATACCCAGTTCTGGTTGAGGGCAACTGTTGCTCAGTGGTTACAGCATCTGCTTTGCATGCAGGTCCAATCCCCTTTAGCATCTCCACATAGGGCTGAGAGAGAGAGAGAGAGAGAGCGCACACACCCCGGCCTGAAACCCTGGAGAGCTGCTGCCAACCAGTGCAGTCTGCATTGAGCTGGATGTCTGGTCTGACTCAGTAGAAGCTTCCTACGTTCCTAAAACCAGCCCTGCAAGAGGGTGAGGTACAAACGAGCAGATGGAAACTTCATTGGAACAGGTTTAATTGTATTTTTGACACGTCAGACCTCCTCAGTCCTTCGCTCCTGTTCCTCTTGCCCACAGGCTCTGGAATAAAAGGGTCTTTTAAAAAATAAAAATGGGGTGCCATAAGTTACTAAGGAATTAAGAGGGGGAGGCTGGTGAAGGCAGTAGGGGGAACTGTGGCGCAGGCATGGCCCCTGAACCAAGAATTTAAAGCATGCTCTGTTAACTGGGTGCCCCCTAAATGTCTTGGACTTCAACTCCCATCGGTGCCAGGCAGGAGAGCTGGATAATGCTGAGGTGCACGAGAGCATGGCCTTCCTGGCTTTCCAAGTTCTCTGCTCTCCCCAGGAACGGGGACCTCAAGGAACCTCTCTGCTGGACCCCAGCTCTCCTTGCTCGGCCGCCTTTGCCAGCTGCTCTGCTGCAGCATCGATGGCAGCGCCCACGATCTCCACCGCAGCCAGGTAGAGCCGTTGCTTGTCCTCCTCCCCTAGCTCTGCCACGGTTTCCTCCTCCGTGGGCGATGCCAGCTTCCGCCCGGAGCTTCCTCTCTTTTGGCACACTTCCCTTCCTCCGTCCTCTGCGAGAACCTGGCATGGCCTTGATGGGGGTGGCCCCTCCTGAAGGCCTTGCCCTCTGGGTGGAAAGGAGGGAGGCGGCTCCAGGGGGGTCAGCAGGGTCTGTGGGAAGCCAGGAGATGGTGCCCCTTGTTTGTCTGCGATGTAGGCCCTAGAAGCGTCATAAGGGTCTGGTTTCAGAGCATCGCTTCTGCCAGGTGGTGAGGCTGGCAGAGGAACCGAGCAGCTGCTAAGATGCAGCACTTCCTGACGGATGTGTTTGATCTCTCTGATGATGTCCACCACACGCCCATTCTCTCCTTCAGTTGCTTGGCTTTCGGGATTGCTTGCAGTGGAAACATCCCTTCCCCGCTTTTCCTTCCGCCCACCCATCCCAACCACCGGGCTTGTCAGCAACTCGCTGTCCAGCCAGCCCAGATCTCTCGTCGCCATCACCATGCCCTGCCCTCCTGGGTTCTCGGCAAGATCGCCAAGAGCCTGTTCTTCTCCGTCCGATGCCTCGGCCCAGTACCTGTAGTCCCCCAGCTCAGGGGCCTGCTCTGCGATGTCTTCCGCCTCTACTCCGTCCCCCCCAGGAAGGTGGCCAGCTCCTCTCCACTCAAAAATACCCCTGAGGCCTCGGCTCTCTTCCCGAAGCTGCCTTCCCTCGCTCAAGAAAGTGCAGAGCTCGTCGACTTCCTGTTCAGTCGCGGGGTCCGAAATATCGTCCTCTGCCCGCCCATGGATCTCCAGCCCGCACCTTGAGCCTTCATCCTCCTCTTGGGGGCCATGAGTTTCACCCATGTCGGATGCAAGAGTTTTGTCCTCTGTGGCTGAAAAACAGAGGGATCCACCCCGCCTGGCAATGGGCGAGGTTTCGGGCTCTGCAGGGAGGCGAATATCCCTTTCTTCCACCGCCTTGGGAATTCTCTTGTTCTCTGGGAGAACCGACCTTTTCTTGGCTCTGGATCTCAGCATGGCCCTGAAAGCTCTCCATGGCTTCATCACCCACCACCCGACAAGCCTGTCCACTGGATCTGCCACCGCCGCTGCTGCCTCCGCGATGGAGCTGGCCTCTGCTGGGCTCTGGGCCATAGCTCTGGACTGCCACCTCAGAGGAGACTCCCCTTCCGGGTCGGCGGTTCTGCTGAGGGCGGCCACAGGCCCGCACCTGGCTCTTGCCATCTGGGCTGGCGATGCCTCTGGGCCGGTGGGCGTCTTCTTCAGACACAGGAGCTTCCTGAGGAGAGAGCAGCCGGTTTTCCCTCCCACAGATTCCTCGTCGGAGTCCAGCCCTTGGGCGTATTCACGTGTGGCTGGCTTCCGGACAGCCTGGATGGGGCTCTCATGAGTGGCCTCCATGCAGAGACGGCTCTTGGGGGTCACCTGTCCCTGGGGGGGATGGGCAGCCCCTTTCCTCTTCGGCCAGAACGGGCACCTCCCCTTGAAGAAAGCCCTTCCTGAGGGATACTCTTCTCCCGCCTCAGGTTTCCTCGTGGACCCCCCAGCCCCTGGAGAAGGCCTTGAAATCAGGCTCTTTCTGGACACTTCTCCTCCCAGCGAAGGGAGATGGTTGGTATCATAAGATAATGGAAGGTAGGCCTCTGTTATCCTCTCTGAGGAGGTCTGCATGTTTTGTTCCTTTCCTGGAGCTCCAGTTTATTTTTGTCCCTTGCTCCTTATGCTTTACTGGGACGGGTTTTTTTTAATAAAAAATAATAATGATGATGCTGGTGTTTCTAGTCCTCAGCGTTTCTCAACTCACTTGGCTCCATCTGTGGTCAGCCTCCTTCAAAACTTCATGGCTCTTAATCCAGGCTGGAGCAGGTATCCAAACTCACATAATTTCTTCTTCAAATAACTGCTGCCAACAGGTTTTTTTTTGGTGGTGGGAGGGGAACAGGACGGGCAGGAGACAGTGTTCCTCCATCAGGTATTTCCCTGCCAAAATTTGTATTACCATCTGCAGCGTGCCCACAGGCTCTGCTTTTTCTCATGTGGTTGTAGAAAAGGCTTGGAAGCACGAGGGAGCATTCCTTTGCCAGGCTTCCTGCAGAACGACACACACAAACATGTCCACTGAACAAATAATTAGAAAATTTATACAGCCAGTTTTTGAGGAACGTGATCATTCTGGGGGACGGCTGCACATACCCTGAGTGGCGAGCCCACTGAGGATTCCCCACAAAGCCCCCTTTTTGGGCAGATAGACTTTGGAAGGCTCTTGCTTCAATCCCTGGCATCTTCAGAAAGAGCCCATTGTTAAACTTGCTGGGACCTCCTGCATGCACAGATGATGCTCAGCATCTAAGCTAGGCTCCTCCTCCAATGATCATGAACAAGCCAGCAGTAAATCACACTGCGCAGGTGGGGGTTAACTATTAGCAAAAGCGCAATTGCAAAGAAGTGTCAGGCCTAATGAGTGCAGCAACTCATCCCCCGCATGGATCAGTTGCCGAGACTGAAAGTCCCTGTCTCCCAACAGCTGTCGATAAGTTCCCTCCTCTCTGGGGCTTTCCCCAAGCAATCAGAGACTGTACCTATGTGCAGCCAACCTCTCCTCCGCCCTTTTCATGCCTCTTATGGTCCTGGGAGACCAACGGGGAGGGGAGCTTGTCACAGCAGGAGGGGGAGATCTCTGTGACTCTTCATCAGCCTGACCCATCTCTGCCTCTTGGCCCCTTCTCCTCTCCAGCCCCTGAGTCTGGACTGCTCTCGGCCACAGCCTATTCCTGCTCACTAAGCCCTGTTGCCTCTCCAGCTCCCAACACCACTTCCTCCCCATCTGCTCCCTCAGATCGCTCATCGTTGTCCCACCACCACTCCCCTGGCTCTGGACCGTCTTCCCTTGGGGGCTCCCCAGCCGGTTCTTCCCACCATTCCTCTGCATCCAACCAGTCCATGTTTGAAGCCACTTGATTTCTTACGCCCAGGTGCCCCCCCACCTCTCTTTAGAAGCCACCCCCCCTCCTAGGAATCTTGATGTTGCTGCTTGAGACGAACAGGCCAAACCTATCCTGCGTACATTTTGTTTTGCCTTGACAGCTGGACTTCGTTTTCCTTCTGCAAAGTCGGGAGCCGTGTCTATTTCTGGCCTTTTGCCGGCTCCCTCCACTGGCACAGAGCTTGTGACAGTGAAATGTTCTGCAAAACGTCTCTCCAGAATCCCATATGTTTTCCTAGCAAGCCAGAGAACATTGCTCAGCCATCCTTATGGCTCTGCTCATATTGAGGAAGGCTGAGCTCAGCAAGAGATTGAGGGAGGAGGGAGACCTTGCATTTGTGCTCATTCTTGAAGGATTAGGGAGCAAGGATGGCCTGATTCGAGCCCTTGGAAACTAGTAAGCACACTTCTGAGCATGTGCAGAGAGTCATCTCTGCCTCACCACTTTGTAAACATAAGCTGTCTCGGGGCATATTTTGTTGGAAGACAAGGTGCATGCATAGCTCAGTTGGTTACAGCGTGGTGCTGAGAATGCCAAAGTTGCAGGTTCGATCCCCGCATGGGACAGCTGCCTATTCCTGCTTTGCAGGGGGTTGGACTAGATGACCCTTGGACCCCCTTCCAACTCCACAATTTATATACAGTATAAGGTTTTGAGCTCAAAGAAAGCCCCCAAAAGGTGGCTTCCTACACCACCAAGCAGGCAAATTGCTCCTGGTATACCTTGTCACAGCCCTATTTATTTAATAAAATCATAGAATTGTAGAGTTGGAAGGCACCACAAGGGTCATCTAGTCCAACCCCCTACAAGGCAGGAATCTTTTGCCCAACATAGGATTCGAATCCACGATTAAGATTCTCATGCTTGACTGACAAATTAAAAAATTATTTGCTTTATGCAGCTCTTGATTGTAAAACACAAAAAACCTCAAAACAATAACTACCGGTATCAATAGCAAGAATGTTTTTTACGACTTTCAAAAGGGGATAGCTCAGTCGGTAAACTATGGGACTCTTAATCTCAGGATCATGGGTTCAAGCCCCTTTTTGCCCAAAAGATTCCTGCAATAGACTAAAAACAGATTCCCCAACCTGGAGGCCTCCAGCTGTTTTGAACTACAAATCCCATCAGCCCCAGCGTGCCTAAGAATCTGAATGCCTAATGCAGTGCCTGAGAATGGGGGGCTAGAGGAGGTCTGGTGTGTGTTGGGAGAGCTGGCACCTCGATTTGCAACCTTCCCCTCGCCCAGTCCTTTAATTCTGGGGAGAAAGGGGGTGCACATAGCGCGGCTGCGGCGAGGCAGAAAGTAGCAACCCCGGAGCAGCTTCCGTCCTCTGGGGGTTGTAAGGCGGGGTGGGAGCACGAGTGAGCGTCCCCCTCCCCGGCTTGACACCTCCGCCTTCAACCATGCCATCTAAGTCCTTGCTTCCCAAGGACTCTGCAGCCCAGCATGGCAGCTGCTGGGTCCGTGCGCCCACCAGCCACAACCCGATGTGCGCAAAGGTGCTCATGGCATCCTGGCGCTGCCTCCTGCTGCTGCTGCTGCATGGGGATCCCCACCCTCCAGCGGTGACCTTCATCTCCCCACTCCCCAGCTGGATCTACAGCCCTCTCCCCCCCAGCGATCGCACTGCGCCCCCTTTACCTGACTGATGCCCAGCTGATGCCTAAATCGCGCTCGACTGGCTGAGCATCCGTGCCAGCCTTGCAGCGGTGGCGGCGGGAACAAATACGGGAGCAGCCCCAGCTCCTCTTTCTTCTCCTTCTCAGGAGCCCCTCCCCCTCCCCTCCGCACGTACCGTGGGGAGCCTCGGCGCGCACGGGGCTCTGCGCCGGGCTCGAGGCTCTCCCTTTTCTGCGCCTGGCGCTCCCGGCCGGGCGGAGGAACCTCCAACGCCCACCACCCGTCGGCAACATCTGGAGGGAGCCCCCGGGCGCGCGCACGGGAAGGCGCCCTTCACACGTTCCCGCGTGACACGCAGGCGGGCACCACGTGCCCAGACCCCGCCCGCCTGCTCTCCTTCGCGGCCTGGCCTGTACGTAGTGGCACGCAGGCACCCCACTGATTTCCACAGCGACCTGGCTGCTGGAAGGGGATTCACGCGTCTTGCAGGAACATGGGAATGGGGGGGGGGGGTTGGTAGGAGGAGACGATCCTAAGCCCATCCTAAGGTGGGATGGAATGGAAGTCCAGCAAACAAACACCAGACCTCTATTTCTCCTCTTTATTAGAAAACCTTTGATGCCAAATATATTAAAGAAGGGGTAGCTGAATGAAGGGGTCATACATGTGCTTGGTTCTGGTGGCGTCTGGCTTCTCTGAAGGCAGGAGGTGTATCTTTTATGGGCTTCTGCTGGGCAATGGCTTGTTCATGTTCAAGCAGAGTTTGGCAGCAAAATGTTCTGCAGAAAAGGCCAGCCGGACACGTCTAGTGCGGGAATGTGGGTCGGTGGAACACAGCAAACGAAGAGCAGAGGTTGCCAGAATTGCCATCCAAGGTCCTGCGTTTCGAAATGCAGCCACCTGCAACCTACGGAACTCCTAGCCTCAGGGGGATGTATGCACTGAACTTAATGGTGTTGGCTAATATAGGTTCCTTGACCTCTGTGACTCTGTGCTGAGTGGAAGAAAGGCTGTGTGTACACACCAATCATTTAAAGCACACCCAAACACAGGAATCCTGGGTATAGCAGTTTGTTAAGGATGCTGGGAACTGTAGTTCTCTGAGATGCACACTACAGTTCCCAGGATTCTTGGGAGAAGGGAATGTGCCGCAAATGTATAGGGCATACATAGTTGGGTACAAGTTTCTTTTTTTCTTTTTTTAAGAATAGTTAAATGAATGGAGGAGGATAGGCCTAACAGTGAATATTTGTGTTAACAGCTAATAATTGAACACTTGGGGGGGGGGGGTATATTCTCTCTCCTTTCACCAAGTGCCACAACCCATCTCTGAGCTGATGCAGCGGGGCATTGCTGGAGGAAGAGCCTGCGGAACTCCCATAGACAACTTCCTTCTCTCCTAGCACTGGCCCCATGCATTATGAACAGTCCAGGCTGCAACACTCCCTGCCTGCTAAGTGGGTGGTGGCCCACTGTACGTGAGCATGAAGTGGAAGGATCTGGAGTAGCCATTTTCCTGGAGGCAGGAGAGCTCCGACGGGTATAGAGGAAAGGGGCTGGCCAGGAAGAGTAGCAGCAGCAACAGGCTGGCACTGAGGATCATCATCGTCCTGTTCCATATGGCGGGGAGTCTGGGGAGCTTCTGGGTTCGGAGGCAGGAGATGATCGAAGGCTGTTGCAGGCTGGATCTGGAAGACGAGCAAATTGTTCAGATAATAACAATATTTACATACATACATGTATGTATGTATGTATGTATGTAAACTGGGCATGTGTGTTCCTCTCCAATGTTCAACAAAACCACTGGACCGATTGCGTTCAAATTTTAACACAAAGTCAAATGTGACTGGAATAGCAAGCTCAGACTATTTTCAAAGACAAATTCATACCTGAGCCAGGTAAAAACCCCAAAACCCTGTGTTCAAAAACACACAACTCACCCTAAAGTGCATGCTGGGAAATAGAATCAGGAGACCATGCACACCAGCGGCCTCTAGTGGCGGCTACACTGGTACTGCAGGTAGGAAAGCTTCCCACTACACAGCAGCTCAGCTTGCCTTTGCAGACTAGGCTGAGTAGAGTTTTGAAGACTAGGCCGAATAGAGGTGGGGGCTCCCCTGGGTGGGGGAGAAGGGGTCGGGAAAGATCATGGAGCGGGACAGGGTGGGGACAATCACAGGGATGAGCCACAGGGGTGGGGGGAGGAGTCTGAAGGGGGACTCTGAGGCCCCATTTAACAGACTAAGCTACAGCAACACGTGGCAGGGCCAGCTAGTAGTAGTAATAATAATAATAATACCTTTATTGTCATTGTACAACCTGTGTACAATGAAATTAAGCGAGCCTCCCTCCCCCCCCAACACTCAATCTCTTATCGAACAACACACCACCTCACAAGTCAATTTCGCTATGTTATTTTCTATTCAACAGCCTAACAGCCCACAGATAGAAGCTATTTTTTAGACTGTTGGTATGGCTGATTATACTTCTATATCTCCTGTCTGAGGGTAGGAGATTAAAGAGGTGATGGCCGGGGTGTGAGTCATCCCTGAGAATTTTTCTCACTCTCCTAAGGCAATGATCCCTTGCGATGTCATCTAGCAGACTTAAGGGACAGCCCATGATATCATGTGCTGTGTTCACCACCCTCTGTAGAGACACTCTGTCTGTGGCTGTCAGGCCAGCATACCAATTCGTAAATCTGGTTGTTGGGATACTTCTTTGAAGTCTTTATGGACTGTTGTTGTTGTTTAGTAGTTTAGTCATGTCCAACTCTACGTGACCCCATGGACCATAGCACGCCAGGAAGGCAGTCCTGTCTTCCACTGCCTCCCACAGTTTGGTCAGACTCATGTTAGTAGCTCCGAGAATACTGTCCAACCATCTTGTCCTCTGTCGTCCCCTTCTCCTTGCGCCCTCAATCTTTCCCAACATCAGGGTCTTTTCCAGGGAGTCTTCTCTTCTCATGATGTGGCCAAAGTATTGGAGCCTCAGCTTCAGGATCTGTCCTTCCAGTGAGCATACAGGACTGATTTCCTTCAAAATGGATAGGTTTGATCTTCTTGCAGTCCATGGGACTCTCAAGAGTCTCCTCCAGCACCATAATTCAAAACATCCATTCTTTGGCGACCAGCCTTCTTTTTGGTCCAGCTCTCACTTCCATACGTCTCCTCCCACACCCCTCTTTGGCCTCTCAGGTTTGGAGCCGCCAGAATCATAGCAGATTGGCTCCAAGGCCAACCAGCTGCCCACCCCTATCACAAAGCGCAAAGCAGAGAGATGTCTTTGTCAAATTGGAGGGGCGCTCTCTTACCCCTGCTCAATGGTGACTGCGATTTCTGCTGATCGGGAGTTGAGGTGCTCCTTCTTGCAGATCTATGAAAAGAGGCACAGAGAGTGAACAGAAAAAGCAGGGGCTATCTGTTCAAACCTCCCAAGAGGGCAGGTTCTTTTTCTATTTGTTTATTAGTTTTCGTTGGTGGTGAGAGTGATTTGGGGCCATGGTTGGTTTGCCTTCATTTACAGTGGTACCTTGGTTCTCAAACTTAATCCATTCCGGAAGTCCGTTCCAAAACCAAGACACACTTACCCATAGAAAGTAATGCAAAACAGATTAATCCGTTCCAGACTTTTAAAAACAACCCCTAAAACAGCAATTTAACATGAATTTTACTATCTAACGAGACCATTGATCCATAAAATGAAAGCCATAAACAATGTACTGCAGTCACACAATCAATCAATCAGTAGCTGAACTGGGTTCCACGCAGTCACAAAAACAAAACAAAAAGAGCTGTAGATGCAAAAACGCAAAATAAATAGCAAAAACAGACAGACCTCAGCATAACATCTGAAGAAGTGTGCATGCACATGAAAGCTCATACCTATGACAAACTTAGTTGGTCTCTAAGGTGCTACTGGAAGGATTTTTTTATTTTGTTTTGACTCAAAACGGAAGTGAGGCACTCAAATTGGAAGCGTAACACTCAAAACAGAGCACGTTTGACTTCTGAAAAAAGTTCACAAACCAGAACACTTACTTCTGGGTTTGCAGTGTTTGGGTTCCAAGTTGTTTGAGTACCAAGGCGTTTGAGAACCAAGGGACCACTGTATAATTGCAAGGTTATGCCACCAGGGCTAAAGTCTGGTAGGAAGCACAAGCTCAATGGGCCTCCTAAATCCAGAGGGGTGGAAGTGGCTGGAGGTTGTCCAGTATAACCCAAAGAACGCACTCTGCACATGCTCAGAAGTGCATTCCTTACAGCTTCAGGATCTCCAACCATTCATTTATCGGTTGCAGCCCAAGGCAGTGAAGCCACAAGGATCCAGGGATTTGTTTCCCGGTGTTGTCCAACCTATCAATTGCTTACCTGCCCAACGTTGCTGGCTGGGGTCGATCGAGTTTTCTTTTTCACCCGTTGCTGTGACTTCTGCCTCTTTGGTCGTTTCCCGCTTGCCTGAGATTGTACTGGGAATTGCAGATCTAGGACAGGTAGTGGGACATGCCCACAAGTCCCAGTGGCCTGCAGAGTGGACCGAAAGATTATAAGGTGCTGCCCTATATAGAGCCAGATCATTGGCCCATCTAGTTCAGTGCTGGCTACACTGGCTGGCAGCAGCAGCAGCTCTCCAGGTTTTCAGGCAGAGGACTTATTGCCCAGGACTGAACCTGGGACCTTCTCCATGTGAAGGATGTGCTGTTCCAAGGAGTGGTGGGCTCTTCCCCTGTTATCTGGAACATCTGCTTGACATGCAGAAGGCCTTGGGTTCCATCCCTGGCATCTCCAGGAAGGGCCAAGATGGGAAAGGCTAAAACCCTGGACAGCCACTGACCATCAGTGTACACCAATATTTCTCAAACCTGAGTCCCCAGCTGTTGTTGGACCACAACTCCCATCATCCCTAGCTAGCGGGTTGAGGGGTCAGGGATGATGGGAGATGGTGTACATCATCTTTACTCAACTCGGTGCCCCTCCAGATGTTTTGGACTACAACTCCCATCAGCCCTTAGCCAGCACAGTTACAGGAGTTGCCGTCCAAAAAGCAATGGAGCAGTAGATTCCTGCTCCCAATATATACATTCTCTACAACCCGAGATGTTCTCGTCCTGCTCCATCGGAAGAACTTACTTGTTCCACCTCCAGCTTCCCTCCCATCTTCTCCCGGCAGCTCTGGCCCAGCCAGGTCTCAATACGTTCGGGATCAAATCCCATCGGTTCCACTTGACGGGGGCTCCCTTTCTCTGCTGGCCCATTTTGGGGGTGCTGACATCCCTGGAGCTCCCATGAGTGCAGCGTTCCTACCAGAGAAGGCAGCAAGAACATCAGATCAGGGTGGGAATCCTGCCTCTAAAGTGGAGCTTCAGTCTCCAGAGTAGATGGTCACAGAGCACTGGCAAACAAGAAAGAAACGGATATGCCTGGTCTTTATTGAGCATTTGTTTCTCATTTGCTTGTGGGGTGATTATAGGTCTTCTGTTTAACCCAGGAGTCAGCAAACCTTTTCAGCAGGGGGCCGTTCCACTGTCCCTCAGACCTTGTGGGGGGGCGGACTATATTTTATTTGGGGGCGGGGGCGGGGATGAACAAATTCCTATGCCCCGCAAATAACCCAGAGATGCATTTTAAATATAAGGACACATTCTACTCATGTAAAAACATGCTGATTCCCGGACTGTCCGTGGGCCGGATTTAGAAGGCGATTGGGCTGAATCTGGCCCCCGGGCCTTAGTTTGCCTACCCATGATTTAACCAGTCATTTATCCCACACTTTTAGCACATTATCCACATCACTTTCCTAGCTGCATAAATTAATAACAACAATAAATTATACTTCAACTTTTTCCCTGATAGGATTCAGCTTAGAGATAAAAACAAGAACCACTAAAAACACAGTGAAAACAATAATTAAGAAACAATTGTTGTTGTTTTCACACCAGAGTGCTTTAATATACTCTAAGTGGGCAAAAATCTAAACTTCCAGTATGTGATTGACTCAGTCTCACAAAACGCTGGCGATCTGGAGGAAGCCTTCTATGCCAGACTTTACACACCTGCTGAAAACTTTTCTATTCTGCCAAGTCTGTACAGGCAATTAAGAGTTCAAAATAATCATGTGATTTCTGATTTTAATTCTGATTTAATTTGTATGGTTTTATGTACTCTTGTTGTAAACTGTTTTGATTTTGTTTTAATGAAATAACAGCATAAAATATTTTTACAAATAAGTTCCAGGGACACCCAAACGGATGATTCAGCTTATTAAACCAGTTTCTCCACTAAAAAGGGGACGGAGACCAAATGCGAGGACTTACCAGAGCTGCACCTTTTTATCTCCTGGTCTGTGACAGAGGAACTGAACTGCTCCCACTCCTCTCGGAAGCCATTCTGTACCTGTAAAGTTGTAAGGAAAGAAAGGAGGAGAACGATGGGGGCAGTTATGAAATCACAAGGAAAATGATTGAAGTAGCAAGAACAACAGCAAGATTTTGGGGTGGGGGAATCGGCCATTCTGAAAACCAGATGGGGTAGGGAGGAGGGGTTATGTGGCATGGGGTGAACATGGTTAATCTGTGGAACACTCTCCCACAGGAGGCAGTGATGGCCGCCAGCTTAGATGGCTTTAAAAGACAATTGCGCAAATTCGTGGAAGAGAAGTCTTATCAGTGGCCACTAGCCAGGATGGCTATTGCTCTCCCTCCACATTCAGAGGTAGCAATGGTTCTGGGTACCAGTTTCTGGAAACCACCAGAGGGGAGAGTTGCTCTCGCACTCGGGTCCTGCTTGCGGGTTTCCCAGGAGAGACATCTGGTTGGCCACTGTGAGAACAGGATTCTGGACTAGATGGGCCACTGGTCTGATCTAGCAGGCCAGTTTAAACATTGTTTTGTTGCTATACTGTATGTATCTATTTTAGGCAGAACAAAATAAAAAATAAATTAAAAAATTCCTTCCAGTAGCTTCTTAGAGACCAACTAAGTTTGTCATTGGTGTGAGCTTTCGTGTACATGCACACTTCTTCAGAAAAGTGAAGTAACCATATTCATGCTCTCTCCTCCTACCAAGCCCTGGGATTAAGAACTATTCCACCCACCCCAGCCATTCCCAAATGCTTACAGATAAGTCTCCTTGGCTGCCACATCTCAAAGGCAAGGAACGGGATGCACAAACAGAAGGCCTGCACTTCGGGCGAGGTTCTTCCCACTGGCCCATACCTGCAAGGTAACAAAACAGGTGAAAGGAATCCAGATGCTGCCCAATCTATCAATGAATATCTGCTTCTGTTTTCTTTAAAAAGTCAAGCTTCCAACCCTTATGACTAAGTATATAGTAGCCTTCCCCAGCTTGGCACCCTCCAGATGTTTTGGACCATAGCTGCCAAGTTCTCCCTTTTTTTAAAGGGAAATTCCCTTATGCTGAATAGGCTTCCTCACGAGAAAAGGGAAAACTTGGCAGCTATGTTTTGGACTACAACTCCCATCAGCCCCAGCTATGAGGCAGTAACTGGCCCAAGGTCACCCAGTGAGCTTTGTGACTGAGTGGGGATTTGAACCCTGCTCTCCCAGGTCCTAGCCCAGGTATGGCCCTCCAGGTGTTTTGGGACTACAACTCCCATCATCCCTAGCTAACAGGACCAGTGGTCAGAGATGGTGGGAATTGTGGTTCCAAAACAGCTGGAGGGCCAAGTTTGGCCATGCCTGTCCTAGCACAACAGCCTAACCACACTGCCTCTTCTGCGGTGAAAGACTCATAGAGCTGAAGGTGTTGTTTGATGGCTGTAGGTGCTCAGAAACTCTGAAACGAATGATGATGATAATGATGATAATAATAAGAATAGTAGTAACAACAACAACAATTTATTTCTTATACCTCTCCCATCTGACTGGGTTGCCCCGGACACTCTGGGAGGCATGCAACAAAAATACAACATCAAAAATTAAAAGCTTCCAAAAACAGGGCTGCCTTCAGATATATTCTAAAAGTTGTGTAGTTCTTTATCTCCTTAATATCTGAAGGGAAGGAGTTCCACAGGGAGGGTGCCACTGCCAAAAAGGCCCTCTGCCTGGTTCCCTGCAATCTCACTTCTCACAGGGAGGAAACCGCCAGAAGGCCCACGGCACTGGACCTCAGTGTCTGGGCTGAACGATGGGGGTGGAAATTTTCCTTAAGGTCTACTGGGCCGAGGCCGTTTAGGGCTTTCAAGGTCAGCACCGCCACCGACACTTTGAATTGTGCTCAGAAATGTACTGGGAGCCAATGTAGGTCTTTCAGGACCGGTGTTATGTGGTCCTGGCGGCCGCTCCCAGTCCCCAGTCTAGCTGCCGCATTCTAGATTAGTCGCAGTTTCCAGGTCACCTTCAAAGGTAGCCCCACGTAGAGCGCATTGCAGTAGTCCAAGCGGGAGATAACCAGAGCATGCACCACTCTGGCAAGACAGTCTGCAGGCAGGGAGGGTCTCAGCCTGCGTACCAGATGGACCCTTGTTCCTGTGTCCTGATTCAACCCAGCTCCATACCCACAAAGCGGGGGGCCCTCCCTCCCTCACAGGCCACGCCTACCTGTGATGGCGCTGAAGTATGAGGAGTCCTCTTCATCATGCGACGTAGATCCCCCTATATCCACAGAAGGATCCCACTCCAGATCCACATTTGCCTCTACAGTGGGAGCTGGTTGCTGGCGGTGCAGCGAGGGGTTCTTTGGGGTTGACTGGCACATGGGAGCAGCAGGAGGCCGGGGTGGTCCAGTGCCATCATTGCCCACCCACTCCAGGGATTCTTCCGTGAGGGACTCAGACTCCAAATCACTATCCCGGTCCGACAACCACTCGTCCTCAAAGACCTGGGGGCAAGATAATATGTTCAGGGGAGGAAGAGAGAGATCTGCAGACATGGAAGAGTTATCATCCACTTAAAGAAATCTCAGGCAGTAAACTCACTGCACCTTCAATGCCCATTTGCAACACATCCTTTCCCTCAAGGAATTCTGAGCGCTGTAGTTTTTCCTGTCACAGAGTTACAATTCCCAGTTTAGCAAACTGCAGAGCCTAGGATTCTTGGAGGGGAAGCTTTAAAAGATATAGTGCAGTGGGTTCCTAAAGTGGGGTGGAGATGCCAGAGATTGAACATGTGACCTTCTGCAAATATCCTCTGCCCCTGAGCAACATCCTTCACTTGCAAGGGGCCAGATTCTGCACCCTTGTAGCGGTTTCTGTGCTTCTGTCATGCAATTCAGACATGTAAATTATCATTTGATGTACAGTACATAGCCTGCTGGATCAGGCCAATGGCCCATCTAGTCAAGCAGCCTGTTCTTACAGTGGCCAACCAAATGCCCATTATGGGAAACTTGCAAGCAGGACCCGAGCACAAGAGCAACTCTCCCTTCCTGTAGTTTCCAGGAGCTGGTATTCAGAAGAATTGCTGCCTCCTCCAACTGTGGAGGAAGAGCATAATAATCGTGGCTAGTAGACCACTCCTCCATGAATTGGTCCAGCCCTCTTTTAAAGCCACCCAAGTGGGTGGCCATTGCTGCTTCCTGTGGCAGTGAGTTCCACAGATTAACCCTGCACTTTGTAAATGAACACTTTTATTTTTCAACATTCAACCTTATTGATGTCCATGAATTCTCACCAAATGCAAGAGGGATAAAACCTTTACTCCATCCACTTCCTCCATGCCCCGCAAAATTTAATAAACTATCATGTCACCTCCTGCCTTTTCTCAAAACTAGAGAAAACCTGCAGCCACCGGCCGATGAATATATACATGTGAGCTTAACCTAATCCTGACTATCTGTGGCTCGCCTGCCCCAGTGCCCTGATTGGCATATCAGATTCCCCCTCCCTCTTCCTGAGCAAGGGAGATCCCCAGTACTTACCAGCTGCATGCTGACCAGTCGCCGCCGGAAGCGGAAGACTCTGCGGAAGACCTCCTGGCAGAAACAGCTCAGGTCCTGCAACTCCTCCTCCAAGACCTCCGCGTCCTCAGGCTGGCTCTTCTGGATCAGAGCTTCCCCGTGCACCAGCAGGTGGTCAACACGGTCTGCATTGGCTTGCACGTCTTGCTGGAATGCCTGGACGTCAGGAAAGAGAGAGGCAACGGGCTTTTCCCTTAGTGGTTTTTGGACTACAATTCCCATCGTCCCTGGCTAGTAGGACCAGTGGGCAGGGATGACAGGAGGCAGTGACAGCCACCAACCTGGATGGCTTTAGATGTATATTTCGATCTGTTTTTAGTTTACTGCCAATTTTAATTTTTTAAAAAATGTTTTAACTTTCTGTTTTCAACTGTTTTTACTGATAATTCTATGGGTTTTTTCTATTTGTAAACTGCTTTGCCTTTTTTAAAAAATCAAGCAAAATATACCTTTTTATGTGGCGCTTTTTATTTCTGGAGGTATTCAAAGCTACGCAGTACCAGCAACTTCCCCCACCCCCAAAATATTAAAATTATGGCACTTCCTGTAGCAATTTCATGGCAAGTAAAGGTAAAGGTAAAGAGACCCCTGACTGCTAGGTCCAGTCGCAGACTACTCTGGGGTTGCGCAGCTCATCTCGCGTTATTGGCCGAGGGAGCCGGCGTACAGCTTCCGGGTCATGTGGCCAGCATGACAAAGCCGCTTCTGGCGAACCAGAGCAGCGCACGGAAATGTCATTTACCTTCTCGCTGGAGCAGTACCTATTTATCTACTTGCACTTTGACGTGCTTTTGAACTGCTAGGTGGGCAGTGTTAGGTTTTTCCTTTAAGACTGATGTGGTCAATGGTGCTACACAGAGATGTGTGCTTGTAACCTTGTTCTGAATGATAGCACACCTGTGAGCTTTTGCTAATTTGAATAATTGAAGGTAGAGTTTGCTTACTGTCATGTGGTTGGGTAATTGACTATTTTGAATTCTGTATTTAAGCTACCCAAATGGTTCATGGGTGTGGTGGTGATGTATTGTGAAATGAGAGGAATGGAGTAGAGGAGTGTGTTGTATATAATTGTAAATAAAAGCAGCAAAGATACTGAAGACGACTTTGTTATTTCGTCGACCCTGCCGCTGTTGCCACTCGGTTGGTGCATATTGCCCAACAGGCAGGAGCAGGGACTGTGCAACGGAAGCTCACCCTGTCGCGGGGATTCAAACCGCCGACCTTCTGATCGGCAAGCCCTAGGCTCTGTGGTTTAGACCCTTCCAGCCCTTAAAAAAACAAACACTGAAATTATTATGAAATAAGATAAACTTCTGAGCTTTTGTTGGACGTTGAGGTCCAGAAACGTTTTCCTCAGCAAATGCCAACCTGCTCAAGATGCCAGATCCTGAGCTGAGATACCAGACTCCAGAAGCGTTCGGTGAATCCCTGGGAAAACATGTAGCCTTGTGGGAAATCTGCAAGAGTGCAAACTCTTGATTTCCCCCCTCCATGGGCCTCTTCCTCTGCTTTTTACCTACCTGCAGCTGTATCATTTTCTCCAGCGACGTTCCTCCAGAGAAGTGTTCCACATCCGTCAGTCGGAGGTCCAGCTCCACCAGCCACACCCGGATGGTCTCTTTCTCCAGCTCAAACTTTTCCCACTGGTTCACGAAATGCTGGGAGGGGGAGGGAAGGGAAAGAGCATATCAAACACTGTCCTTTGTTCACAGAGCTAAGAGATGCTTGGACAATTTTGCAGGAGGAACATCTGCCCTGAAGCGGCTATTCAAAAAATGGTTATCCCTGTGACCAAAAGCAGGGGGCGCCGTGACTCGGACTCCCAGTTCTCTGCCTCTTCTAGGGGTTTGTGAATGTGTGTAGGAGAGCCATAGCTCAGCAGTAGGGTGCCTGCCTTGTAAGCGGAAGGTCTCAGGTTCAGTCTGTGGCGTTTCCAGATAGGGCTGCCTAAAATCCTGCAGTGCTGCTGCCAGTCAGTGTAGACAGTACTGAGTTAGATGGAGCAAAGATCCGACAACTTCCTGTGTTCCTGAACTAGCCCAGTGTATAAAGTTAAAATCCAGGTTCGTTACTCCACGGTCCTCGAAAGGTTATCCAGGAGGGAATGTGGACCTCAAGGTAATTTTAGAACTCCAAGGTCCAGCGCCCACCAGGACCCACCTTCAGCCTCTTGCAAATGGCAGCCGTCCGAGCCTGCAGGTCATCCCAGCGCTGGTTGACTTTTTGCACCGTGGGCCTGAGCTGTGGGTCGTTGCTCCCAGTCCTCACCAGCTGATGGTATCGCCTGTTTAAGGATTCCAGAGGCAGCAGCTTGTCTGACACTTGCCTTTGTAGCACCTGAAAGGGAGCCATGAAAAAAAATGCCAGTGGGGAGCATTGAGACTAGAGCAGGCACAAGTCTTTGCTCCCAACCCCCTACAAAGTGGTTCAGGACTGCCTGCAAACAAATAAAGGTAAAGGGACCCCTGACCATTAGGTCCAGTCGTGACCGACTCTGGGGTTGCGCGCTCATCTCGCATTATTGGCCGAGGGAGCCGGCGTATAGCTTCCAGGTCATGTGCCCAGCATGACAAAGCCGCTTCTGGCAAGCCAGAGCAGCACATGGAAACGCCGTTTACCTTCCCGCTGTAGCGGTTCCTATTTATCTACTTGCATTTTGACGTGCTTTTGAACTGCTAGGTTGGCAGGAGCTGGGACCAAGCAACAGGAGCTCACCCCGTCACAGGGATCCGAACCGCCGACCTTCTGATCAACAAGCCCTAGGCTCAGTGGTTTAACCACAGCGCCACCTGGGTCCCTGCCTGCAAACAAATAAACGGGTGAATAAAATGTTATTAATGTAAGGTTACCAGACATCCCTGTTTCCTGGGGACAAATTACCGGTAGTCCCCTGACAAAATCCTTTAAAGTTGAAAAGTGTCCCCGGATTCATTGAAAAAAAATCTGGTAACCTTATATTAATGGCTCATGCAGCTTTCATGTGCTATCACCTAGAAATCGGTTCTGCCTCCTGTGTGATGCCTTGATTTTTTATTTATTTATTTTTAAAAAAACACTGCCTCTTAATAATATTTTAAACTGCATTTTCCTCTCAAAATACCCATTTCTAAATGTGTTCTGTCTCCAATACATTTTGATACATTGCTGGGCTATGTCAGTGGTTCCTTAAGTGCACAGTCCCACCCCTTGGGGGGCAGTAGGACTGCCTAGGGGGCGGCAGAGGGGTGCCAAAGGTGTATATGGCCACCAGACTTTGAAAAGCCGGCATCGCTGGATCAAGTTCATCCATTCTGTAGACTTAAACTAAATCATTTTAATTGGGTTTTGAATAAATATGCAATTAATTGTTAACTGTTTTAAATTATCGCATTATTATTTTCCTTGGTGGGTTGTGCAAACTGCTATTCCTGAATAACGCTTTTCAAAGGGTAGGGCAGGGGGCACCGAGGATGAGCTTAGGGAACCAAGCAGGCAGTGGCCTGAAAAACTTTGGGAACCACAGGATTGTGGCTAACTTTATTAGATTCAAATTTGGCTTCCCACTAAGAAACAAATGTCCTTGTCTGACAGCTATGCACCCTCCTGCCGCCTGACATTTACTTACCGTGAAGCAGGTGGGAGGGAACCGTAGGCCCTCCAGATATTGTAGCCTGAGCTACAACTCCCAACAACCCCAGCAAGCATGGCCAGGGCTGGAGAAGAGTTGTAGTTCAGCTGTGAAGCCCAAGCGTAGTGCCTGTATTTATTCCAGATCTCTGGGTTCTGCAATGAGAGCCAGTGTGATGTTGTGGTTGACTAGCACCTGGGAAACCAGGGTTCAAATCCCCACTGGGCCATGAAGCTTAGCTCACTACTGGTGACCTTGGGCCAGTCGCTGCCTCTCAGCTAGAATAATAGAATTGTAGAGTTGGAAGGGACCCCCACGGGCCATCTAGTCCGACCCCCTGAAACGCAGGCATCTTGCCCACAGCCATCCCTGGGTGGGCTTGAACCACCAACCTTCTGGTTACACACACTGACTCACTGAGCCACACAGCGCACCGACTTAATGTTGTGGAGATGAAATGATGAGGGTGGGCGCCTTGGAGGAAAAGGTGGGATATAAAATGAATAAGTAAATAATAGGTGCTTTATAAATGACCTATACTGAGCAAATAGAAAGAGGGGGAGAGACATGTCACCCAGAAGCAGCAGAAGTCACAGCGCCTGCAACATTTCCGTGCAAATTGTATTCGTCATAAGTGATGCTACAATGTTCATTAACGCACCACCACAAAATTAAGTCCTGGTGCACGTTTCGGAGTGCCAGAACCATCTCCTTTTTAGCAATTCAACCTGCTGGCTGGCAGTCAAGGTGTCTTGCTTTGAGCGGTAGGAATTTCTGAGCGAGCCGTTCTCATCTTTCCGTTCCTCTCTCTCATGCACAAACACACACACAAGGTGACCTGGATTGCTGCGGCTTCAAAAGTTGTTAATTCACACAAAAGTGTTGGTAGCGGTGGGGAAGAGAACAAAGCTGCATTCTCTCTCCCGCTGGCTCCCCTCGGAAGGGTGGCCCATCCTTTCTAAATGCCTCGTTTGTTCGCTCATTTGTTATCTTTGGCCCATCGCTGCTCCTTTAAGATAAAAGGTCCGGCGAATCCCAAGCTATCAAATGAGTAGCTGGCAAGGGAGGCTCTGTAACTGGCAGCTTCAGGGCTGCATAAGACACAGAGGACACTTGAAACACACGGATTCCCCTGAATAATCCCAGGAACTGTAATTCCCAGTGCTAAAACTCCCAGCGTTCTTTGGGGGGAAGCAGTGTGCTTTAAAGGGCATGCTGTGTATGCAAAGCAAGGGCCAGAGCACCCGGCCCTCAGGAGGTCCCTCCTTACCTTGAACCTTTGCAGCTCTTTCTTGGAGTTGGCATAGGACACCTGCGAGGAGTTTGGGGAGGCAGCCATCAGCTCGGCAGCCCACAGCCAGTCCTGGAAGCGGAAGAGCAAGTCTTGGAAGGCTTTCCGGAGATGCCATGCCTGCTCCTCTCTGGTACGGGGAGAGGAATTGATCCGTCAATACACAAAACCAAGGCAGACTCTGGGAAGAAGAAGAACTAACCCACAAACGACCTGCCAGAACTCCCTTCTTGAATTTAAAAACATTTATACAGGGTGAGTCTTTTAAAAGATGCCCCGTGGAACATGTGTACTCTGTATCCACGGGGCCTCTTTTAAAGGACTCACCCTGTAAATGGCTTAATTAAAAAAACAAACAAACACCTCTGAGTGTTATTTCAATTACTATGTACTTTTAAAAACATTATTTTTGTGGCAACAGGCCTTTGCAGCCGTTTAAATGTTGATTGATCAGTCTCCTGAGTGATTATCTGTATCCCCATCTGCACTTTATATTTAAAGCATTACGATACCACTTTAAACTGTCATTGCTTCCCCCCAAAGAAATCTGGGAGCTGTATTTTTTTAAAATAATGTTTCAATTCAAAGATTTTTTTCACGAGTAACAGAAGTACATTCAGCGTCTCTGCTTTCAAGTCGTAGAGTCCTTCAAACAGTTCAGCTACGTTCAGTCTGAGACATTATTATTAGGGGTAGTATGAGTTTGAGGGAGAAAGAGAGGTGGAGAGGGCAGGGGAGAGAAGAGAAATGGAAGGAGTTGTAAACTTTCATTCTTTTTTGTAATACGTGAGCGGAGCTATAGGTATCTTGGCAGGGGCGTCTTGCCCATAGAGGCAAGTGGCGCGGGGCCCCAGGGAGCAAAGTTCTGGAGGGTGCCAGGGAAGAGACGGAGGCTGGACGCTGCGCCTCCCAGCATCAGCTCGCTGCCCTCGCTCACCTCCGCCATGCCGCGCCGAAGCAGCGCTGCGCCCAGAACCTCTGCCTGCCGTGGCCACCGCAGCATGGGCGCCAGGGAAGATGTGGAAGCTGGAGGAGCCGCCCTGCAGCCGCTGCCCGCCTCCTCCAGCCCTGCAAAGCTGCCGGCAGCGCCATAAAAAGGTAGGCAACTCTGGGAAACCGGGGGGGGGGGCGCTGGAGGGATCTTTGCGCCACAGTGGCGGATATAAAGATGGCCCTGTATCTTGGTTTTGCTGACATAGTTGTAGTTTGTTGAGGATGCTGAGAGTTGTTAGGAGATGCCCCATTCCCTTCCCAGAGCAGTTTAGCAATAAACCCCTCTCCATAGCAACCTCTGGGAATTGTAGTTCTGGGAGGGGCTCTCCTAACAATGCTCAGCATCCTGAACAAACGACATTTCCCAATATTCCCAGCCACAATTCCCATGAATGTTTAAAGTGGTATCATTGTGCTTTGAATGTGTGGTTCGCAGGTGGCCTGTAATTTTTGTTATTTTTATTATCTCGAAACTCCATTTTGCATTTCATACTCCGCCTTGATACACTTTACGATACAGTGGTACAGAAATACTTGTAAATAAATAAATGTTAAGGTTGCTCACAGGTGAGCAAGAGAACCTCTTTTGAGGCACTCTGGGTCTTCACCCAAAGGCCTAGCCTAGTGCGCTAACCAAAATTCGGGAGATTTTTTTCAATGAAACAAGAGTTCACCTGATGCGTTTCTCCACGGACACTGTGGAAAAGTCGCAAACAGCCATCTCTGGCACCAGCTGCTCTCCACAGAGCGTGGCACACCCGTAGCAACTGTGGCTGTCCCTGAAATCAAGGGGCAGTTCCTGCCTCCAGCCAATTCTCTGCATCCCCAGCCCAGAGTTTTGGTGTGGTGGCTTCAGCTGACTATCTCTGTGGCGGAGGAAGCATCAGCGCTCTCTGAGAGTTTGCAGATGGCTCGGGAAACAATAAATGCCACATGGCGGCCCGTCAGTTCATGGAGCAAGTTCAGGATCTGCCCACCAACTCTGTCGGAGAAGGAGCACTGTTAAATTTTAGAGAACGAAAGGAAAAGAGAGAAATTAGCCATTGCAGATCTCGAGGAAGGGTGAGCATCAAAGTCTATCTGAAGAAAAGACAAAGGGGTCAAGGGGTCTAATCCTTTCTGACAGGCTTAGCCCAGGGGTGGGGGAGTGCAAGATAGGGCTCAGGGCATGTGCAGAGTGCATTTACCTAAGCGTCATTTACCTTTACTCTGAGGGTGAGGGCAAAGGCCTATTTATTGTAGAGAGTGGGAAAAAATCCAGACACTACAAAGAATAACCTTCTTTGAACAAACACATCCTCACCCAAGTTTCCTCCTCCTCTAGTTTCTTGCTTAGGTAGCCAAGTTCATAACTACATATCTGCTTCTAAGCAAATAAACACAGGAAGGTTTATTGCCCAGGGAACCCATTAATTATTATTATCTTAAAGTCTGTTGAGAATTTTCCACATCACCTACTGTGCACCATCAGTGATATAAAAGGAGATCAGTAACAGAGGCTCACGCAGTCCAAATTATTTGCAGGCAGCTGATTTCTAAAGGAGGATAGAGAGAGAAGAAGTAGGACTACTCAGTAGTAAGCTGCAGCTTTTGGCCTGGGAGCAGTGTCTCATAACTCCTGTGCAAGTGCAGGCTGTGGTGGTTCAACAGTTAATACAATGCACTCTGCATGTGGTCAGAGGCTGTCATTTCTATTTATTTCAAATAATATTTACAACCCATATTTTTCTTCTCTCGATTGAGTCACATGTAAGAGCCTTTGGGAAACCTGCAAGCAGGACTCCAGCACATGAGCACTCTGCCCTCCTGCAGTTTCCAGAAACTGGGATCCAGAAGCGTTAGAGCCTCCAACAGAGGACGCAAAACAGATTGATCATGGCTAGTAGCCTCTTTTAAAGCCATCCAAGTTGGTGGCTATCACTTCATCCTCTGGGAGGGAGTTCCACAGGTTAACTCTGTGTGAAGAAGGACTTTCTTTCATCTGTCCTGAATCTTCCAACATTCAGCTTCATTGTGTGTTACGAGAGAGGGATAAAACCTCTTCTCTATCAATTTTCTCCCTGCCATGCATAATATTATGAACTTCTGTCCTATCACCTCTTGCTCTCCTTTTCTCTAAACTAAAAAATGTCCAAACACTGCAACCATTCTTCATACGGGGGTTGGACTAGATGACCCTCAGAGTCCCTTCCCACTCTATGATTCTCTACTCCACCCCCCCCTTTGATCATTTGGGTTGCCCTTTTCTGAGCCTTTGCCAACTAGACAACATCCTTTTGAGAAGGTGCCTTATTGAAGATGCCTTATGGTAAGTCAGACCACTGGTCCATCTAGCTCACTGTTGCCTGCACTGGCTGGCAGCAGCTCTCCAGGATTTCAGAGGTGGAACATCCCCACCCTTACCCTGGAGATGCTGCCTTGGGACTGAACCATCTGCATGCAAAGCTCTCTCAGCCCTACCTGGGGGTGCTACTAAGAGTTGAACCTGGGACATTCTGCATGCATTCTGCTTCATAGCACTGAACTGCAGCCATTCCTCGCAGCATAAACAGCATAAACAGGAAGCTACAACATCAACCCAACAGGGATGCCCAACACATCTGAAAACTAGGCTCCATAAATGGGAATGCCTTCCCCCTAATCCTTAGTGAGAAAGAAAGAAAAAAGATATCGTACTTTGCCCATTCTCAAAGGCACTCTTGTCCTTATGATTAGCCCGGGGGGGGGGAGGATTAACGGCTAACAAAATTAAGCTCCACCTGGCTCTTTTCCTCCCAAAAGGCTAAGGGAATGGCTGTTTAGAAACAATGCCAGCCTCCTTCCCTTTTATGCTCAGGCCAGAAGATGCCCCCCTCTCTGTGCCCTGCCTTATCAGCCCTTGTGACTTTTTCAAATATTGCAAATATTCTCACTGCAGCTAAAACAAACACCGTGTTTCTCTTATGGCCCTTGCAGAATTATTGCGGCACCAAAGCAAGCTTCCCTTGAGTCGTCTGTGGCGTCCCCTGCCAATAGACTTGGCAAATACATATCGGTGTAGGCAGAGGTTTGTTTGGCTTGGCACGTAGCTGAGGCATGCACCTTGCAAACGGGCTGCTCCAGTCAGGGATCTGTTATCCAGAGTTTGTGGGGCGCAACAGTAAACAGGACAGTGGCTCTAAGCGTACACAGTTCATTCTCTTTCCCCCACAGGTGTCTATGCCTGCCTGGGATCAGGGAGATCAGAATTCATGCCAAAAGCTGTGGTCTCTAGGTAGATCAGAGGCATCTCGTTTTCCAAAATTGAGCATCCAAGCTACTGAAGGTGCCAGAGGAAATACATGGTTTGATTAGTCAGAGTGAGAAACAGGCATTCCTCCAAGTTGAAAGGTCACCACAGACACAGGCAGGACACTCTTTTTGAATATAGGGCTTTGGTCCAGCTAGCTTAGTGTTGTCTACACTGACCAGAAGCAGCTCTTCAGGGTTTCAGAGTGCCCCTGGAAAATGTTTTGTTGTGGGACCCATGGTTCTTCTGCATGAAAACTTTTGCACATGGTGCTGTTGCCGTCAAAATGTCAGCCTGCATTCCTCATCCACCTTTAATCCTGATGCAACCTTTCTGGTGAAAATCCACTCATATAAAAATAAACCTCTTGTCAATATGACTTTGCAAATTATCCCCGGTAACTGTGCCTTGTCAATCCCATAATTTAGCAGCAAGAGAGAGTGCGCCACACCCGCAGGATTGCTGTGTGCAATTTCACATTCGTCAAACAGCCACCAAGAAGTCCAACAAACATATTGTTCTAACATATTGCAATGACATTTTGATTTTCCAAGATGGAGCAGGCTGTGTCTCTCTGCCTCACGCCATCATTGTAGTTTTCCAAACTGGCCCCAGTCCCCTCACTGACATGATATTCACTAGGCACAGTACTTAGATAAATTCCCAATATTTGTGTGTTTTCAAATTGCAGAAATTGATCAAAGGTTTTGATTTTGTCTGTTTCTCCAGACCTACACAAACCTCCAGTAGTGCGGCTCAGCTTTAGAAACTGCTTTCAGCACTGCCAGCAGCCTGCCAATACCTGAGATAATGAGATAGCCCACAAGCATGCACAGAGTGCGGTTCATTTGCCATTGAATAAACACTGCCTCTCTATACTTATCTGGCATTTTGAGAAACATGCTCCCCCCCCCCAAAAAAAAAACACTGAAGGAACTGCAAGAAGCAAAGAATTTAATACCCAAAATTTAATAAAACACAAATTACTACTCATTTCTTTAATATATTATTTTCACTGCCTATTTACCCTTAATGCACTGAAACCAAAACAGCCCCAAATGTGCCCTTAAGGTGCCATCCTACTAGCCTAATTTGGACTCCTTCAATTAATAAACTGCATTTCACATCATCCAATCCAGCAATTTAGGCTGCAATCCTCACCCCGCTTCCCTGAGAGGTGAGAGCAAGCCGCGTTGAATTCAGCAGGATTTCCTTCCAAGTAGACACACGGCTGGGCTTGCACTGTAAGACTGCAGTGCTCTGACATCATCCAAATCGAGACTGAAACGTTGCCAAGTTTTATGGCACTTCACTCCCACCCTGACAGCAATTTAAGGAGCAGGTAGAAGGTTTCACTTCACGCCAGAGGCATAAATAAGCCTCAACCTGGAAAGCTGGCATGGGCAGGTGGCGACTTACCTGAACTGCCTTTCTAAAGAGTCACACAAAGCAGCCCAGCTTCATGTGGATCAGCGATCCCCGCCAGATCGAAACCCAGTGTCTGCTTGAAGTTTGGAGGCTGCCTCTACAGCGTGACCTTTTGCATTTCTCCCGCGCGCTTGTCAATCATTAAACAGGTGTCCTAGCGCAATTGCCACATCACCCACAGCGGTGAGCGCGCAACAGGCGCAGCTGGCTCCATCCTCTCCTCTGCAGGGCGCACGCACCTTGATGGATGGAGACCTGGAAGCGACGCGTTGAGAAAGGGGATGGACTCTGTAAGCGAAAGCGAAGGGTTGAAAAGGGCAACCCCTCTGCCCCAAACCTCTGCCGCTCTTCCTCCTGCTTCCGTCCTCCCTCCTCAACAGGTGAGCTGTGTTCTCTCTCTCTCTCTCTGCAGATACCTGCACAAAGAGAAACCAGGAGCAGGGAGGGTTGCCAGGTAATTTGATTCTCCAACGGTAACACGGCGGGGGGAGGCCCAACCCATCGGTGCACTCCCTCGGACAAGCCAGGTGCTTCTTCCCCCTTTGCAACGAACAAGAAATAAAGCACACACACTGCACCGTAGCCTAAGGAGAAACTGTGGCATTCTCTCCCCACTAATGTGAATGGCTATAACAAAGAAGATTAGGCAAATCTGTGGAGGAGAAAGCTATCAATGACTGCCAAGTCGGAGGCAGTGATGTTTCTGAATGCCGGTTGCTGGAAGCCACAGGAGGGGAGGGAGGGCTCTTGTGTTTGGGTCCTGCTTGCAGGCTTCCCATCATGGGGCATCTGGGCAGCCACTGTGAGAACAGGATGAGCCACTGGCCTAATCCAGCAGGCTCTTCTTATGCCACGCTCACAGCCTCCTGGGGGCTCACTGAAGGATGGCCGTTCCCCAGGGGTGATCCAGCTGATCCACTGTTTGCACTGCATTTACTATTTGCTTTACAGGTGCAATTTTATTATTCATTTTACACTGCCCACCACTAAGACTTTTTATTTGTAATGTTGGTGGTATATAAATATTTGCACAGAAGATAAAACAAATAAAACCTGGGAAGGAAACCCCATTTGGTGGCTTTGCTGACTTTGTTTCTTTGATTTCCGCTGTCAGCCGGGGTGGGGGTGGGGGTTGTCAACTAAAATGGAACCGGATCTGAACAGCTAAGTCTCAGAGAAAGGCCTGAGATCACATGAAAAAAGCAGTCACTCTCTGCTCTGATTCACCATTATCAAGTACAGATGGTTGTACATGTTTTCTAATATATAACTTCTGTATTGTTATGTTTAATGTTTAGGGTTTTTCCCCTGAGACAGATAATAATAAGAAAGTCACTCTCTTGCAGGCTTCTTCTTTATCCACCATTGTTTGTTTGTTTGTATTTATATCCCACCTTTTCCTCCAAGGAGCTCATGGTGGCCTACAAGATTCTCCCACTCCTCATTTAATCCCAACAACCCTTTGAGGTCACTTAGGCTGAGAGGCAGTGACTGGTCCAAGGCCACCCACTGAGCTTCATGGCTGGGTGGGGATTTGAACCCTGGTCTCCCAGGTCCTAGTCTGACACTCTAACCACTACACCACACTGGTTCTCAAGAGTCTCACTAGTCCGCCTTCTGTTTGCTGTGAATGCCAGCGACTCTCCAGGAACTCGGGCAGAGAACTTTCCTAGTATCTGCTATGGCTACGCAATTCTTTTAACAAGAGATATCAGGACTGAAGCTTCTGCGTATAACACATTTGCCCTACCACTGAACCATGGCCCATTCCCAGCTAAAAGGCTGTGAAAAATTGAAGGAGCTGTGGGCTATTTTGTCTTTCTTTATTTGCAAAAGATGCTTTTCACTTACATAGCACCAAAGCAGCATAGTCATGAAACAACTACGGTATCAACAATGCTTGGTGTCCATTGAGATCACATTCACATCATACATTTATAGCACCATGATACCACTTTAAACAGTCATGGCTCCCTCCAAATAATTTTGGGAGCTGTAGTTCGTTAAGCTGTTACTAGCAGTGTTTCTCAACCTTGGGTCCCCAGCTGTTGTTGGACTACAACTCCCATCATCCCTGACCACTGTCCTTCTAGCTAGGGATGATGGGAGTTGTAGTCCAACAACAGCTGGGGACCCAAGGTTGAGAAACACTGTGTTAGAGCCTCCTATTCTCCTCCCAGAACTATGAGTCCCAGAGATCCCTGCGAAGAGGGTTTAATTGTTAAACCACTCTGGGAATTGTAGTTGTGTGACGGGAATAGAGGTCTCCTCACAGTTCTCAGGACACTTATGATATTACATCTGCTGCTGCAGCAGCAGCATCACTACTGCCCTAAGGTTCCAGGGCAGAAACATTAAAGCACAATATTAAAACAACTTGCAATTGCAAAAATAAGGTGGGTCCTAAGTGTCAGAAGCCAGAGTAGAATCATAGAATTGTAGAGTTGGAAGGGACCATGAGGATCATATAGTCCAACCCCCTGCAGTGCAGGAATCTTTTGCGTAGCGTGGGGTTCAAACCCACAGTTCTGAAATTAAGAGTCTCATGCTCTACCAATTAAGCTAGAGTAAAGTGGTGCATCTTCAGCATTCACCAGAAGCTGTACTATGAAGGTGCGAGGCACATCTCTGTGAGACGGGAGTTCTACAACTTAGGGGCCACCACAGAAAAGGCCCTCTCCTGAGCCGCTGTCACCGTGACCTTCCGAGTGTGGAGGAACCACCAAGAGAACACCCTCTGCCAATCTCAGCACCCTAGAGGGTCTGTAGGGAAGGTGGTCTTTCAGATATTTGGGGCTTAACAGGCTTAAAATACACATAACAGCTCCCAGAATTCCTTGGGGAAGGGAAGCCATGACTGTTGGCATGTCCAAAGTCCGGTTTCAGGGGCCTAATCCGGCCCGCTGGTCGGTTTCATCCAGCCCCTGTGGCAGTTTATTCCCTCAACCTCAACAACTTCAATCCTAAAAAAAGGTTAACAACTTTGGTTGGCCCTCTGGTCGGCCCTTCACTTCATCAAACCTGGCCCTCTTTGAAACAAGTTTGGACACCCCTGTGCAGCATTGTGCAGTAAATGCATGGCGTTATAAGTGGCTTGGGACTGGCAGGGAAGAAAGCAGAGAGGCCAACCTTAGGTGCAGCCAGAGCCCATGTCATCCTGTCCTCCTCCTTGCTGCTGAGTTGTACCAGGGCAACCCTGAGGAGGAAGTTCACAGCCAGTGCTGGAAGGCAGGCAGGTGGGGACCAGCTCAGGGCTGTGTGAGCTGGGGTGGAGCAGTGCCAACTTTCCTCTAAAGGACCAGCCTCCACTGACAACAGTACAATTAACACACAACAGCAGAAACACGCAATAAAAGATTGGGCAACTGAGGCCAGTAAATGCTTGTTTGAATAAAAATGTTTTTAACTGCTAGCAAAGGCAGAATACTGAGGGTGCCCATTGGATCTTTGGCTGAGAGTCATTTCCCCTGCCACCAGCACCATCCCTCTCAACAAAACCTTGTGCTGATAAATAGGCACCTTTTCTGTATGTGTACATTTTGTTTGAGTACATTTTATTTAAAGGCTTCCTAGAGTGCACTTTAACCCACAGCCCAGACGCAGAAGGCAAGGAAGTCATAGGTGCACCGTGGCTCGTTGTTTTACCAGACAGGATAAGCCGCATGAACAGTATGCCATAAACTTAATCAAGTGGAATAATCAACATCATAAAATTATGAACCAGGATGGAACTGGCTGTTTCCATCTCTGAGTGATAGCAAACACCAGAGCATAGGATACCAGAAGGCAGTGACCTGAAAATGGGCATTTTCTGTTGTTGCCCCTGCACTGTGGAATGTCCTCTTCTCTACCACATTTGAAGCATCACCCAACAATTGCATCAGACCTCTTGTAAAGACAGCATATCTTTTGCCCAGGCTTTCCCTGACATATAATATTGAACCCTGTTATTAGTGAATTCCTGTTTTTATGCTGTAACTGTTTAAAACACTGTTTCATTGTGCATATGTTCTCTTTTTTTGCATATCGTTTTTAAAATATTAAGCAGCTTAGAAATGCAGCCCACCTTGTTTATTCCCACAAAACTTTGCTCACAGTTGCATCAAACGCTCTTGCTTCTGCTGCAGATTTTGCAATGGTCCCATTGTGTCCCAGTTGCACTACAAGATGCTTTGAATCTGGACAGCTTTGTTTTGAATGCAAGACAGCATTCAAATACTGTATATGTATTTTTAATTCATTGTATGGTGAAAAACGCCCCAAATTTTAAGCCTTTGAAGTTCTCCGGTTTCCTACATGTATAAAAATGTACAACTGCAGAAGCTCTACTGGTTCTTCTCCCCTCAAGGCAAGCTGCAGAAGCAAGGGGCTCGCTGTTGGCCATGGGAGCTGGTAGGGCAGAAGCCAGGGAGACTGACAGTAGGGGGAGCCAGAGTCAATGACAGGCAGAGCCAACTCATTCTAGGCTTGGCCCCATCCTCCTCCCTGCTCAGTTCTACAAGGGCAACACTGAGGCTAAGGAAGAAGAATCTGATAGGCAATGATCCCCATGGATGGGATGCAAGAAATAAGTGAGGCAGGTGGGGCCCAATCCATCCCCATGGACCAGCCTCCATGGCTTCCGTTTCTTATGGGTTCCCTATCAGAATCCTTTGAGTAGGGCTTTTGGTGTGGGTTGCCACAAACGAAGACTAGGCCAGCAGCTCAGCCTTGGCCAAATAGTGTTGAAAGCCCATAATATTCAGGTGACGTCCTTCCGATCGCTGTTTCATGGGCCCAACAAACATGTCCAACCTAAACCTCTTTTATTACAGTACTGATATTTTATTACAGTATTGATTGCAGCTGGCCAAATTGCAGCCCCGACACATTCACGGTCCTGGCAATGGAAGTTTTAAACGTCTAATGATTCTCTGTGTTTTTATATTATGCTGGAAGCCGCCGAGAGTGGCGGGGTGTAAGTAATAAATTATTATTATTATGGAAGACTTTGAAATGCTTGACTCTCCTAGCTTGCTATGCTGGTATAATAATATTTACCCATAACTGGACAAAAATGACACATTGTTGTCATTTAGTCGTGTCCGACTCTTCGTGACCCCATGGACCAGAGCATGCCAGGCACTCCTGTCTTCCACTGCCTCCCACAGTTTGGTCAGACTCATGTTCGTAGCTTCGAGAACACTGTCCAACCATCTTGTCCTCTGTCATCCCATTCTCCTTGTGCCCTCCATCTTTCCCAACATCAGGGTCTTTTCCAGGGAGTCTTCTCCTCTCATGATGTGGCCAAAGTATTGGAGCTTCAGCTTCACGATCTGTCCTTCCAGTGAGCACTCAGGGCTGATTTCCTTCAGAATGGAGAGGTTTGATCTTCTTGCAGTCCATGGGACTCTCAAGAGTCTCCTCCAGCACCATAATTCAAAAGCATCAATTCTTCGGCGATCAGCCTTCTTTATGGTCCAGCTCTCACTTCCATACATCACTACTGGGAAAACCATAGCTTTAACTATACGGACCTTTGTCGGCAAGGTGATGTCTCTGCTTTTTAAGATGCTGTCTAGGTTTGTCATTGCTTTTCTCCCAAGAAGCAGGCGTCTTTTAATTTCGTGACTGCTGTCACCATCTGCAGTGATCATGGAACCTAAGAAAGTAAAATCTCTCACTGCCTCCATTTCTTCCCCTTCTATTTGCCAGGAGGTGATGGGACTAGTGGCCATGATCTTGGTTTTTTTGATGTTGAGCTTACTTGGTGGAAGTTTATTTTGTACAGTGGTACCTCGACTTACGAACGACTCGACAACCGAATTTTTCGACTTACAAATGGTGGTAATGGCCGTGTGCTTACGAATGTCTCCACATCTGAAAAAAACCTGCAGCGGTTTTAGACAGGGATTTTTCGACTTACAAATTTTTAGATAGGGTTGCTTCGACTTACAAATTTTTCCGTTTCCAATGCATTCCTATGGGAAATCACGTTTCCAATGGCGTTTACGAATTTTTCGACTTACAAAGGTGCCTTCGGAATGGATTAAATTCGTAAGTCGAGGCACCACTGTATTCCAGTGCATCAGACATACAGTCCTCTATGTCAGCAGCATATCTGCATGTTGTAAGATTTCCTCCTTTGTCTCATTGTAGATGGACTTTTTTTCTTCTACTGTTGTATCTCAGTAACCTCTTCACCCCATAGCTATCTTTAAATCTGACTTCACATTTATTTTTCACCACTGACTGCGATGTGCTGAAGTCAGCCTTGCAAACGATGCTTTGACATGCCCCGACGGAACACTAGAAATGTATCCTGGGATTCAGAGCATCTTTGGAGTGCTAAGTTCAGGCACAATAGTGTGGATTTAGTCTTTGGGGCAAAAGACAAGGGCTCATTTGATCTCAAACGTTTTCAGAACCACAGGCGTTTTGCAAGAACCACACACAAAACCTTTATGACGTTAGCACATGCCTGGCAAGTCATTTATTTGAATGTCCTGGCTTCAAAGCTAGCACTTCCTCATAAAATATTTCCAAGAGTGGAAATATGCTTTAGTTGAATTGGTCTTTTGAGCCAGAACTAGCATGGATAAGGAGCAATGTAGGGCAACATGTTAAAATCAGAAGATGGAAACCTATCCAATAGCCCAGATTTGCATTTCTGCAGGCTCGGCACTGGACTTCTGTCACCTGACACCACTATGTTTGCACCCTTGTGGTTTGCAATCAGACCATGAAAGCAAAAATACCCTTTGCAAGCCCTCACTATGACATGATCCTTGTGGGCTTGCAAAGTGCAGGGCTTTGCAGGCCCCGGCAATCAGTTGACTATCAGTGCCTGCAAACTCCCTTTTGGCATCCATCAGCATCTTTATCTATAGGACAGGTGGGCATGGCTTGGCAGAAGCAGCCTTGTGGGCCAAACAGGGAGGTCTGGAGGCCTAAGGACATGCCCATAGAGCAAACCAGAGGCTCTCTGCCATGGCTATGTGGGCATGTGAGTCAAACCCAGGCATTCCGGTTTTCCAGTCTCCTGGTAGCAAAGTTAGACATGGTTCTTTGCTGGGAAGAGAATGAGGATGGCCTGACTTTCTGGCTTTGCTGGAAGGACAAGCATCCATTCCATCTGCCAGGCCACATTGCATGCTGTGTGTTATAGAACATGTTATGCACCAGAGCACAGCCTCATCTTCTCCTTTGCCTCCAGGGCTTACTATTCTCGTCTCTCTCTTCACTCCCTGCCTCCCCCCCCCCCCCCCGCCCCCGCTTAATAGCTCATGCAAATTTGCAGTCTAGAGCGGCTGCTCTTTCTCTCCGGCAATTCCTGCATTTCACAGTTTTTCTCTGTGTTAAGATTCATTCTCTCAAACATCAGAAGAGGTGGTCAAACATGGACTGCAACACTTCGGACTACAAGGAGGAATACTCCTCCATACTAAAAAACAAAGAACCACCACAAACTCTCTGTACTGTACACAGAAACATTCCCTGCATCCCAGAGAGAGAAAGAGAAAGAGAGAAAGAGAGAGAGAGAGAGAGAGAGAAGTCTAGGCTAGAACCCTTCTGCCTGAGATGCTGGCTCTCTGCATGCAGGGACCTGCTTGTGGACAGAAAAGCGTTCCAGTGCGTGGGCCACCACAAAGCAAAACAGTCACTTCCGTCTACCCAGGAAAATAGAGGTTTTCAGCACTTTGGGGACGTGACGGATGGTGAGCGACACCCGTGTCCCCCGCTGCAACATGTCCCCAAGTTCAGCGTCACACATGCCTGCATTGGCCACTTTCTCTGTGACAGTGTCATCTGTGACCGGGCGGATGCCGTGAAGGTAACGGCAGTACATGTCCTCCCGCAAGACCAAGAGGCTACGGGGCTTCAGGAGCAGGGACAGGAAATGGCGCTGATCTTCAGTCTGAGGGATGGGCCCCTGGAAAGGGAAACAAAAATCCTTAGCTGTTTCTAGAAGATGTGCGCAGCCTGAGAGCAATACATTTTGGCATGCAGGCAGAAATGGAAGTGTGCTTTATAGCAGTGCTTATCAAATTTTGTGCCACACCACTCCATCCCCTGGATTTTCTGCTTGGGGGATCCCCCCACATATCCCAATTTATCTGTTGTTCTACTGCTAAATGGTACCCAAATTCCATGCACCCACATTTCCAAAATATGCCCAAGCAAAGTCAGTAGGATTGCAATTGCCTGGTGACACCTGTAAATGGGTTCTGCCTGTCCTTTTTACACTGTGTATGCACAGCTAGGATCAGGGCAACAGCAGCTACCTAGAACAGCAGAGAAAGATGCAATATTTTGGGGGTGGGGGTGGGGGAACAGGCAGATAATTTGCATGGTTAACGTGGCAAGCAGGCTATCAACGGGCAGCAATGGGGGAATCAAACAGCCATAAGTTGTTATAAGTTTCATTATCTTGATATACTACATACGAACATGTACAACTGATGAAGCCCAGGAGGGCGAAAAAAGGCATTGCTCCAGAAATCCTTGTCAAGATTCTGTGGAACTGTAGTAAGCTCCCATTTGGATATTATGAATATACAAAGACATACGTGGAACAGAAACTAGCAAATATTTGGACTCTATGAATGAACTGATCTATTGGGACTTCCGTTTACTCTGTTGAACTTTATGTGTTGATTATGTGCAAGAGAAATAATTGATACTGTGTAAAATACAGAAGAGCATTGTTTATGTGAATGCACAGCCGGTTACGTTTTGTGTGTTTGTTATAGGTTATTGACAGGGCATCTATTTTGCATGCAGAAGGCCAGATCTCCAGGTTAAGGCTGGGAGACTCTCTTTGCTTGAACCCCTGGATGAATGACCTAGCTTGGTACCTAAGGCACCTTCCTACATTCCTCTAAATGGCAATTATTACTGGGCCTCCCTTGAACTCCCTGATCCTCACCTCCAGCAGAAATTGAGCTGCCCATATCTGAGTGGCAGTGCCAACCAGTACTCCCCACAGCTCTGGCCAGAATCAGTTAACTGCCAAGTAGCTGAACTGGGTCTGGACTACTTGAAAATGATTTACAGATGGTTTTTAACTCGGAGTAGGTTTGCTAAGATGTATAAGACTGAATCAGATAAGTGCTGGAGATGCAATGAGGTTGAGAGTACAAGGGTAAAAGAGTGCTGGGAAATGATCCATAATGAATTGGAAAAAAAATGTTTAAAAGTACTTTTAAAAAAAACACCAGAGTCCTTTTTGTTGGGGATAATTCAAACAGAAATTCCCAGGTGTCAAAAAAGGTTATTTATGTACGCCACTACTGTGGCCCGTGTTTTGTTAGCCCCAAAATGGAAAACGAGCGAGGTCCCAACGAAAGAAGAATGGCAACTTAAGCTGATGGAATATGTGCAGCTTGAGGACTTAACATATAGAATAAGAGAACAAGAAGAACATACGTTTAGAGAAGATTGGGAAATGTTTATTGAATATATGGGGGGGGGAATTGTGTACACTTGAAAATGTTGGCAGCATTAACATTATTTCAACAGTGTAAATAAAGTTTTGATGGATGTAATAACGGAATACTGAATGGTTGAGTTTATGTAAAATATGCAGGGATTCATGACTTGCAAAATGAACCATGGAAAGAGAAGAAGGGAAGTCATGATGTTTAAATGAGCATTCTAAATTGTAAAACAGAAAATTTAATAACAAATATATTTTAAAAATAAATAAAATGGAACTGGAGAACGTCCTCTTGCCCATTATTATTTACCTCTCCGCCTTCCGTTTGCTGCCTTCTGCTGATGGGATGGTAGAAGTCAAGGAAGGTGTGAGACCCCAGGTTGACGGTTGTGACTGTGGGGAAATAGAGGGGGCCATCCTCGTGGGGCTACGGGCAAAACAGACCCAATGTCAGACAGGGTAAATGAGATATTTTTCTGCCCAAAGCAGTGCCAGATTTACATATAAGCTAAACAAGCTCTAGCTTAGGGCCAAACTCTCTTGCCCCCCCCAAAAAAAAATTAAAGGGGAAAAAAACCTTGGATGTACCTTTCCAAAATATAAGATAAAAAACAAAAACAAAAAATAAAACCTACGTACAGCAAGAGTGTTTTTTGTTGTGTAGGCTCCTATGATGTAAGTCATGGGCCCCGCCTGCTAGCCTGCTCCCTAAAATATCACTGGTTTTCTCTTATTATTTCATGTTATAGCAAGTTTCTAGAGACTAGATAATGAGTCTAGATTATGAGTCTTTGTAAACTGTGTTTCTAAATAACTTTTGTTATTGCCAAATGGCAATGGGTTTGCATTATTAAGTTTGTTATGAATAAACAATCATTTCAAGTTAGAGCTTAATAATTATTTCACTATTAATATATGTACTTCTTCTTAATTGTATTTCACTATTAATATATGTACTTCTTCTTAATTGTATTTCAGTTCAACAATTACTTTAGTCCAGGGGTCCCCAGACTTTCTGCGCGGCGGGCCGGTGCCCGCCGCGCCGACCGCGCGGTGGGCCGGGGGGAAGGGGAGTGCGCGCGCAGCGGGCCGGAGGGCGGGGGAGTGCGCGCCCGTGCGCATGCGCACACGCACACGGGCGGGAAAAAATCGCCAAAAATCGCTTGTGCGCATGCGTATGGGCCTCCCCCGACCCGGAAGTGCACCAGAAATGACCTCTTCCGGGTCGGGAGAGGCCCATACGCATGCGCACAAAGGATTTTCGGCGATTTTTTGCCGATTTTTTAGATCGTCGCTGCGCCGCGCGCCGTGAGAGCGGGCGGCGGCAGCGGGCGGCGGGAGTCGTCGCGGGCCGGATTGGAAGGCCGATTGGGCCGCATCCGGCCCGGGGGCCGTAGTTTGGGGACCCCTGCTTTAGTCAAATACCTATTTTGTGATGTGCAAATCGCTTTAGATACCTATTAGGTCCATAAATTACCATCTAGCAAAAAACAGTGACCATTTGTCGTTGACAAAGGACAGCTGGACAGCTGGACATTTAAAGCGCCCCATTACCTTCAGGAGTTGAGGGCTTTACTTACTGTAAATCCGGCCCTGGCCCAAAGGCTTGAGATGAGATTGGATGGGGCAGCAGAATCCCCAAAGAACCCCAGCCCCAATTTCAAAGGCACAAGAACATAAGTGGATCCTTGCTGGATTGGGCCAAGGCCACATCTAGTCCAGCATCCTGTTCTCACAGTGGCCAACCAGACGGCCATCGTAGGGAACCCTCAAGGAGGATTCGAACACAAGAGCACTTTCCCCACCTGTGGTTTTCAGGAAAAAATTGCTGCCTACAACTGTGGAGGCAGAGCATAGCCATTGAGGGCAGCCATCGATAGTCCTTCTCCTGCCTGAATTTGTCTAACCTTCTTTTAGGTAAAGGTAAAGGGACCCCAGTCGTGACCGACTCTGGGGTTGCGGCGCTCATCTTGCGTTATTGGCCGAGGGAGCTGGTGTACCTGTGGGAGGGAGTTTCACAGATTAACTGTGCACTGCATGAACAAGTTCTTTTATTGGTCCTTTTAAAACATATTAATATTTAAAGTTTTTGTTTTCGGCTATACTAACTAAAGTGAAAAAAGAAGAAAAGGGTTATCTGTCCTGAATCTCCCAACAGTCAGCCTCAGTGGGTGTCCATGAGTGTTATGAGAGAGAAAACCTTTTCCTATCGACTTTCTCTATGCCATGCCTAACTTCTACCATGCAGGGGGGATTTGATTTAAATCAAATTAATTTAAATCACTATTTAAATCACTAGTCAGTAAGACTTGATTTAAATCATTTTTTTACAGAAAGACTCATTCTTGCTGGTATAATCTTAGAGGAAGGTTTCATTTTTGGAATAATAAATTTTCAGAGTAGTTTTTACATTTATATCGAAAATTACTGATTTGGTTGGACTATTAGAAATACATAGACAGATAATTATGAAATTAAGGTGAGGTTCAATAAGTTAACTCTTTATATTTGGACAACTTTTCTGCTCTACTTGATTGGAAGGAGAAAAATAATCATTTCCTTAAGAACAATTTAAACAATTTATTCAACTAAAGCAATAACATTATAGCAATATGTATCCATGTTTGTTAACTGATGTAGTTAAACATTTTGGGTTTGGTTTTTTTTTAAAAAAAAGACTGAATTTTAGTACACATGAAAAACTTAAAACAAATCCTTATTTCCTGATGAATAGCCTTTGGACTATACTGTAACTTAAATAAAAAACTATCTTTAGAAAGGTTTTTCCTCCAGAAGCATTTTATTTTAAAAAATCAGATTTAAATTTAAAAAAAATCGGATTTAAATTTTAAAAATTGATTATTATTTTTAAAAAATCATTGATTTTTATCCACCCTGCTACCATGTCACCTTTTATTCGCCTTTTCTAAAAGTCCCTTAACTGCAGCTTTCCCTCACAAGCACAGTTGTGCCATCCCTTGGGCCATTTTGGATTCCCCTTTTCTGAACCTTTCCCAACGTTAACGCCAGCCTTTTTCTGAGGCGAGGCCGCCAGAAGAACGGCGCACGTTTTCCCAGACGCTGCACCCGTGCCATGGATTTGTACGAAAAGCCTTAGGGATTTCTCAGCGATTTTATCCCGGGGGCCATGTGTGAGGCAGCCGGTTACCATGATGCCCTCGCCAGGGCGGTACTCATTGACCAGGACGTGGTTCGCCATTTTTCCTCCAAAAACGCTGAGGGAAGACACTTTGTCTGCGCAGGCCTGGAGCCAGGCAGGCAGCTTCTCCGGAACCATCCCTTTGGGGTGCGGGAGCCCTCCTGAGGGAAAAAAGAAGCGTAAAAGTGTCACAGATTTAAAATACTACTGTCTCTTTTTTATATATAATTGATTTTTAATTAACGATTTTATATTACAAAGTAGACTAATAAACAAAAGAATACATAGCAAAACACTGTATAAAGTTGATATTCAATATTCAATACTAAAGTTCTCTGTATCGCAGAATATAAACAATGTTCTTATCTTACAAAAATAAACGTTTTTATAAACAATATTATATCCCTCATTATTGGTCTCTGTCTTTTTGCACACATATATTAACAATACAAATAAGAATCAGACCAAACCAAAAGAAAAAAGTAATGAAATTGTATTCTAAAATATTCCAAAGTCATATATAAACTACCACAATTTGGACTTCCTGTTAATCCCTAACATATATTTTAATTTTACCCATGAATGTACTCTAATTATTTTATACTTCTTTACCTGATTATGTAATAATTTCCTACATCAGTTAGTTTCCTTAATTCTATTATTCAAATCCTTCTCACGCCCAAGTCACTCAAACCCTAGTATAGACAGTGAATCTTTACAATATTTTTGAACATATATCTTATACCTTTCGCATTTCTCCATGATTTTTTTTTTGAATTGCCTATATAATTGAGCCATTTCAGCGAATTCTTGCATTTTATTCTGCCAGTCCGTTATTGTCGGAACCCCTTCTTCCTGTCTGCAGTGGCCGTGGCAAAGTTTCTTTCGGTAGTCATACGTATCAAAAATAATCATACTCAAGACTGAACAAATATCGTCTCGGTCTTCCTCTCCCAGGGGGCTGTCTGTGTGAATCTGTATTTTATTCTGAATCTATGCTACAGGTCTTTGGACTGCAATAAAGATTTATTATTAAAATACTGTCTATAGGGCACAAGATTTAGGACACAATATACAAATGGAAGATTGGGGGAAACCATGGAAAGTGAATTTAGAATTTACTAATTGTAGAACTTTGACAAGAGAATTATAGAAAAATGATGTATCGATGGTATATCACCCCGGCAAAAATGGCAAAAATGTACAGAACAAGCTGCAGTAAGTGTTGGAAGTGTAAAGAGAAAGAAGGCACGTTTTACCATATGTGGTGGGATTGTAAAATAATCAAAAGCCATTAGGAAATGATTTATAATGAAATGAAAAGAAGGTTTAAGACAACCTTTGTTAAAAGTCCAGAAGCCCTTTTGTTAGGTATTATAGGCCATTAAATGGCAAAAGAGTGGAAGAAATTATTTATGTCCGCTACAACAGCGGCTAGGATATTACTTTTCCAAAGATGGAAAGACAACAAGATACCAACAAAAGAAGAATGGCAAGAAAAGCTGGTGGAATGCGATGAAATGGAAAAGCTGACCAGGAAACTAAAAGAGAAGGACAAAGAGACTTTAAAAATGATTAATAATAATGGCTTGGGAATTGTTTATGTTGTATCTATAGAAATATTGTAAAGAAGTGGACTCACTAGCAGGGTTTGAGTAAACACTTAGCCTACAATTAAGAAAATAAATATAAAGTTAAGACATTATAATTGGGAAAATAATAACATGTAAGATGTGAAATATGGTACGAAAATGATAAGAGTATAATAATATTTAGGTAAAAGATTACAAAATGAAGGGAGAATAAAAGAGGCAGGAGAAACAAATATTTAAAGGACCAGAAGGGGAAGTTGAGGGAAATCAGGGGAGAGGATTGGGACTCATATATATGTTTTTTGTGATATTGAGGATTGTGAGGTATATAAAATTGTAAAACTCAATAAAATTGTTTAATAAAATAAAATAAAATACTCTCTGTTACAGGGGTAGAGGGTGGTCATGTCAAGGTTGATGGCAGCCACACTCCAACAAACATCTGTCTCTTAACTCAAAACACGGCGTATTTTTCACTTCTGGAAGACCACGTAATGGTTTCGTGAGTCAGCCCATGTTTCTGGGCGGTTTCCCTCATAAACTGTTTACCTCACAACAGAGGCCAACAGTCCAGCAAAGACTTGGGCCTGTGGAGATTTCCACTGACGACGAGTTTTGCCAGGAAGGCAAATTTGTTTCAAATTTGTTTTGGCAGGCTTGAAAGGTTTCACAGATCAAAAATATTACCTCAGCTTCACTGTAGTGTGTGTGTGTGTTTAAAGTGTTTTAGCTGCCATTGGTTTAATTCCTCAGCATTTCATGATTTTATTCACCTCATGGTGCAAGTTATCAGACTGCAGGTGGAGTGGGACTTGATATGGTATTTCATGGTTGTTCAATATGTAAATATATATACCGTATGTATAGAGAGAGAGAGAGAGAGAGAGAGAGAGAGAGAGAGAGAGAGAGAGAGAGAGAGAGAGAGAGAGAAGAGAGAGAGAGATTCTGGTCTGGATTTAAGCACTCCCAAGTGGGTGAACGAATAAGCAAGTCCAGCTTTCTCAACCTGGGGCAAACTAATATTTATATCCCACTCTTTTGTCAAGAAAGTCAGGCTGAGGTGGGGGGGTTTCCTCATCTCCCCCCCCCTCACAACCAGGGTGGATTTGATTTAAATCAAATCGATTTAAATCACAATTTAAATCACTAGTCAGTAAGACTTGATTTACTGTAAATCATTTTTTCCAGAAAGGTTCAGTCTTGCCAGCATCCTCTTAATATTTACAACCAGAGGAAGGTTTCATTTTTGGAATAATAATTTTTCAGAGTAGTTTTTACAGATATATCAAAAATAATTGATTTGGTTATACTATCAGAAATACATAGACAGATAATTATGATATTGTTTATATTTGGACAACTTTTCTCTGTACTTTATTAGAAGGAGAAAAATAATCATAGAATCATAGAGCTGGAAGAGACCACAAGGGCCATCCAGTCCAACCCCCTGCCAAGCAGGGAACACCATCAAAGCATTACTGACATAATCATTTCCTTAGTTGAAACAATTTATTTAACTAAAACAATAACATATGTATCCATGTTTGTTAACTGATGTGGTTAAACAATTAAAAACAACAACAACAACAACACCTTAGGACTGCTTTTTAACACATATGAAAAACTTTAAACAAGTCCTTATTTCTTGATGAATAGCGTTTGGACTATAATGTAACTTAAATAGAAAACTATATTTAGAAAGGTTTTTTTCCTCCAAAAGCATTTTATTTTAAAAATCTGATATAATTTTTTTAAAAAAGAATCTGATTTTTTATTCTTAAAATTCTTAAAATTATTGCTTTTTATCCACCCTGACTCCCAACTGGGTGAACAAACAAACAAGTCCAGCTTTCTCAACTTGGGAGCAGTCTGTATCACCTGCCCCCCAAAATAATATTTATATCCCGCTCTTCTGTCAAGGAAGTCAGGCTGAGGTGGGGAGTTCCTCATTTTTCCCCCCTCACAACAGATCTGTGAAGGAGGTGAGGCCTGGCAAAATGCTGTTTTATAAGCTTCACAGCAAACAGGGGATGCACCTCTCCAAGTCCATGTCTAACGCTCTTAACCGCTAAACTAGCTGTTGGTGTGATGAGAGGCCTATACAGTGGTATCTTAGTTGTCGAACATAACTTTTTGACTTCCGAAAACGTTACAACAACCGAGGCACAAAGGGCTGGCTGCAAAGTCTTTTTTATGCTTTATTGGTTGAAAATTACATAACACTACAAAGATGATCCGTTGATGTTAAAAACAAAATAAAAATAAAAGTATACAACCTTTCATTCCTTAATTGATACTTGCTTTGTCCATCGTTTTGTAATGCAATTGAACTTGACCTCCAATCCTCCCATTGCGTTCCCTGATTAAATTATTTAAATACGTACTTGCCTAAGACTTCTCCACGTTGTCTGACTTACTTTGAGTTTCATCAAATTTTCCTATTTTATACACAGAAGTTCAATCAAAACCTGCCAAACGGATTGGTAATTTGACAGTGTTCTTTTACATAAACTCTGTATATACGTTCCATTCTCTGATAAATTTTTCATCTGCAACATCTCTTCACCTTGCTGATATCATCTCGCCAGTTCAGCGTATTCCCTTATTTCGTTTTGTCAATCTGATTTAGGTGGTATATCCTCTCCTTTCCAATCTTTTGCAACGGGCTGGCTGAAAAGTCAATGGAGAAAATGGGACAGAAAATGCAGTGGAAGCCGTTTGGCATCCGAGGCACGTTCGAAAATGGAAGCAATTCCGTCCGGGTTTTTGGCATTCGAAAACCGAAACGTTCGGCTTCCGGGACACTCGAAAACCGAGGTACCGCTGTATATCACCCTGCCGAGCAGGGATTTTTTCACAGATTAGGGTCAGATGTGTGACAAAATGGAGGCCTGAGCCTCCTTCATGCTCTTGAAGAAAACTGACCCCACCATACACTGGCTGAACAAAATAACACAACACGATGGCCAATAACAATGGGACTAAACACTATTTCTGGACTAATCCAAATAACCAGAAATTGCAACCAAAGTCTCTAAATCTTCACCAGTCGCGGTAGAATAATTCAAAAGTTCGATATATCCATAAACTGTCACCAAATATCGCCGGAACAGAGTTCCCGGATAACCAATCTGTTTCATTCAATGCTTCATCAGCCAATCTTGATCAGTGACTACAGTATCACATGAGCACTGACTGATCCAGAGCATAATTTCTACAATGTGTATAATTACTTATATGTAAGATGGGCTTGTTAAGAAATTGAACTGCATCTTTCTCACATTAATTCTTACAAATCTGGCTGGTGAAGAATTGATCAAGATTGGCTGATGAAGCATTGAATGAAACAGATTGGTTATCTGGAAACTCTGTTCCAGCGATATTTGGTGACAGTTAATGGCTATACTTTTGAATTATTCTACCACGACCAGCGAACTTTTGAATTATTCTACCGTGACTGGTGAAGAAGATATAGAGACTTCGGTTGCAATTTCTGATTATTTGGATTAGTCTATAAATAGTGTTTAAAAAGGTAAAGGGACCCCTGACCATTAGGTCCAGTCGTGACCGACTCTGGGGTTGCGCGCTCATCTCGCATTATTGGCCGAGGGAGCCAAATAAATAGTGTTTAGTGCCATGGTTATTGGCCATGGTGTTATGATGTTTTGTTCAGCTTGTCTATATTGCAGCACAAGGGTCTGTTTACCCACCATACACTGGCCTGAGCCTCCTTTGTGCGCTATAGGAGTGAATGGGGATCCACACGATTAAAGGGAGCTGTGAGGTTCCCCACCGGCATCTGAACACAACATTTACCCCAGTTCTGCAGCCTCCTCCCCGACAGCTGAGTCCACTTGGGTTTGGGGGCATCATAAACCTGGAGACAAAAAAAAAGACAGATATTCACATGGAAACTGCAGGCATCAGAAGAAGTACCCAAAAAATGTTTAAAAATACATTTGTGAAAAAACCAGAGGCATTTCTGTTAGGTATAGTAGGGAATGAGATCCCAAAGGGAGATATAAAAGTGTTTATGTATGCGGCAACAGCAGCAAGAACTCTTTTCACCCCAAAATGAAAGCAATGGGAAATCCCATTACTGGAAGATTGGCAGGCAAAGATGATGGACTTGGCGGAATTGATAAGGCTGACCGGGAAAATCAGAAACCGGTGTGAGCCAGCTTTCCAAAAAGACTGGAGTAAATTTGTACAATATCTGAAGGACAATTGCAAACAATTAACAACACTAGCAGGGTTGTTGTAAGAAACCTTGCAATGCTGAGGATTTGTACCTTTTTATATTTATTTAGAAATTTGTGATCAACGGAAGGAGTGAAACGTAAATAGGAAAATGTATAAATGCTATGAGGTGATAATGAATGATGGAAACCATGATACGGGAGGGAGGGAAGTCGAAGCTCGACTGAGCAAATATGTCATGAGTACAATAAGGATTTGTTTAAATGTGATAAAATGGAAACTTATGGAAATTAATTGGAATGGAAAATGGAAAAATGGAAATTAATATTTATTAATATGAGGCTCCAATACTTTGGCCAACTCATGAGAAGAGAAGACTCCCTGGAAAAGACCCTGATGTTGGGAAAGATTGAGGGCACTAGGAGAAGGGGACGACAGAGGACGAGATGGTTGGACAGTGTTCTTGAAGCTACGAACATGAGTTTGACCAAACTGCGGGAGGCAGTGCAAGACAGGAGTGCCTGGCATGCTATGGTCCATGGGGTCACGAAGAGTCGGACACGACTAAACGACTAAACAACAACAACAATATTAAAAACAAAAGCAAAACAGAAGCACCCAGGGGCAGCTCAGCCTTCTTCCAACCCATTGGACAGATTCCCCCAGATTTATGTTCTCTTCTTTTTTTGTATATATGTAATCTTTATTAAATTTTATTAAAATTTAAAATACTCATTTTACATCCTTAAGATATCAATGACTCCCTTTCCATGGCTCATTTTACATCTCATAGATTCCTGCATATTTTACAAAAACCATACCATTCAATATTCCGTTACTGAATCCATCAAAACTTATTTACACTTTTGAATTTATTAATGCTGCCAGCGTTTTCAGTTGTACACAATTATTTCCCATATATTCAATAAACATTTTCCAATCTTCTCTAAACGCATGTTCTTCCTGTTCTCTTGTTCTATATATGTTAGTTCTGCAAGTTGGAACGTTTATGTTCTCCATCACAACATTGTTAAGAATGACAGGGAGGCGTGGAAACTGAATTCTGCTTATCGTAATGTTGCACAGAAATTATCGCTGGTGATCTAAGGCTGGAAATCAGTAATAATAATAATAATAATAATAATAATAATTTATTACTTAAACCTCACCCATCTGACTACGTCTCCCCAGCCACTCTGGGAGGCTCCGAACAGAATATTAAAAACACGATAAAACATCAAACATTAAAAACTTCCCTAAACAGTCATTAGAGAGAGAGAGAGAGAGAGAGAGAGAGAAAGAGAGAGAGAGAGAGAGAGAGAAGGAAGAGAACTGATCTCTGTGTGTATCATTTGAAACACCAAGCGCAACTTGATAGCTAATCCTGGCAAATTTGATATTGATACCGTAGCTGTTAAGAATATACTATATGGCTGCTTTAACTGCTATGCCACTTTGATGTTTGCTGCCTTGGGGAGGAAAATGTGCAATACAGATTTAATAAAGGAACGTCTCCACCCCCATTGTTCTGCCCGGACACTGAGGTCCAGAGCCTAGGGCCTTCTGTCAGTTCCCTCACTGCAAGCAGCAAAGCTACAGGGAACCAGGCAGAGGGCCTTCTTGGTAGTGGCGCCCGCCCTGTGGAATGCCCTCCCACCAGATGTTAAAGAGAAAAACAACTACCAGACTTTTAGAAAACATCTGAAGGCAGCCCTGTATAGGGAAGTTTTTAATGTGTGACATTTTAATGTACCGGTATTTTAATCTTTGTTGGAAGCCGCCCAGAGTGGCTGGGAAAACCCAGCTGGATGGGCGGGGTACAAATAATAAATTATTATTATTATTAAGAATTAACAACAACAACAACAACAGAAGCAGATTTTTTAAAATATTAGCTCAGAAGGACATGCCTGTCAACAGGCAGGATCCTGAAATCCTACAGGGGTCACAATACAAGATGGCCCTTGGCAGTTTGCCCTGCTTTTGAGCCACCCAGGGGCAGATGAAGGTGTCGCCCACGCAGCACACATGCACAGCGGTGTACACGATGCATGTGTCAGACGCGCATGACGCATGCACAGGAAGCGCATGACGCATGGGCCGTGTGCAGCGGCTCCACGCATGCGTGCTATGCAGTGGAGCCGCCGGCAAACCTCAGTGCCCAGCAGAGGATCCCAGTGCTAGAGTGGCGCCGCAGAGCAAGGTTTTAAAAAAGCCTCGCTCTGCAGCTTGCTCGCTAGCTGTCTCGATGCGCGCTTTGCTTGTTCCTGGGTGAGGGGCGGGCCGCGCTGAGCAAGTGAGCAAGCAGCCAGCCATGTTAAAAGGCAAGGTGGCTGCACTCTTGAAGAGGACCTCCCCAGCCCCAGCAAGCTCTGTGCACGGCCCCACCCCACCGCCCACACTCTGTTGAGTGGCATGTAAAGCAGCCAGCAACATCGGGGCCTCTCCGCGATGGCGGCGGCCGTCGGTGGAAGTCGGGAGGGGGCGCTGCCTCCCCCCAGAGTGGAGCCTGGGGTACCCCGCCCCTATCACCCCCCCTGCTATGCCCCTGGAGTTACCCAGAGGCATCTGGCTGGTCACTGCCAAAGAAATTCTTGGGTTAGGAACCTCTGGTTTGCAGGCCAATTTTGGCTCAGCAGGCTGTTTTTCTCCAAAGCACGGGCACATCAGTTGGCATCACTATTGATACCAGCTGATGTACTGGCAGCACAAACCTGTTCCCAGTACAGAACAGGATTGCACAGCCTAAACAGGATTTATTATTATTATTATTATTATTATTATTATTATTATTATTATTATTGGTTTTCTAAACAGCAGGATTTGATCCCTGCTCATCAGCCATTGTGAGTCTCCCTTTAAGATCACACTGAAAGGGAATTTCGTCGAATTTGGCCCATGGGGCAGATCCTGATACGGATGTGACTCACGGAGCCCAAAAGGTTCCCTCGCCCCTGGTTCGAATTCAACAAGGCGGTTCTTAAAACACCGCACAAAGGTGAACATAAATGTGCTCGCACCTGTTGCAAAAGATACGCCTCTTCTGCCTCTGTGATGAAATCTGGAACATAATAGGCAGCTGGTGGAGACTGCATACAAAAGAGAAAATGTGAAAAGTACAAAAATGCAGATCTAAGGGGGGGAACCCTCCCCACCCCCACCCCCCAAAAAAATCCCAGCCGCTGCAATGTGAATTAGGGAACTTTGCATGCTCCTCAGTCAGAATCATGGCTTTCTGTATTTAAAAATGAATACTGTAATATCTATAAAATGAAGATTTCCCCTCTGTACAAAATACCTGGCACTTAATATTTGGTGGTTTTGATAATGTTGCTCATTAGACAGGCCTTTGGCTAATCAAACAACTGTTGATAATATTGGCTAATTAAATATCTATGGACTTTTATACTGGGGGTGTGTGTGTTATTGTTTGGTTTGTTACTACAGTATGTACTGTATTTTTCCGTGTATAAGTCTAGGTTTCCCCCAAAAGAATAATGTCCAAATTTTTGGGGTGTTTTATACACGGATAAATCTTCCCCCATTTTCTTAAATCCGAGTCCCCCCAAATAGGGGGCATCCTATACACAGCGGCGTCTTATAGATGAAAAATACTGTATTTTGTGTTTTTAATATTGCAAACCACCTTGTGATCCTTGGATGAAGGGCGGTATTGAAATTTAATAAAGAAGAAAAAGAAGAAGAAGGGGATCAAATTCTGGGGTGGTTTTTGTGTTTCCCCCTCTCTGGGATAATTATTCTGTTTTTTCTCTCTAGCCGCCACCCCAATCTATACTGGTCATAGACATGTGCAACACATTTCATTAGTGTGCAGGTAGGGTTTACAGACTCAATAGAGGACAGGACTTCTGTGCCTTTAATTGCCCTGCTCTCTTTTGAGTCTGGAAACCTTAAAGAGAAACCAGCAGACCCTTTGTTTAATTTCCAAGCAAAGAGTCTGCTGGTTTCTCTTTAAGGCTTCCAGACTCAAAAGAGAGCAGGGCAATTAAAGGCACAGAAGTCCTGTCCTCTATTGAGTCTGGCAACCCTATGTGCAGGTTTGTTTTTAAAATGGCAAATATATATTGAATATGTACTCATAATCATATACGATATCATTTTCATTCATCAAACTAAACAAATTAAAACCTGACTTGTTTTTTTTTTAAAAAAATTAGCAAACAATGCTTTGCTTTACTTAACAAATACAAAATAGAAAAATGAGATGCAAAACAGGCGTATGATCTTTAGTGTAGAGTTGGAAGGTACCCCTGAGGGTCATCTAGCCCAACCCGCAACAATCTTTAACCATCTTTAATCTTTTTCTTTACTATTATCTTTAACCAGATAACAAGCAGCCCCAGAATGACTAAAATGTGTTCAAGTTCCTTCATCTTCCTGTCCTAGAGATTGAGACGACGCTCGCCAGGTGTGAGCAAAAAGGTGTGACGTCCCCTTCAACTTAACTATGGCTTGATATGTAGCATTAAAAGTAGATTGTGCTCATCTCCTTCCTGGGAAAACCTTCAACAACTCTATACAAATACATGACTGCTTCATGTCCAGCTTAATTTACTTCTCTGTGTGTGTGTCTGTGAACAAGTGTACTCCTATCACTGAACATAATACAGTGGTACCTTGGTTCTCAAACACCTTGGTACTCAAACAACTTGCAACCCAAGCACTGCGAACCCGGAAGTAAGTGTTCCGGTTTGCAAACCTTTTTTCGGAAGCTGAATGTGCTCCGTTTTGAGTGCTATGCTTCCAATTTGAGTGTTACACTTCCGTTTTGAGTGTTACGCTGAGGTCTGTCTGTTTTTGCCATTTATTTTGCGCTTTTGTTTTTGCAGCTCTTTTTTGTGACTGTGTGGAACCTGGTTCAGCTACTGATTGATTGATTGATTGACTGATCGTGTGACTGCAATACATTGTTTGTTGCCTTCATTTTATGGATCAGTGGTTTCGTTAGATATTAAAATTAATGTTAAATTGCTGTTTTAGGGGTTGTTTTTAAAAGTCTGGAACGGATTAGTCCATTCTGCATTACTTTCTATGGGAAAGCGTGCCTCGGTTTTGGAATGCTTTGGTTTTGGAACGGACTTCTAGAACGGATTAAGTCTGAGAACCAAGGTACCACTGTGCAAAGCTTCCTAATAAATAGTGAAGACATTCCAGCAACCCTCTAAGAAAAAGCAACCCTCCCACAAGACAGTACCTTCATTACACGAAACGGCTCCAGAGCCAGAATCCCAGCAGAAGTCGCCGACATCTCAGAACAGAGAGGTGAGCTTTCTTATTGTTTCTTCTCACTCCATCACAGATCCCTGAGCCTCACCAAGAAGGGTGACCTCCCAGTTAGTCACTCACCTGAGAAAGACAAAAGCAGCAGCATGTCAGACATGGGAAATGACCTACTTTCAAGGAAGGCTGTCTACTACTAGAGACATTTGCTCACATCCAGCCCTTGTTACTCTTACCTCCCCCAGCCTCTTATATCCACCCTTCCCCTTTATCTGCTGCTTCTCTGAATTGCCTACCCTTAGTTTGGAAGTTCCTTGGGGCAGCGACCTCTGTGCCTTTGCTTCACCTTGACTTATCATTGCCACTTTATCCCGAGACTTCATTGTTTAAAGGATTTTTGCATATCTTCCCCCCACCCCACCCCGCAAATGGAGATGCTTTTTACAGCAGTTTTAATGCCTTGGTTGCATTTTTGCATTTTATTTTTTCATTTGCACATGGCCTTGAAAACTGATGTTGGAAGGGCGGCAAGGGAGTTATTTGAAAAAAACGAAGAAGCAGCACGTCCCTTGCGGCTGTTGTGTAGATACTACCTGGAATAACAGCTTAACCTGCTGAATTTCCGCCTGCCGTGCAGCTGGACATTCCTGCAAATGGGAATAAGGGGTGCAATGGAAGTCTCCCCCATTCCAACTAAGCCAAGCTTCACCAGGACGCTTAAGCCCTATAGCAGGGCTCCCAAGGGCAGGAAAAGGAAACCCAGAAGTCCTGAGCCGCCCCCTCCCCATTGCAAACTCCCCCCGCCGCCCTTTTGCTCCAGGCATACTCACTCATTCCAGAAGACAGCAAGGGCACATTTCCGGGTAGCTCGTTGACTGAGTGTTGCATCCATCCAATGAGAGAAAGCGGGGAAAGCCTCCCGCGGGAAGGATCAGTAAGCAGCTGAGCTTTTGTAGGTCCCGCCTTCCTTCAGTCTAGTGAACCAATCAATTGTCTGTGGGCTAGTCAAAATGAGTCTTTGGTGGGTAGGGGGCGTGGGTGTTATTGAAGAGCAAAGGACGCTGGGAGCCAGGACTCCTGGGTTCCTTTGAAGGTCTAGTGAAAGGAGGCGGGCCAGGATTCCTGGGTTGTTTTGAGGGTCTGGGGGAAAGATAGGGGCCAGGACTCCTGGGTTCCTTTGGGAGTCTGGAGGAAGGAGAGGGGCCAGGACTCCTGGGTCCCTTTGGGGGTATGGGAGAAGGATGTCTTGCTATGAGGTTTTCTTGCAGGAAGTTGAGCGGACTCTAACCCTGCTCTGAGCAAACCCTGTTAGAAAGGCAAACCCCCCCCCCCGCCCTTTTCTTTCTGAAACTGTACTGTATAATGCTTTGTTCAGTAAACTTTTCTTTCTGCGCTCCACCTGCTTTGTTCAAATGCCTTTGCTACGCCCTTGCTCTTAATTCTAGTGTGGTGGAGTGGTTAGTATCGGATTAGGACCTAGGAAACCAGAGTCCAAATCCCCATTCATCCACATAAATCTCACTGGGTGACCTTGGGAGAATCACTGTCTCTCACCCTAACCTACCTTGCAGGGTGGTTGCGAGAAAAATATGGGGAGAACTATGCATGTCACCTGGAGGTCCTAGTAGGAGGGAATGTGGGTTCTAAATGTGGTACAATAAACAACACATTCGGGAAATGCGTTTTGAACTGCGGCTTTTCCCTATATTTCTGGAGCTCTTGTTTGTGGCTCTTGGGTTAGATCATGGGTAGCCAATATGGTGCACTTCTGATGTTCTACCTAGACTACATCTCCCATCATCCCTGATCATTGGTGCTAATGTGGGCTGGAGTCTACAGAATCTGGAGGCTGCCAGCTTGGCTGTGGTTGAGCTGGATCAACCTTTCTTGACCTTGGGTCCCCTCCCCAGATGTTTGACTACAATTCCCATCATCCCTAGTTGGCAAGATAAGAGATGAAGGGAGTTGTAATCCCAACATCTTTGGGCCTAAGGTTGAGAAAGGCTGAGCTAGATTATTCCCCGAATCCATCTCAGAGAGAGAGAGAGCGCAAAAGGAAGAGCTCTGTACACCATACACATAGAAACACTTTTTATTAATTTGTTAATAACAGATAAGCAATAGCATAGTGATATTTTCGTCATGCTAAGGCCCCTCCCACCCCACTTTTTTCCTTCTTCCAGTGTGCCTGGGTGGACCGGGGGGGGGGGGGTCAGGGAAGACAGAAATCATGCAAGATTCAACAGAGAGCTCAGCAGAGGGCACAGCAAGCCATCTCACTTGACAGTTTACAAAGTTATTTGTTTTGTTTAAAAAATAAAGAATATACATGTAGACAGAAAGAACACAATCCAGTGTGGTTTCTACATAAAAAGGAAGGGAATCTTAACGGGAAGCCACGGGGAAGGCCTGCGACTGAGATCGGTGTAACGCCAGTGGCAAGTTGTCATTGCTATGTTTGGGGAAGACTATGCAATCCCGACTGCAATTTCTACAGCGGGAGGGTTATTAACCCCCCCCCCCTTCCAACAAGGGAGGTGGAAGGACAAGCTTAGGATCTTTCCCCTAGTGGCCAAACGCGAAGCTGAAATCAACTGAAAGGTTTATTTATTGCTGGTCGGTGATGGGTTGCAGATTGATAAGGAAGTTACAAGGACAAGTGAAGGATGAGGAGGTCATGTGTATTTACAGCTGAGTGATGACAAGTTGATGGCCAAAGGATGGTGCAAGATTGGGGGTACCTTGGCATCTCAAAACAAAAGAGAATATGTATGGGGGGGTGTAGCATGGAGGGGAGGGTGAAAGGCAAGAGGCTTGGACTGCAATCTTTGCATACCAGTCTTTCCTCAAGACCCCAAATGCTTCTCCGGGTTTGAGTTTTTATGCTGGAATGCAAACATCCTCTCGTGACATGGCTGTCCAAGCAGCCGTAACTCAACAGGTGTGGCGTTACCATCACTGGGAGCCTGTGCCCCCCAAAAGGCTGCACCTGTTGCATTTCTGCACATGCAGCACATGCTGAAGACAGAAGACTTCTGAATGTGGTCATCGTAGTCCTCTTCCCAAAGCCCTTTGACCTGTTTTTTTCAGGATTGCTTTCCTCAGTCTCCAAACTGACCTTGCAGGTGTGATAAGGAAGGAAATGGAAGCACATGCAGAGAGATGAGCAAGGAAGCAATTTGCCCAGGAGGTGGGGAAAGGAGCCCTTGCCCTAACTCCTCTCCCAAGCTGGGAGGAAGTCTGGGAATCTCGGCTCGGTCTGGAATGAAATTATGCACACTACTTTGTTTTCTAACTGCATGCTCTCTGACTCCGGGTGCCACCTGGTTTGCACCCACAATCTCTAAACGTTTAAAGTGCTGATGCAGAGATTCCTCCACCAAAACTTCAAAAGGGTGACTGGATTTGAAGATTTTGCTTTCCCAGCTCACTTTTAACGCTGGTCCTGATTCCTGATCAGTTCTGCTGCAGTAATATTCAAACCCAAGAACTCTCCAAACCCAAGAACTCTCCACCTTGCCAGCCTCAGGGACTGCCCCGATAGGCAGATACCATGTGCTCTCTTGCTGTCCCAATATTTTGATTAAACCCTTTCCAAGTGAGCAAAAATATAGGGACCTCTGAGCAAAAGCCGTATGTTTAAAATGTTAACTGAGATGGATTATAATAGCTAACATGCTGCAGCTAATAAATGCTGGAGTTGAAATAACAGTGAGTTATAGCAGCTTTTGCAAACCCGGGTCCCTCCAGATGTTTTGGAAGGGAGCTTCCATCAGCACAACCAAAACATCTGGAAGGTACCAGGCTGGCAAAAGCAAAGTTATAATATTTCTTTATTCTCTCCCACCCACCACCCACCCCCATTTTTTAATAGGAAAAAGTGACTTCTGGAAATATATGCTCAATATACACACAGAGATACACATACTACAAACCATCACAGGCTGTTACTGGGTGGTTTCCTCCTCCCTGTAGGCTAACTCACACAAATGCTAAGCACAGCTGCTAACATACACCACGTTTTAGATGAGACGTATTCTTGCATCTGCACCCCGCAGGTTACTATTGTTCAATTGCAAAAATAACTAATTTGTCTGACGAATCAGTGTGCTCAGATGCTACAAGTTGGGACACTGGACGCTGCGGACTTTATCTCCTGCTCCTGTCTGTGTGCAGGGGGTCGGCGAGAATGCCTTACCAGAGCCAGCCTTCGCTTACCAGACATTTTGGACTACGACTCCCACCAGCCCCAGCTGGTTCAGCTGTGCTCCCATCGGCCACAGCAGTCCTACGGCCAGTGCGGGGGGGGGGGAGCTGATGGGAGTTGTAGTCCAAAGCATCTGGAAGGACTCAACTTGGAGAAGGCTTAATTGCTGTTTCAAGCTGCCATCCTGCACTGCTGAGGTCTTGGAGGGCTTTCTCCTGTTTCCTGAGCCTCTTCGATACCACTTGATGAAGACACTGTCCCCAAGAGAGAAGGGGCCCTTTGGGTAAAAGTGTAAAGGGCTGATATCCCCTCTCCCTGCTTGCGAGAGAGGCAGGGAGGCTGGAAACCTCCCTGCTCTCATAAGGGCATCAGAGGCCCTGCTGGTTCAAGACAAAAGGGGCTCCAGTATCCTGGGTACCCCAGTAGCCAACCAGATTTCTTGACGTGAAGCCCATAAACAGGCCATGAACACAGCAACTCTCTTCCTCACCTGCAATTGCCAGCAACTGGGGTTCAAAGGCAGGTTTTTGCCTTTTGTGCGATGTCAGGACTTATCAGCACTTCCCACCTGTCTGGGGAGCAGAGGGAAAGAAGCCATTTGCTTTGTGGGGGCCACCAGAAATTGCTGGGGGAGGTGGACGCGGATATTGCCTGCAGGCCATGGGTTAGTTAGCCACTCCTGCTGAGCACACTTACCTGCAAATAGTTCCACTCAATTATTTCTGAGCAGCCACCCGAACAGGCCTGCACCAAAAAGGACCAGGTTGCCCAGGGCACACTCTTTTTAGGCGAAAGCTAGAATGAGGAGAGGGCAGAACCGGGAGCATGGCGGAGGGCAGACAATGTTAATCTTGTCTCAAGCAACAGAGCTCAGCTTCTACCAAGGCAATCTGCTCTCCACGTGTGATTTTGCAGCAGGCATAATGAGAAATTCCGCGAGTTTGGGATCTTTTGCGACACGCACCAGGCGAGTGGGCAGGAGGGGAGGAAGCCAGAGATTTATCTCCAAACCGTAGCTACTAGGGCTCTGTCCTCCATTTAAAGACGTCTGAGCCGACTAACTGCGTGAGCTTTTAGGTGCCAATTAATATGCTGGAAAACGAAGAGGTGCCAGAAGAGACCTGCTTTAGCCGAAATCCCATGGGTACGAGTGCCAGGAAACGGGGGACGGAAGGTATAAGTATAGCATTTCTCACAAACTACTAGAGGGGTGGTGTTAATATGTTTTAACAAGGCACTGGGGTTCACTAGAACGGCAATCAGGGGAGGAGAGATGAGGGCAAAAAATAACCGAAGAGCAGTCTTTGATTACTTGGAGAGCGAAGAAACAGCAGAGGAAAAGGGAAGAGGGAGCCGCAGGTAGGTTTACGACTGCATTTCTGCACGCAGCATCCACGGAAACCAACAGCAGAAAAGTAACCTGCAGGAGATGAAGGGAAGGGGAGAGAGAGTTTGAAAAATGACTACCTGTACTGATGAAGCTCTGAAGGAGGACAGGAAGCAGCAGAAGAGGAAACATGTTATATTGTATGAACTGCCCTTTGATATTCAGATGAAGGTTGGTATGGAAATGTAAGGAAAAAATAAATAAACTGGAAGTGAAAGGCTGCACTTCCTAGAACCACTAAGTGATTCACGGTTCCTCCATGTGCATCTCAACAATCAATGCTCTGGACGTCCCTTAAACCAACCTTCTCCAACTTGTTGTGTTCCAGATGTGCTGGAGGGGCCCATGCTGGCTGGGGCTGGTGGGTTGTGATTCCAAAACATCAGGAGGGTACATCATGACTGCAAGTTGCTTTGAGCTGCCTTGCGAAAGATGAAGCGACTAACAAAATTTAATAAATAATAATGAATATTCAGGTTGGGGAAGGCGGGTTTAAACCAACTCCTCTCAGTGTAATGCTTAGGCACTTTCATTGGTGAGGCAAGCCCCAAACCAGCTGTATATATGCTAGGGTGGATTTGAAAGCCAGGTACGGACCCAGAAGGCAAAATCCAGCTTCTGCTCTGAAGGCAATTGGGTGGCTTTGAGCAAATGTATTTGCAGAATTCATTTAAACCATGTTTATGTTCTCTGCACTCAGAGAGACCTGCAAAACAATTCATAGTTCAGATCATAAAACACAATATTGCCGGGGGGGGGGGGAACCCAGAGAATAGCCAACAACATCCATCACTAAGTTACTGGGGCAGTTATGAAAAAAAAAGTACTAAAGGACTATGGTTGTATACATGAGTACAAGGGAGTCTTGGATTTGCACATTAGCTGTTCCTCTCAATAAGGTTGCAAGCATCCATTTTGTTTTTAACACTAACCACAGTTTATTGTTATGTCCAAAAAGGTGTAACTGTGGCCAGTTCAAACTATGTATTATTGAAACAAGCCAGCATCAAATCATGGTTTCGGAACCTGGCTTGTTTGCGGTTCATCGTTTACCCTCCCCACCGTTTGTCCTTTCAAACCTTACAATAATTTGTGGTTAAGTGTGAATTAGGAAGTGGATGTTTCCAACTTCTTCCTTGTAGCGACAACTCCCATCATCCATGACCTCAGCTGGCTGGGGCTGATGGGAGTTTGAGTCCAACATCAGGAAGGCAACTGGTTACCCATCCCCGCTCTAGGTTAAGCCCCGGACCTGCCCAAATCTGCTAGGCTTCACCCCTGACCTGCTCAAACCCACCAAAATCCACTTCAGTTGCCAGGCTCCACCCTGAGCTGAAAAATTCTCAGTAGGCCTCACCCAATGGGTGCTCAAAAATGGTCCTTGGCTCCCCTCCTTGATCCACTGAAGTTCCACCCACTTACCACTCTACTTAGAGTGAGGGGAAAACAGGAGTCTATGTATGTCAGGCATGTCCAATCGGTCGATCACGATCTAGCATGTCGATCATGTGTTCCTGATTGACAACTTTGGTCAATCCAATGCCAGTTTTTTTATAGTGGGAGTAGATCGCAGTCTCTTGGAAGTTGGACATGCCTGATGTATGTGAATTGAAGAGATTTCAAAGGGAGGCAAATTTCGTGCCGGTTGTCCTTACCTAGAGATGGAGTTTTCCGATGTGATATCTTTTGGGGTTCTGACTGCTGTGAAGTTGCGCTTTGGCTGTGAGACTGCAGGAGAGGGAAAAGGAAGAGGTGGTCCTTTTAAGAACGGAGAAAGGGGGGCACTTTCAGTCAATAATGTCTCTTTCTTGTCCCCACTTTCTGAGGTTCCTATCTCTGCCCCAGGTAAGATGCCATTCCCAGCCACCATAGACCCTCCATGTGCCCCTGTTTTCCAGGGACATCCCTGATTTAGAGAAGCCATCCCAGTTTCTGATTTGATCTCAGAATGTCCCGTTTTTCCTTAGGATGTCCCTATTTTCATCAGAGAAATGTTGGAGGGTATGGAGTTATCTGGCCCCTGAGCCGTCTGAAGACAATCCTGTATAGGGAAGTTTTTATTATAATAATAATAATAATAATAATAATAATAATAATAATAATTTACCATTTATACCCCGCCGAGCTGCCCGGGTCTCCCCAGCCACTCTGGGCGGCTTCCAACAAAATATTAAAATACAATACAGTGGTACAGTACCTCGCAAGACGAATGCCTCGCACAACGAAAAGCTCGCAAGACGAAAGCGTTTTGCAATATTTTTGGTGACTGGCAAGATGAACTTTTCTATGGCCACACTTCACAAGACAAAGTTTTTTGGCGGGTTTTTGTTTTGTTTTTGCCACGGCAAACCGCGCTTCGCAAGACGAAATCATCACAAGATGAAGCGACTCGCGGAACGAATTACTTTCGTCTTGCGAGCCACCACTGTAGTTAGTTAAACATTAAAAGCTTGTTTAATGTTTTATTATGTTTTTATATATGTTGGAAGCTGCCCAGAGTGGCTGGGGAAACCCAGTAAGATGTGTAGGGTATAAATAGTAAAATTATCTTTTTTAAAATATATTTTTTATTGGTTTTATAACAAATACAAAAAATACAAAAAACAGGAAAATGGATCAATTTTTTTTTTAATAATAAGTATTTTAGAAGAAGAAATGGTTTAAGAAGAAGAGAGCGCTATATTAGTCATTAATAGAAACGTGGGAGGGGGGGAAGGAGGAAGTCGACAGTGTAACAAATATATTTGAGAATGTTAAAGAAATGTTTTTTTCCTTTGTTTTGTGTTTGTTTTTGTTTTTTCCCTGTTTTAAATAGTAAAATTATCATTATGGAATGGGACGTCCCTATTTCCATCAGAGAAAGAAGGGTATGGGCACTGGAAATCCAGGAGAGGAGGCAAATATGATATACGCCACACCTGAAGATTAAGTGAAATGGATCTTTCGGATTTCCCTAATTCATGTTTCTTGCAAAAAAACAAACAGCAAACCCACCCACAGGTGCATATTCTCGTAAAACAATTTCTTCTTTTTACACAATATGTCCTGTTATGAAATCCTGTCTTACAACAGGCATGAGACACTTCAGCCCTTTGCTTCCCAGTTGTTGCCTAGGGTTCCCAAATGGTTGTTTTTTAAGGGGGAGGGGGCTCCTGCACCTGAAATCTAGCCAATTTTTATTCATTTAGCAAGATCCATATACCATTTAATCAACAACAAAAAACCCTAAGTGGTTTGCATAAAATAATATAAAATATTTAAAAAGAGCAATAAAATCGTGTTCTTTTTTAAAAAACAACAATTTAACCTAAAATGGATCAAAACATGTAAATAAGTCAGCAGTTTTAAAACAAATGTATGCAATAAAAGGACACGTCTAGGTAGACATGTGATAAAAGTTTTTCAAGCTGCTGCATCTACTGTATTGGCCTGAAAATAAGCCTCACTCCCCCCCCCCCCAAATTACGACCATGAAAAGTTAAAGTGTGGCTTAAATTCGCGACCTTACAAAAATTTGATTTTACGATATTGCTGCTGAAACAGACATATGGTAAAATGGAACAGGTGTGAGTGCCTGCCAAATTTTAAGGGAGCGGCTTATATTCGGGTATTGTCTTTTCTTATCCCTCCCCCCTTGAATTTTAAAGGTGTGGCTTATATTCGGGTGCGGCTTATATCCGGCCCAATACGGTATATGGGAAAACATCATCTGCTGAACTTGTCAGGCAGCATTAAAAAGCACAGGAGGCCTACAAAAGTGGGGAACAGATATTTGGAAACTCTTGTATTGCATCTTTGCTCATGTGGGAGGAAACGGGGAACAAAACCCAGGGTGTACCTACTAGTGACTTGGTGGACTTTCTTTGCCGAAGTGCCATCTCCCTGGGAATCTTTGGGGCCTCCGATTCTGCAGCAGAGAGACGGCCACCATTAATTCACAGTCAAGAACAATGCAAGCATAAAAAACAGGTTAATTGCCAGGAGATCATAGAATTGTAGAGTTGGAAGGGGGGTGCCCCAGGGTCATCCAGTCCAGCCCCCTGCAATGCAGGAATCACAAGCTAAATAATCCCTGACAGATGGCCATCCAATCTCTGTTTAAAAATCTGCAAGGGAGTCCACCACATTCTGAGGGAGTCTGTTGAACAGCTCCTGCCGTCGGAATTTCCCCCCTGATTTTTAGTCAGAATCTCCTTCCTTGTCATTGGAAGCCACTGTTTGGGTTCTACCCTCTGGAGCAGCAGAAAAGATGCTTGCTCCATCTTCCTTTCGGATTTTTGAAGATGGCTCTCATTTCTCCTCTTTCCCAGGCTAAAGGTGCCCAGCTCCTTCGACTGTTCCTCATCAGGCTTGGTTTCCAGACCCTTGATCATCTTCACCCTCCTCTGCACACCTTCCAGCTTCTCGACATCCTTCTCAATATGATGTCTTCCCACATTGCCCCCTATGGAACTCTGACGTTTGAAGTAGCTGTTATTTTAAAATGTTATATATCCCGCCTAATTTTCAAAAAAAGGCTTATCTATAGAATATCTAGCTGATCTATAGAATATGCTCCCCAAATTAGAACAGGATCATTCATACCGGTAGCTATGTTAAAAACTATTTTAGCAGCTTGTTAAATCACGCGAAATATAAATCCCACACACCTCTGCACTCTGGAAGGGGGGGCAAAGACTCCATGCTTAGGGGCGCAGGTGAAATAGCGAACTCCAAAGACAGAGCCATCGTGTTTTCCTGTGGGCTTGTCAAGTTCAATGCCAAACCAGTAGCCTGGAAGGAAGGGGGGGAGAAAAACATGCAAATTAGACAGAAATTGCTTTTTTTTAAAAAAAAAATTCCTTCATTAGCACCTTAAAGACCAACTAAGTTTTTATTTTGGTATGAGCTTTCGTGTGCATGCACACTTCATCAGATACACTGAAACAGAAGTAACCAGACCCTTATGTATATTCAGGGGGTGGGGGGTGGGGGTGATGGGAATGGGTGATGGGCTGATAGGAGTGGTAAACCTGTTGATGACTGTTAACGACTGTTAATGACTGCAATTGGTCTTGCGGGGGGGGGGGGGGAGCAAGGGCTGAGGTGCTAAGGAAAGCTTGATCATGTATAATGAGATAACAATCCTATGTCTCTGTTCATTCCAGGTGGCTCCATGGTTTTAAGCTTGCTAATGAGTTGCAATTCAGCAACTTCTCTTTCCAGTCTGTTTCTGAAATTTTTCTGTAATAAAACAGCTGCTTTGAGATCTTGTATAGAATGTCCTGGGAGATTGAAGTGTTCTCCTACTGGTTTCTCTGTCTTGTGATTCCTGATGTCAGATTTATGTCCATTTATCCTTTGGCGTAGGGTTTGGCCTGTTTGTCCAATATAGAGAGCTGAAGGGCACTGTTGGCATTTGATGGCATACACAATGTTAGAAGATGAGCAAGACAGACCCAAAAAAGAAAATAACAGAACAGCACTAGTTACCACATACAGCTCCCAAGTTAAAACAGTACAACGCATCATCAGAGATCTACAACCTCTCCTGGACAATGACAGCTCTCTTTCTCAAGCTCTGGGAGGAAGACCTTTCATTGCCTACAGACAGCCACCCAATCTTAAACAACTCCTCACCCACAATAATACAGCCACCAGACTTAACATGGACACTGGTACCAGAGCCTGCAATAAACCCAGATGCCAACTTTGCTGCCACATACACCCGGACAACACCATTACTGGCCCCAACAACATCCAACATACCATCTCAGGACTATTTAATTGCTCATCTTCTACCAATCAAAAGTCTGCATGTCGGTCTCAATGCTCTGCCCCACCCCCTAGGCAGCATCGTAACTCCTCCAATGGAAATGGCCTCGCAGCTCTTGGCTTACCTGGGGCAAAATCTGTCTTCCCATAGAAACGAATGATGCCTTGCTTCTGACCTGCCACAAGGACCTGGTCGCCAATCTCAATCTTCAGTCCTTCACGGTCCAGGCTGCCAACAGATAAGGACTTCTTCCTGAGAGCTGGACAGAGCAGGTGGGTGGAGAGAAGTGAGATCTGGATGTTTTAGTTTGCTACATAACTTATTCATCAGAATTCTATCTCGATTAAAATAAAACGTGTATTTTAAACCATCCAAAAACATTGTGAACACCTGAAAACATTTGTGGGGGATTCCTACGACATATCCAGGTCTATAATTTTATTCTGTCTGTTGTTTGCAAAACAATCTGTACTATCTGTATAGAATACTATCTGTATAGAATCATAGAACTGGAGAGTTGGAAGGGACCACAAAGGTCTTCTTGTCTGACCCCCTGCAATGCAGGAATCTCAACTAAAGCATCCACGGCAGGTGGCCACCCAACCTCTGCTTAAAAGTAGAGTCCACAATGAAAGAGAGTCCAGCTTACCTTTCTTGTCCTTGTCTTTTTCCTTCCGGCCCTTTGCTGTCATGCGGGAAAAGTCCATGCGGGGCGTCCGTGGGGTGGAGGTCACTGACGAAGGCATCTGATCGGTGGCTTTGGTGATCTTGGACACAGAAGCAAACACTCCTGGGAAGGGCAAAGGGGAAGGAAAACCAGAAGCCCAAAGTTTACATGGAGGGTAAGAACTGTGCAAGTTAGAACCCCAAAGAGGAACTCCACCAGGCTAGATGGTCTTCCCAAGGTATCCTCTCCCATAGCCTCAGATATGGAAGGGAGGAGGTTGTAAACCAGAGGTATAGTGGTCCTGAGTTGTGGGAGCGGGGCCTGAAGACCTGTTTCTATTTCTGCAGCAGGTCCCTGTCTCCAGAGTCTTGGTGCTGATATTGGAGCACTCCATTTGCCCATGCAGGGGCACAGAAAATAAGAGATCTGGCTGAAAGGCAACACACATGGAGGTCTGCCTTGATCGCTGCAATGCATCCCTACTTCTTATTACTGCATAAGAGTGAGATTATTGTATAATCTTAGACGGTTGTAACTTCTTAGGAGGGGCTGGGACTGCGTTGGGAGTATGGGCGTGGCTTTCACGAAGGAATCCTGCACTTCTGAATCTGCCACTGTTGACATCGCCCTGTTTCCACCTTCCCTGCTTCTCCAAATGTTTCATCTCCCTGCTGCCTCGGTTGGGCTATCTCCACCCAGCCCCATGAGACACCCAGGGCTCCAGAGAAAGGTCGTGCCATTGCCATTACAAGGCCACCAGACTCTCCATCGCATGCCACCTTGGAAGCCTGCCTTTGTTTTGGGGGGCTTCCCTCCTGGCCTTGGGGGGGGGAATACTCTGTGGTACCCAACTTTTGTATCAATAAGAATGGCATAAAATTCAAAACTGTGACAATTAAGTGCACATTATTCAAAATCCAATCAGAACCATTTAGTTTAATCAATTAAAAAAACTTGGCGATACCAGCTTTTCAAAATGTCAGTCATTTATACCTCCAGTGACCCCCCTGACACCCCCTTCTTAGCATCCCGCTCCCTCAGGGGGCAGTAGCACCCACTTTGGGAGCCCCTGGCCTAGAAGGCATGTGCTGGGGGAAACCCAGGAGTTGCATTCTTCTACAGATTTGATATTTGTGTACAGTGGACGCTCGGATTGCAAATGTGATCCTTGCGGGAGGCACGTCCACAACCCGCAGCACCGCATCTGCGCACACGCGGGTCGCGATTCGGTGCTTCTATGCATGCGCAAAGTGCGATTTAGCATTTCTGCGCATGCATGAGCGCCGAAACCCAGAAGTAACCCGTTCAGGTACTTCCAGGTTCAGCGTGGTGCGCAACCCGAAAAGACACAACCTGAAGCGTCTGTAACCCGAGGTATGACTGTAGTTGACGTGGGCGGCTGCTGGATCTGATGGCAGAGGAGTGCCAGTGTCAAGCGGGCATAACCTCGCTTTAGATTACCGTGTTTCGGAGGGCAGATAAAGTAACGGATTCCTCCCACGCTGCCATCGTTCTTGCCGTCGGGCTCGTCCAGCTCCACGCCCACCCACTGGCCGCTGGCGAATTCCGTCGTGCCGCAAAAACGCAAGGTGCCCAACTGCGGGGAGGCATGACAAGATTGGGAAAACAAGACGCAACAGAGGAAGTCGCCTTATAATAATGAATCAGAACACTGGCCCATCTAAGTTAATATTGTTGGCACAGACTGGCAGCAGCTTCCCATGCTTTCGAACTGTTATGGAAATGACGGGGGGCGGTGGCACATCTTTAAAGTTGTTATAATGTTACAAATATTATGCCTGAATGTATCCTTTCGACTTGACGACGCCATTTTAACCCTTAAAGAAAGGTGAATTTGGGCTCCACTTCCCTCCATGAACCAAGAAGCGGGAAGTCATGTAGGCAGCAAGAATAGGGCACCCCGCCATAATTCCCCAAGCGTGAGAGCACATACAGGGCAGCCCACCCAGGGAGTGACCAGGGGGGCAACAATGGACATCCACAGAGGCAGTTGAGCAAGTCAGGTGTTCTGAAAGCCCATCTCCAGACAAGTCCTGAGGGCAAGGAGATGTCAAGAGTTTTATTGTTCTTTCGGTGATGGGGACTTAAGAGGTGTTGGGAAAGGTGCCTGATCAAGTGACCTAATGTTGAACTTGTGTAACCCTTGTGTACCCCTCCCCATTTGTGACATGCTGGTGATGTCGTGATGATGTATCAGTGATGCCCCTCGAAGTGTATTCTGGGGGAAAGAGGGAAGTTTTGAAAGAGGATGTCACCCCATGCTCGGGGTTCTTACTCCTGGGGGAACCTGTTGTGCAACGATAAAGATCATGGTCTACTGACTGCTGTTTTGCTCCAGATGACTTGGCTGGAACTTCCTTCTTTTACTGATCACATGGACCCGCGAGGCACTTGCATCCCAACAAGCTGGGCTGTTGAGTAGTCTCTCACCCCAGAACTTTTCCTTAACACGAACAGTATTGAGTTTGTGGGTCAACCCAGAGTAGGACTAGCATGGGACACACCCCATTAGATGTAACCACCATGGGCTTTTCAAGTCCAGTCCTAGCCAAGAGACCCTCATGATGGTGGTCCCCAACCCACCTGCCATGACCAGGGACCCCCCACCTTGGCCTTACCTTCAACCCGTCCACCATGACCCGGTCGCCGAGCTTGAGGCCGAGGGAGATGAGCATGAGGTTGCCCGGGATGTTGTCATAGTTGGGCAGGGTGACTTTGGGGAGGTTGCAGCTCAGGGGCACGGCATCCAGCAGCAGCTGCTTCAGCTCCTTCGCTACCATGGCCGCCTCGGCTTTGTCCAGGGTCATGTCCATGGGGTCTGGGACGACGTCGGATGGCGCCTGGCCTTTGCTGTTCTGTTGGGAGAGAGCATTGTGCAGGGAGGTCATTGAGCTGGAGGTCATGGAGGGAAATCCTCCATGAACTGTAACCCACACACTACCAGATTTCACTGAGATGGGAGGCAAAATGTACAGGCACTGTTCTTCTATTTGTGTCTGTGTTAAAGACTAGATGGTTCCTCCAGCCTTTCAGTGTATTTCTCATTCTCTCTCTCTCTCTCTCCCCCCCCCCCACACACCCCGACATTCCTCAAATGAAAATAGGGACATCTCTCACTCTCTTCCTTTCCCCAAAAGGACCCTCCTCAACCCTCCATTTTTTGTCCCTCCTTCCCGCAGAGCATTTCCTATCAGCCGTCCAGAGTGGCTGGGGAAACCCAGCCAGATGGGTGGGTAATAATAATAATAATAATAATAATAATAATAATAATAATAATATCAGGATCAGAGCAAGTGCCACCACCGCTACACCAACAGGACACAGCACACAGGTCCTCCACCATCCTGAGAAAATTCCTTAATCCCAGTTTTCTTTTATTATTTGGTAGATTTGTGGGTTGTTGTTTTTTACAAAGTAATAATAATAAATAAATAAGAATAAAAATGTGCACTCCGCCACAGAGAGCATTCCATTGTCACTATCCAAACTCCCAAAATTTCAACACCTCTTGCGATGGTTTGATCCCTTTCCGGTTTAACACTACAAATTTTACAAACGCCTTCCATATCTCCTCAAAATCATTTCTCCTGCCTATTCCCCGCCTTACCTTAATGGCACATGTTAATTTATCATTACAGTACTGTAATAGCTATATCCCACACCTCTTTATACCATTCTTCCATTTTATATTCTGCTTGCCCCCTTCCACTTCCTAGCTATAATAATTCATGCAGCTGTCAATAAATTTGTGAGCAAGTCCTTCACAGCCTGAGAACCTTCTACCCTATCATAAGTTGATAACAATGCTACCTCTGGACCAGGCTTCAGAATATATTTTTTTGCTCTAGATGTTTTTTGCCTACATCTCCCATGATCCCTAGCTAGCAGGACCAGTGGTCAGGGATCATGGGAGTTGTAGGCCAAAAAAAATCTGGAGGGTTGAGTTTGCTGAGGCATGCTCTGGACTTTCAGTCAGCTTTTACCCAGTGATTTCTAGTTACAGGTAGGTAGCCGTGTTGGTCTGCCGTAGTCGAAACAAAATAATTAAAATTCCTTCCAGTAGCACCTTAGAGACCAACTAAGTTTGTCATTGGTATGAGCTTTTGTGTGCATGCACACTGTGTGTATCTGAAGAAGTGTGCATGCACACAAAAGCTCATACCAGTGATTTCTATTATCTCCTTAAACACCCCTTGCCAAAAAATTGTACATATTTACAAAAATGTATTTAGTAGATTTACAAAAGGAAAAACATGCCCCGATAAAAAAAATCTTAGAAGGGGGCAAGATTAGTGTCGGATGCACAAAGCATTTTATTTCTTAAAAAGTCAAGACTCCTTGTGCTCTGCTCCGCCTTTCTTCCTGCCCAGGGCTCTGCCTCCTCCTCAGAGCCAGTGGGCTACACAGGGCTGAGTCTCGGCAGCTGCAGCCTCCTTGCCCGCTCTCCAGCAGCTGCTACAAGCTGCCCAGGGAAGGAGACCAGCAGCAGCAGCCATGGGAAGGCTACGGGATGCTCCCTCACCGATGCTGCCACCAGCACCGCCATCGCTCGGGACAAGGACCAGCTCATCCTCCTTCCCGAGCTCGGTGTTTTTCTGCTTGAAGTGAAGCAAGATGCGCAGTCTCACACTGCCACCGGACCTGTTGCATCCGCTGCTGGAGGAGACATGCCGCTGCCATCAGCACTGATTTCAGGCAAGATTGCGGCAATTTGGGGGGATATCTCACCCCAAATGGACACAACCTTGCCCAAAATCAGTGCAGAAACCACCTGGGGGGTTTCCTGCCACCTGAAGCAGCAGCCTCCGCCTGCCTAATGGCTGGGCCCGCTCTGACTGCATGCATCCCACTCATTCATTCCACTTTGCGGGGGATTTTCTTCAATTAACCACAGCAGTTTAAGACAGCCTTGCTGGGTCACAGCCACAGCGGCTGCTGGGAGCCCACCATTGCCAAGTTCACCAGCTTATAAAGAGGCTTTCCTCTCCCCGCCTCTTAGCATTACACATGTGCGTAAATTAAGTCACATCATAAGCAAAATTGAAATCAGGTAACTAAGCAACAACCTTATCAGAAGAGCAAAAGTAACATTACAGGCATGGGTTTGTGTGAGAACAAGGCCACAGGTTCATCTATCTGTGTCAGCAAATTGCTCCTCGCTTCTCCACAGATATCCTGACTATTTTACAGCCTCCTTTCGCCCCAGATCCTCATCCTGTTAGCCACCCATCTGGAGGCGGTTGGAGGATGAATGGCGGCTAACGGATTGAGGTTGAATCCTGACAAGACAGAAGTACTGTTTTGGGGGGACAGGGGGCGGCTGGGTGTGGAGGACTCCCTGATCCTGAATGGGGTAACTATGCCCCTGAAGGACCAGGTGCGCATCCTGGGAGTCATTTTGGACTCACAGCTGTCCATGGAGGCATAGGTTAATTCTGTGTCCAGGGCAGCTGTCTACCAGCGCCATCTGCTATGCAGTATGAGACCCCACCTGCCTGTGGACTGTCTTGCCAGAGTGGTGCATGCTCTATTTATCTCCAGCTTGGACTACTGCAATGCACTCTACGTGGGGCTACCTTTGAAGGTGACCCAGAAACTACAACTAATCCAGAATGTGGCAGCTAGACTGCGGACTGAATGGCCGCCGAGACCACATAACACCGGTCCTGAAATACCTACATTGGCTCCCAGTACATTTCCGAGCTCAATTCAAAGTGTTGGTGCTGACCTTGAAAGCCCTAAATGGCCTCAAAGGTCCAGTAGACCTGAAGTAGCGTCTCCACCCCCACCGTCCAGCCCGGACACTGAGGTCCAGTTCCAAGGGCCTTCTGGTGGTTCCCTCACTGTGAGAAGTGAGGTTACAGGGAACCAGGCAGAGGGCCTTCTCGGTGGTGGCACCCGCCCTGTGGAACGCCCTCTCATCAGATGTCAAGGAAATAAACAACTATCTGACTTTTAGAAAACACCTGAAGGCAGCCTTGTTTAGGGAAGTTTTTAATGTTGGATGTTTCATCGTGTTTTTAATATTCTGTTGGGAGCCGCCCAGAGTGGCTGGGGAGGCCCAGCCGGACGGGTGGGGTATAAGTAATAAATAATAATTCATTACTACCACCACCATCAACAACATCAATATGTTTATCCACCACAGCTTCCCTTTCTTACCCTGACGGCCGGGTTGGCACCATGTTCCAGGAGACATTTCACGGCCCCAAGGCACAGGTTGGAAGCAGCAATGTGGAGGGCGGTTCCGTGGTTGAAGTCACTACACGTCGAGTTCAGAACTGAAGGGGGAAGGAATATACAGGTCGCGCAGGTATTAGAACCAACTTGCCACTGTTAGCATTTCGCACTTACTCGCAGCGATGAGCCAAACCATGTTTTAGTGAGAATGGGCAAGCGTGCAGGCAACCAGAGAGGAAACTGAGGCTGCTCCATCCCTCCTCCAGCTCTCCTTTCGCCATGTGTCCCAGAGCAAACCAAGCTTTGCCTTAGTCATCTTCAAACCTAGGCTCACAGTTTGTCTCCCCCAAACAAACCACGAGCGGCAAAGCAGGAACCACTGTGGTTACAGCTCATGGTTTGTTGGGAGAGACAAACCATAGCTTAGCTCCAAGTAGCCTGGCAGGAGGGAGACTGGGAGAAGGGTGAAATGGTCCCTCTTATCTCTTCATGCTTGCTCACTCTCACCAAGTCATAGTTTGGCTTAGTATTATGTGCAAACCAGGCCACAGCATGCGAGTCTGTTTATGCAACAAGGTCAAAGGAAGTGAAGGCCATGGCGAGCTACAGGAATTCCAGAAGGGTTGCTCTTATCTTACAGCAAAAATGAGTCTTGTGGCACCTTAAAGACTAACCAATTTACTTTGGTGTTAGCTTTCAGGAACGACAACCTGCTTCATCAGATGCATGAAGTGAGGTTCTGAAAATTATTTGTCTTTGCAGTTTGTTCTCCCAGCTTTGCGGTGCTGCCCTTGAAGACTGTTCAGAAACTACAACTGGCTCTGAACGTTGCAAATGAACCACAAACTTGAGTGGGTCCTTATCTTAAAATTTCTTCTCCGACTTCTGATTTGTTCCCACCTGGGTCCTATTGAAGGTTTGGGACCCTGTGCTCTCTCGATTAAAAACACTGCCAGGATCCAGCATACACCGGCTGTCTCCTCTCCTTGGCACAACCAATCTCCCACATCCAGGCTGGCAGCTACATTTTTGCAAACATTTTGAATCCCTGGCTGAGATTCACAAGCTTCTTCCTTATTACTGCTTTATAGCAGGTGCAGTCAACGCTGTACACTCCTGATCGTGGAATTGTAGAATTGTAGCGTTGGAAGGTACCCCCAAGGGTCATCTAGTCCAACCTCCTGCAATGTTGCGGACTACAACTCCCATCATCCCTGATCACGGACCACGCTGGCAAGGACTGAAGGGAGTTGGAGCCCACACTGACTTCCCCTGCTTTACAGTATTTCAGAGCTGAGTCTGCCCATTAAAAACACTTTTTAATAATAATAATAATAATAATAATAATAATAATAATAATAATAAGGAACACAACAACCGTCAGTGGATGGCTGGGAGTTCCTTACACGGTGTTGTGATTCTTGACAAAGAAGGTTGCCTAGGAGTGCCAACCCCCAGGAGATGAAGAGGAGACAGCAGCTGACTGCTTTTTTCTTTCTTTCTTTTTTGCAGCTGTTGCTGTGATGTTCAACATTATCAGTCAGAGCTTCTTAGGAAGGAGAGTCCAGTCCCAGCAGGGAATTAATCTGAGCCAACACCTCTGGCACTTTTCAAACCTCTCCTTAAAGAAGACTACTCGTTATTTATTTTGTGAATTTTTTACACCACTTGTGGGGCAAAAAAACCTCCAACGCGAACAGAACAATAAAATGATAGGCAAAAACAATTCAAAGCCTTCAAAGAATAAAAAAACAGCGATAAACTAAAACAGGGGTCAGCAAACTTTTTCAGCCGGGGGCCGGTCCACTGTCCCTTAGACCTTGTGGGGGGCCAGGCTATATTTTTGGGGGGAAAATATGAACAAATTCCTATGTCCCACAAATAACCCAGAGATGTATTTTAAATAAAAGGACACATTCTAATCATGTAAAAACATGCTGATTCCCGGACCGTCCTCGGGCCGGATTTAGAAGGCGATTGGGCCGCATCCGGCCCCCAGGCCTTTGTTTGGGGACCCCTGAACTAAAAAGCAATTAAAACGCACACCAACGTTCTATGTTACTTGGGTAGGCTTCGCCTAAACAAAGTTTTGTGGTTTTTTAGCAGGTGCTGAAAAGAATATAGCAAAGGAGCCTGCCTGGTGTCAATTGGCAGGGAGTTCCAAAGCGCAAGTCTTACAAATGCGGGAGGGGTATTATGTGACGCCGGTAATGGTGCCAGAGTTGGTGGGGGCATATAAGGGGTAAGGCGATCTGACAGGCATATTAATAGTTGCACCTTGAACTTGACCTACTGGCTCAAGAGCCAAAGGTGGGGAACCAGAAGAACAGGGCAGAGTAAGCTTCTGTCTGATCCAAACTTTCCCCACCCCAGTGCAAGGCGCAGAGTGGATTGCTAAGAGTAGACCTACTGAAATACATAGAACTCAAGTTGGATCCAAACATATCCAGATATCTATATATAGAATCATAGAATAATTGTAGAGTTGGAAGGGACCCTGAGGGTCATCCAGTCGGACCCCCTGTGATGCAGGAATACACAGCAGTCCCATATGGGGATTGAACCTGCAACCTTGGCGTTCTCAGCCTCAATTCCTACAAAGCTTGACTGGCAGGTGGTGATGATAGAATACGTACTTGGAACTTGCGAAAAATGACTGGGAGAATAAGAGGAAACTCAAACTTTTATTTATTTTGTCAGTGGGAGGCTGTTCTGTGTGGTTTAAAATAACGCCAATTTCAAAGTATGTAACGGAGGAGACCATTCAGGGTCTCCTGATAGGTGTGGTAAACCTGTTAACAACTGTTAACAACTGCAATTGGTCTTACAGGAAAAAGCAAGGGGGGAAAAAAACTTAAAACCATGGAGAGACCTGGTCTGAATAGAGACATTGGATTCTGATCTCATTATACAGGATAAAGCTATTTTTAGCCATCTCGCCCCTTGATTTTTCCTGCCAATCACCCATTCCCACCACCCTTCTGAGTAATACCGCTCCCCACCCTCTCACTACCAGTATATATAAGGGTCTGGTGACTTCTGTTTCAGTGCATCTGAAGAAGTGTGCATGCACACAAAAGCTCATACCAATGACAAACTTAGTTGGTCTCTAAGGTGCTACTGGAAGGATTTTTTTTATTTTGTTCCGACTACATCAGACCAACACGGCTACCTACCTGTAACTCAAACCAGAAAGCGTGTAAAGAATGGATAGCATTTATCTAAAACAATATTGTGAAAATGCAAATCCCCCGACAGGTCTAGATTGAATATTGAATATTAAGGAAAACTATGAATGTAGAATGGATATGTAACAGATAATAACAGGAAATGTGTAAAGGTTAAGAATATGGAGAAAGCACAACAAGGTGAATTGGAAGTCAAAATTGTGTGTGAGGTTAGACGATGTGTTGTTAGTTAATGTTTAGTTGTCTTTGTTTGTCTCTGTTATATGTAAATTGTTTTGCAATAAAGTTTTTTTTTTAATCAGCACCAGGCTCTAACCAATTAAGGCATCTATATCTATCTACTGTATTAAAAATTCCATATATAATGTATCTCTATCTATATCACCCATTAGATCCTGACTTGACTAAATTGAGAAAATGGCCTACACACAAACACACATCTCCTGCCATTTTCTTTAAAAGGGGACACTTTAAAAAGTCCATTTCTCTTTTTTCACCATTTAATCTAACCCAACACCGCAGCCCTGCTCAAAGTCCCGTCAAGGTAATCTCTGAGAAGAGGCACAGGAGATACAGGAAGTCCCGCCCTCTTCTGGGTAGGCTCCGCCCTTTTCTCCCCAACCCACCTTTTGGCTTGGAGGCCTTCAGCAGGATGCGGATGAGTTCCGGGACATCAAAGTAAGCCGCGTAGTGCAGGGCGTTCATGTTGGTCCAGCGGCTGCGCAGGGTCACATCCGCACCCAAAGCCAAGAGCTGGTTGGAGAGGCGCACAGCAGCGGCTGGGTCACCTGGGAAGGGGGAGAGGGAGGGAGGGCCACAGCGATAAACTGGATTACCCAAGAGGCAGACTGAGCACAAGCTTAGGGCAACAGCAAAGCAGGAGCACAAAAAATAATGCATAAATTCAAAAAAGAATTTGACATTTGCTTCTTAAATAAAAGTGTTAAAGCTGCTGCACGATGGGCGGGCGGGCCACCCAGCCTGGCCGTAGAGCCGGCCCTGATAACAATCTTTCCAGGTGCTCTACCTCTCTTTTGAACTGGAACCAGTGAAGGCGGTGAAGGTCCTGTGTGAGTGTCTGGAGGTGAGAAGCGAAGTTACAGGGAACCAGGCAGAGGGCCTTCTCGGTAGTGGTGCCCTCCCTGTGGAACGTCCTCCCACCAGATGTCAAAGAGAAAAGCAACTACCAGACTTTTAGAAGACATCTGAAGGCAGCCCTGTTTAGGGGAGCTTTTAATGTTTGACGGACTATTGTATTTTAATATTCTGTTGGAAGTCGCCCAGAGTGGCTGGGGAAACCCAGCCAGATGGGCGGGGTATAAATAATAATAATTTATTATTATTATTATTATTATTATTATTATTATTATTATTAGGTCCTCTAAAAGTCTAAATCCGGCCATGGATAAACCAAAAGCTTCTGTGATGTCAGAGACAGCTCAGCCAATCACCACCAGATACTTTTTCATCCATATGGTCAAATTCCTTAGTGCAGTGATGGCCAAACCTGGCCCTCCAGCTGTTTTGGAACTACAACTCCCACCATCCCTCGCTAACAGGGCCAGTGGTCAGGGATGATGGGAATTGTAGTCCCAAAACAGCTGGAGGGCCAAGTTTGGCCCTCATTGCCTTAGTGTGTTACAGTGCAGATATTGCTGTGAATGCAAAAATGACTAAAACCCACAGGCAGTTTTCAGGGAGTCAAATTAAAAGTGGGTTGAAAGACCAGGCGGGAGCATGGTTCTCCTGAGAGAGCTGGCAGGGCTCTGAGGCCCAGGAGAGACACCCAGCCGCCGCCCAGAAGAGAGTCTCACCGCCCCACTGGCTTGCTTACCGACACCATGGGCACCAGCCTTGCAGGCGTAATGGAGCAGTGTCATGTCTGTCAGCCCATCGCGGTCGTTGACGTGGCAGCCTCGCTTCAAGATCTGGAGAATGCAAGTCACCATTCAGAGGTGTAAACGGATCCGTCTCCCCTGCACCACCCACAACCGTTGATCTGCTGAGCATGCAAGGCTGGGTGTGGCCAATTATGAGTTTAACCTGGAAAGGGGCGCCTGAAGTCATCAAGCGCAACCCACCCTCTGCCAGCGACAAGAACCCCCACCTAAATTTGGAGCTGATCTGCAAGCACATCTAAAAGAGGGGCAGAGCATGTTTTTCAGCCCGGAAGCCTCATTCCCCAAGATATGACTTTCCTGGGGTCATGTGCCAGGGATCGGATGGGTGAAGGGCAGAAGCCAAGGGGATGTAAAAGGTAAAGGTAAAGGTACCCCTGAACATTAGGTCCAGTCGCAGCCAACTCTGGAGTTGCGCGCTCAACTTGCTCTATAGGCCGAGGGAGTCAGCATTTGTCCGCAGACAGCTTCTGGGTCACGTGGCCAGCATGACTAAGCCGCTTCTGGTGAACCAGAGCAGCGCACGGAAACACAGTTTACCTCCCCGCCAGAGCGGTACCTATTTATCTACTTGCACTTTGATGTGCTTTCGAACTGCTAGGTGGGCAGGAACAGGGACCGAGCAACGGGAGCTCGCCCCGTCGCGGGGATTCGAACCGCCGACCTTCTGATCGGCAAGCCCTAGGCTCAGTGGTTTAGACCACAGCGCCACCAGTGTCCCTAAAGTGTATGGGGCTAGAGGCAAAAGTTGGGCTGAGGCGTGGATATGATGCTTAACTTTGTACAGCAAGCTGTATTCCAGCCACAAAAAACCAGAGGCTTCTACACCTCCTTTCAGCCAAGGGAGAAACATTCTCACAGTTCAAAGATCCATTCCATCCAGTCGAAAGCCTTCACGAAGGGCTTGTTGCAGGGCCTGTGAAGGATGTGGCCAGGGGAGAGCAGGACAGGGGGCAGGTGGTCTCAGGAGGGTCCCATAGGCCAAACGGCAAAGAAAGGGAGGCCATATTTGGCCCCTGAGGCTCCCCACCTGTGATCTAAAAAAAACCTCAGCTCTCTTACACACATCCCCCAACAATATAGCACCTATTGCACATTATATTATGAGGAATGGATGGGGGGTCTCCATGCTGCTCCCTTTCGGTTAACTGACTGCAGCTGGGAGCTCCGGGCCTCCCCCCTTCACCTCTTGGCCCCTAGATATAGACCTGCAAGGGGGGGTGCCAGCGTTTGCAGAAACTACCCCACCCGCACGACAGGGCCATTTTAGTGGTGGTCCCTTGGTTGTGGAATATGCGCCCTAGCAAGGAGCAGCACAGCAGGGCACACCCAGGTTCCAACGCCACCCTCCTCCTCCTCCACTCGGCCCACGATCCCCCAAGAGACAGCCATCACTCGCCTCACTGCCAATGATATCGATCTTGTGTTGCACTTGGGGAACCCACTGGCGGATGATGGCAAACAACTCCGGGACGGTGGTGATGGGGTCGTAGAGGATTTCTTGACATGCCGGGTCGTTTGGGTCGAAGAAAGTGAAAGCTGCAGAGGACAGGAAGGTAAAATGGCGGAAGGGGAACCGGCCCAAGGAAATGAAAAACAAAAGTGGCTTTTCAAAAGTTAAAAGATCACCTCACCCTTACGTACCCCACCAGAGGTCCCTGTCAGTCCTACAATTCTATGAACACCACTTGCTGGAAACTGCAGGAGGGGAAATGCTTTTGTGCTCAGGTCTTGCTTGTGGGATTCCCATATGGGTATCTGCAGGCATAGGCAAACTCCGGCCCTCCAGATGTTTGGGACTACAACTCCCATCATCCCTAGCTAACAGGGCTAATGGTCAGGGATGATGGGAACTGTAGTCCCAAACATCTGGAGGGCCGGAGTTTGCCTATGCCTGGGTATCTGGTTGGCCCTTGTGATAACAGGATGCTGGAATAGATGGGCCATTGGCCTGATCCAGACTCCTCTTATGTTCTTACCCTTATAGAACTGGCAGGCCTGATGTTCTAGTTTCTCTACTTTCATACTTTCTTAAGCCTTTTTTAAAAAAACTAAATAACCACATTATTTTCACTACTATGCTTCTGGATAATTGAAGAGCCCATAATCTGCTCTTTCAAAGCTTTCCTAAGCTTGTACTGTAAGCATAATCGTAGAGGAGTGTATTTCACAAATAAAACTATTGCCATGTTATCCTGTCTCTCCTCCCACCTAAAAAAAGAGACACTGATCCCGTTTTTTAAATAACTAAAAGTTGTGCTTCTCTCCCTCTCACCTTCTCTCAGACAAAAAAGAGAAAGAAGAAAGAAAAGTTTCTTATTTATGCATAGTCAATTTATGGGAACAGCAGCCTGCAAGGAGAGATTCTGTACGTTCAGTGACTCATCGCTTCTGCTTGTACTCCTGAGTCACTACCAAAGCAGTATTATTTTAGAAACAGGTCATCTGCCCGTTTGGCTCTCTCTGCCAACGTCAGCCGAGCCCAGTTCCGTATTATGTACATATTGAAAGATTTTGGGTATTCATTAGGTCTGCAGGCTTGGAGCCAGGGGGAGCCAACCTGGTATCAATATTATTGCAAGTTTATTAATCCTGCAGTCGTCTCAAGGCGATGTACAATCAAAGCTGCAAAAAGCAGTTAAAAACACACACACACACACACACACACACACAGAGAGAGAGAGAGAGAGAGAGAGAGAGAGAGAGAGAGAGAGAGAGAGAGAGAGAGAGAGAGAGATCTGGGAGGCTTTGACCGTGATAGGAAGGAAACAGGATGGGAGGACAATCAAAGGGAGGGCAATCAAAGGTTATCATATGTGGTGGCAATGTAAAATTATTACAAAGGCCTGGGAGAAGATATATAAAAATTGGAAAGGAATGTGGAAAATGACTGTTGATAAAAAAAAAAATATGACACTGAGATGTACAGGCTTTGATGGACTTATTGAACGGAAGACTTTGTTCCTGTACCCAAGAGTAGACCTCAGGCCAAGGAAGAAGCCTCCGCTGAAGAAGATCATAGAGTCATAGAATCATAGAGTTGGAAGAGACCACAAGGGCCATCCAGTCCAACCCCCTGCCAAGCAGGAAACACCATCAAAGCATTCTTGACATATGCCTGTCAAGCCTCTGCTTAAAGACCTCCAAAGAAGGAGATAACAAGATAACAAGAAGATTGGTAAAATAAACTATTGAACTATGCGGGACAAATTTTTTAATTTGAAACCCAAGAAAGAAAGGACTTCGACATTTTCATTTTTTTCTTCGTTTCTTTTTCATCTTAGGGGATAAACGATTGCGTATTCTTCATAAGCTTTGTGTATAGATTCTGAAATACACTCAGGGTCAAGTAGTAATTTCGGTGTTATGTACTAAGCTTGGATCCTAGAACAGATTCTCCTCATATTAGGAAAACTTCTACATGTCACTTGCAATAAGATGAAGAAGATTTCAAATCGAAACAGTAAGAAAATAAGGGTTTAAGAACGTGCGTGGGAAAAGTATTAAATAATGAAACCAAGAGGGGGAGGGGAGGGAAGTCAGTCAAAACTATTGTTTTAAAAATTTGTTGTAGATGTTTTGGTTTGTTTTAATTGGAAAGTGGATAAAAAGTTATGCAATAAAACAACAACAACAACAACAACAACAACAACCCAAAAAGCCAAGACATTAAAAAAACCTGAAAAATACTAAAACAATACAAAATAAACTGGGCCAGGACCCACTGATCTAGCTGGGGAAGCCTAGCAGATCAAAAGTGTATTCGGTTGTTCTGGCAAAGTGCAGATAGTTGGGGCCTGCCTGTCATAATACAGTATAACCAGTGAAGGTCCTGTGTAAGTGCCTGGAGGCGGTTGGAGGATGGATGGCGGCTAACGGATTGAGGTTGAATGCTGACAAGACAGAAGTACTGTTTTGGGGGGACAGGGGGCGGGCAGGTGTGGAGGACTCCCTGATCCTGAATGGGGTAACTGTGCCCCTGAAGGACCAGGTGCGCAGCCTGGGAGTCATTTTGGACTCACAGCTGTCCATGGAGGTGCAGGTCCATATTGTGTCCAGGGCAGCTGTCTACCAGCACCATCTGCTATGCAGTATGAGACCCCACCTGCCTGTGGACTGTCTTGCCAGAGTGGTGCATGCTCTGGTTATCTCCCGCTTGGACTACTGCAATGTGCTTTATGTCGGGATACCTTTGAAGGTCACCCGGAAACTGCAATTAATCCAGAATGCAGCAGCTAGACTGGGGACTTGGAGTAGCCGCCGAGACCCTATAACACCGGTCCTGAGAGATCTACATTGGCTCCCAAACTCTGAGCAAAATTCAAAGTGTTGGTGCTGACCTTTAAAGCCCTAAACGGCCTCGGCCCAGTATACCTGAAGGAGCATCACCCCCCCCCCATCGTTCAGCCCAGACACTGAGGTCCAGCTCCGAGGGCCTTCTGGCAGTTCCCTCATTGCGAGAAGTGAGGTTACAGGGAACCAGGCACAGGGCCTTCTCGGTAGTGGCACCCACCCTGTGGAACGCCCTCCCATCAGATGTCAAGGAAATAAGCAGCTATCCTATTTTTAAAAGACATCTGAAGGCATCCCTGTTTAGGGAAGTTTTAAATATTTAATGCTGTATTGTTTTTAACACTCGATTGGGAGCCGCCCAGAGTGGCTTGGGAAACTCAGCCAGATGGGCGGGGTATAAATAATAAATTATTATTATAAATTATTATAATATCTTGACAAGAATGCTATTTCACAGAATAGGGGCAGCTAAATTAAAAGCCCCCCTCCATGTTATGACAGAGCAGGTTTCTGAGATATTGGCTGGGGTTGATGGGAATCGGTAGCCCACAATTATCTGGAGGGCATTGGCTATCCCTGCAATTCATCCCTGTATGATATAAACCAACTGTATAAATTCAATCTGCCTTTGTGCTTAGCTCATTGAAATGAACAGGAGCTGCAGGAGCAGAGCAGGGTCCAATTTATATCAAGGCCCTTCTTGACCGGATGAATGCACTGCAGTCTATTAATCACCTGCCCTTTTGCTGATTAACCAATTCAATTTAATCAGCACACTATTCCCAAACTCGATAATGCAGGTTTCTTGAAGGGAGCTCTTCCTTCAGTACTGAAGCATAGGATAATTTATGGTTTAATCAACAAAGCTATGATACACAGTGCAAGAAACAAGGCCATGGATATGTGTGTATATATATATTTCATAGGAAAATAACACCTCAAAACCAAACAATTTAAATAAAATGTACAAACTCCCAAAAACTGTGAAGCTGATTTGCAGCCCCATTGATTAAAATATGCCTTCACTGATTACATATGGATTCTGTCCCTTAATCAAACTGAAGATTTAGTTGGTTGTGGCTGCAGTCCTAACCATGTCTGTAGGGACTGGCTGCTAGTGACCTACTGGGCCAAATCCACAGTATTAATGGTAGCAAATAAAGTCCTAAATTGCTCGAGACCCAAAGAGTGCCTTCTTAATACCCACAGCAGGTGAGGCCTTAGCGGTGCTGCCGCCGTTGGGGATCTCCTGGTTGCCACTGCCCCCATGACAGGGGCTTTTCAGTGGTGGCTCCCTGGTTGTGGCATGCCCTCCCTAGCAAGGTGTGTCTGCCTCTATCACTAAATTTATATACAGTACCTTCATCCAAGGATCAGGGCGGTGTGCATTATAAAAACATAACAAAATAACAAACGAAACTATAACACACTAACACAGTTTAAAAGGCCATAGGTTGTTTAAGGCAGGCATCCCCAAACTGCGGCCCTCCAGATGTTTTGGCCTACAACTCCCATGATCCCTAGCTAACAGGACCAGTGGTCAGGGATGATGGGAACTGTAGTCCAAAACATCTGGAGGGTCAAAGTTTGGGGATGCCTGGTTTAAGGCCTTGGAGAAGAGCAGTGATTTCACCTGGCACCTAACAGGAGTATTTTCAATAGGAGAGCATCCCACAAACAGGGAGCCACCACAAAAAGGGCCCTGTTCTGTTCTCATATTAAGAAAGGCCTCAGATTGCGATCACGGGGTCAGGACTGGTTCATATGGGAGGGGAGATATGGGGGACGGAGGGTTCTTTGAGGTGTTGTGGTCCTGAGCCGTTTAAGGCTTTATAGATCAAAACCAGCACTGTTAATGGGGCCTGGAAACTAATTGGCAGCCACTGCAGTCAGGCTAGGATCGGTGTGATATTTTCAAACCTTCTTGCCCCGATGAGCAACCTGCCCACCATCTTCTGCCCCTCTGAATTTTCTGAACCGTCTTCAGAGGCAGCCCCACGTATAATATGCTGCAGTAATCTATCCTAGATGCTACCAGAGCATAAACGACAGATGTTGAATTCTCCCTGTCCAGAACTGGGCCGAAGCTGATGGAACGCACTCCCTCAGTATTAACTTGAAAACATTCCTGTTTATTCAGCCATTTTGGTGGCTGAAGAATTCTGCTCCCGGCAGCCCTGGCAGGATGAAATAACGTTTTCAACAACGTTTTTCAACTGTAATTGCTTTTAGATGTTTTCCACTGTGGTTGCGTTCACCGTGTTTTAACTGTTTAGTTTTTGCATTTGAGGTACTCTGAGGCAAATTCAACCGATCAATCAACCAGGGTGATACGAGCGGCTAAGGGGATCGGCGAGGGCTTTGCACGGGCGCAATGTATTGCGAGGGACCCGCCTCTGTGTCAGGAAGGGGAAGAAGCACATTTGAAGCAGCTCTTGTTCTCTTCCCTTGCAGTCCAGAGGAAACCTACAATGGGCCTTTGCCGTCTCCAGGGCAACCTCCAGAAAGCCTCCACAACTGCTCCCTTGTCCCTTCCTCAGCCTCTGGTGGACTGAAGCGGCCCTCAGTCGTGCCCAGGGTTTTCAATTCCCCTTCTCCTCTGCAGCGATTTGCTCTCCCTTGCCCCAGCCCTCCTCAACTCGCTCGTTTATGGCTTTTCTCCACGGGCAGCACCAAAAATGGAATACCAAAAAAAAGCCTGTTGAGCTGAGGCCTGGCAGGCGCCGGAGGCACCAGGCTAACTGCACACCCCACAACCGTTGCATATTCGTATCTGGCCATCCCCAAATGCTTACATTCTTTGCTTCTCCCCGGGGTTCGGCCTCAGAACCTGCCACACCCACACCCACACACCCAAGCACGTGCCATGATGAATCATGCCAACACGCCAAGGCTGGTTTTAGGGGCCAGAGTAACCCCTTGGGGTGCCACCCTCTCATCTAGAACCAGTACAAACAGCTGATTTTCGCAGCTAGACCCTGACCTCCATACAGGAACAACAGATTATTGTTCTTAATTTGTGGGGGACAAATTAAAATGATGAGGCCCTAAGCTGCTGAAGGCAATGGGGCCCTTTATATGTCCAGCTGTCCTTTGTCAAAAACAAATTGTCGCTGTTTTTTTTTTGTGTTGAATATATGCTAGATGGTAATTGATGGACCTAATAGGTATCTAAAGCCATTTGCACATGTTGCCATGCAACCAGTCTATGCAGAATATAGGCACCCTATATATATAGAAAGGAGCAAACCAGTGATATTTGAGGGAGCAAGCTACCGTAGCAGGCTAGCAGCCGACACAACACACGGTTGATGTATGTAGGTTTTATTTCATTTGTGTTTTTTTATTATTATATTTTAGAAATGTACATCCAGTTGTTGTTCTGTCCTTTAAATTTTTTGGGGGGGCCCAAGAGAGTGGGGTCCTGAGCTGCTTATGCATAAATCCGGCCCTGGTGGGGGAATTTATGCTTATTAAGTATCTGTGTCCACTTGGCTATTTTTGCTTTTAATAATAAGAGGTTTGGATGAAAAGAGTTTCGGGGATTCTGTATACAGATATGTTTTTTCCCGCTCACATCCTGGAACGTTCTGGAGCTGGTCACAGGACCTCCCAGACTTTCTGAGAACTACGTTTTCTTCCACCATTCTGTAATGTTCTCAATTATATTTTATTGTGGGATGTTGAAAGCCTACGTGTGTCATTCCTAATCAATGGAGGAGGGTGTTTGTGTGAAGCTGGTTCTTGCCTAGTGCGTTGTACATCCATTTGTGATTAAATCTGACAAGACCTCTGATCTTCCCCTTGCGTTTCCGCATTAAGTTCCTTAAATACGCGCTGAAACTTTACTTTCTCTATGTTTTTTTTACTTACTATAAATTTCACTGTATTTTATATTAACATTATCCTACTTACACACCTAGGGACACTGGTGGCGCTGTGGGTTAAACCACAGAGCCTAGGGCTTGCCGATCAGAAGGTTGGCGGTTTGAATCCCTGTGACGGGGTGAGCTCCTGTTGCTCGGTCCCAGCTCCTGCCCACCTAGCAGTTTGAAAGCACATCAAAGTGCAAGTAGATAAATAGGTACCGCTCTGGCAGGAAGGTAAACGGCGTTTCCGTGTGCTGCTCTGGTTCGCCAGCAGCGGCTTAGTCATGCTGGCCACATGACCTGGAAGCTGTCTGTGGACAAACGCCAGCTCCCTCAGCCAGTAAAGTGAGATGAGCACCACAATCCCAGTCGTCTGCGACTGGATCTAATGGTCAGGGGTCCCTTTACCTTACTTACACACCGAAGCTCAATCAAGACCTGCCAACAGACTGATCTTTTACATATACTCTGTATATATCCCATTCTGTGATAAATTTTTCACCTGTAACGTCTCTTAACCTTGCTGATAATCTCACCAGTTCGGCATACTTTCTTATCCTGTTTTGCCAGTCTAATTTAGATGGGATATCCTCTCCATTCCAGCCTTTTGCGATTAGAATTCTGGCAACAGGTAGGTAGGCGTGTCGGTCTGCCACAGTCGAAACAAACAAACAAACAAAATTCTGCCAGTAGCACCTTAGAGACCAACTAAGTTACCAATGACAAATACCAATGACAAACTTAGTTGGTCTCTAAGGTGCTACTGGAAGAAAAAGAATTCCGGCAGCAACTGAAACATACATAAAGACTCTCCTGAACTTTTTGGGGATTTCATTACCCATAATTCCTAGCAGGAAGGTTTTAGGATTTTTAGAGAAGGAGCATTTGAACATTTTTTGCCTGTTTCTCTCATGTTGCAGATAAACAAGTGGTTGGTAGGACTGCGTATATTCTATGATAAATAAAGGCCTAGAATTCTGCACATTAGGAGCACTCTGAATAAACAATCTCTTTGTTCTCTCCTGCTTTGTTTTGCCCTTGGTTTTCTTTTAACTAACTTTTAGCAGGCAAGCAAACAAAAGTTGTAAACAACAATACATCATGTAGGGCCCTGCACTTTCGAACTTAACAAGGGTGATTAAAAATAATATCCTTATAAATGTCCCCCCCCCTCCATCCCAGTTCAATCAGCTTTCATCCTGATTTATTTTCAGAGAGATTAGATGCCGTTGGCCATTTCATGAACATTCATTTTTTATTTGTTGGCAAGAAGGTTGTATGACGTTGCACTGAAGCGAGTGTGCTATCCCTCACTTTCCTTATCACAAAAAAAGCCTGGTCTCTGGGAGAAAGCAGGTTTGTATTACTGTTTTTTTTTTATTATTCTGTCAATGACGTTTTTTTAAAAGCAATTTTCAACCCTTGCAGATTCAAAGAGAGGGATTAAAAAGCAGGGCTGGGATGTCTGTGAACTCCCATCAGCTCCATACAGCATTGCCAACTGTCAGGCATGATGAGAGGTGGGTCACCCGCTGCATTTGGGCAGGGGGCGGGGGCACAAGTTAGCCACCCCTTGCTTAAAGGAAAGTGACGAGCTTTCCAAAGAAGGAAAAGCGTTTGAAGAGATTGGAGATTCTGTCCTGCACTGATCATTACCCCTGCACAGGAAAACAATAAACTATGCAAACTTAGGAAACAGATGCAAATCTGCTAAATCAACACAGGTCGCAAAACTCTGCATTTCTTGGTGCGAAACTTATGCGGTTGCCTTTTATCAGGTTAGACTCTTTGCCTGTCATCTGCTTTAGTACTGCTTACTCTCCCTGGCCGTGGCTTTTCAGAGTGGGTCTTCCTTACACACACACCCCAACCTGACATTGCTTGATGGAGATGCCTGAGAGCCAACCTGAGGCCTTCTGCATGCAAAGCAGCTGCTCTGCATTAAGGCGCTACCCCCCCTCCCCCACAACCTTGTTTCCTCTACATGCAAAGCACATGCAGCCCTGAGCACAGCGGAAGAAATTGCTTTGAAGCATCCCACGCAGTGCCGGATTTACATGCAAGCCTATCTACAGCAACAGTGTTTTCTGTTGTGTAGGCTCCTATGATGTAAGTCATGGGCCCCGCCTGCTCCCTAAAATATCCCCGGTTTGCTCCTTTCTATATATAGGGTGCCTACATTCTGCTATTTATAATTATTAGTAGTTTGCATCATATATTTACACCTCTTATTATTTTATGTTATAGCAAGTTTCTAGAGACTAGGTTGTGAGTCTTTGTAAATTGTGTTTCTAAAGGAACTCTTGTTATTGCCAAATGCCAATGGGTTTGATTTATTAAGTTGGTTATGAATAAAAAATCATTTTAAGTTAGAGCTTAATAATTATTTCACTATTAATATACTTTTTCTTCATGGTATTTCACTATTAATATACAGCGGTACCTCAGGTTGCAGACCCGATCTGTTCCGGGGTGCCATTCACACCCCGAAAAGTCTGCAACCTGAGTGGTGCTTTTGCGCATGCGCAAAAGCGCAATAGAACGGTTCTGCACATGCGCATGCGGCGAAACCCAGAAGTAACCACTTCCAGGTCTGTTGCGTTCGTAACATGAAAAAATGCAACCCGCAGCGGACGCAACACGAGGTATGACTGTACTTCTTAATTGTATTTCAGTTCAACAATTACTTTGGTAAAATACATATTTTGTGATGTGCAAATGGCTTTGGATACCTATGAGGTCCATAAATTACCATCTAGCATATATTCAACACAAAAAACAGCAACCATTTGTTGTTGACAAAGGACAGCTGGACATATAAAGGGCCCCACTACCTTCAGTGGCTTAGGGCCTCATCAAACCTCAATCCGGCCCTGATCCCATGCAACCACTTGGGTCCTCCTGTCCAGTATTGCCACAAACATAATTTGTGACCCATTGACCGCCCACCTCCTGCCTTATCAGAATATGCACAAACTGGACTGAGAATGCGAGAGGCCCCTGCCACTCTTTCCAGCTTGCAAATGATGGAATTCAACGAATGGACTCACCATAATCTTTGGGGAGTGGGGCTGGGGCAGAAGGGTGGACCATTGCTTTCTTCCTCCGCTCCAAGACAGGACTCTGGAATTCCAGGGGGTGGTGTTCCTCCTCAGGAGGGAGTTCCGTCGAGTCTTCTTTGGTCATGGTTCCTGGAAGTTTTTTTCCTCTGTTAAAGAGAAGCAGGGGAGAACAGGAATGGAGCTGAACAGCAGAATTTGAAACCTCCAAATATATGAACCTATCTTAGGCCAGTCTCATGATCTTCACACTGTGCTAACATGGCCTTTAGACTGTCATAGAGCATGGGGTTGTGGGTTCGAGTCCCACACTGGGTAAAAGACTCCTGCATTTCAGGGGGTTGGACTGGATGTCCCTTGGGTCCCCTCCACCTCCACAATTATTCTATGATTCTATGAAAAGCATTATTACTTGGTCAGTTAGCCCTGGCGATGCTAACTTTATGTTACATTTATGTTGTACTTCATTCTTATTATTAGGCAGACACCTTAATGAAAGGGTGCAAGCATTGCTTTTTTTCCTGGGGGGATGCAGGGGGACGCATCCCCCTCAACATTTTGTGAATCTAAGTTTGGCCTCATTGAGGGACAGTATTTCAATATGAGTAGGGAAATGAGAGCCCCCCTAAACATTATTATTTTTTAGGAAAAAAGCACTGGGTACAAGTATTTATTTAGCAGTGCGGCGGCAGATTTGACCTGTGAGCCATTCCAGATTTGAGATGATAAGGAACAGGAGAGAGGCCTGCCCCATAGCACCTGAGCTGTCGCAGCAAAACAGCACCGCAAATCCTATTTTGATCTAGAACCATAAAAAGTCTGGTTGGGAGTTTGTTAAAAGGGAGATATTAAAAGCACAACTTCAGGCAATACCAATGAGACGGAAACATGGAAGGTGCCTAAAGAAGCCAGGCTGGCTATCTAAAGAACTTTTGACTGAGTTAAGATTTAAAAGGGATATGTACAAAAAATGGAAAAGGGGGGAAATCTCCAGAGAGGAATTCAAACATATAGCCAGCACGTGTAGAGACAAAGTCAGAAAAGCTAAAGCACAGAATGAACTCAGGCTCGCTAGAGAGGTTAAAAGCAACAAAAAGGGCTTTTATGGGTATGTCCGTAGCAAAAGGAAAAACAAGGAAACAGTGGGGTCACTCAGAGGAGAAGATGGTGAAATGCAAACAGGGGACAGAGAAAGGGCAGAACTCCTCAATGCCTTCTTTGCCTCAGTCTTCTCCAAGAAAGAAAACAACGCCCGACCTGAAGAATATGGAGCAGATGATTCAGCAGGGGAAACACAGCCCAGAATAAGTAAGGAGGTAGTACAAGAATACTTGGCTAGTTTAGATGTATTCAAGTCTCCAGGGCCAGATGAACTACATCCAAGAGTATTAAAAGAACTGGCAGAGGTGATTTCAGAACCACTGGCAATAATCTTTGAAAATTCCTGGAGAACAGGCGAAGTTCCAGCAGACTGGAGGAGGGCAAATGTTGTCCCTATTTTCAAAAAGGGGAAAAGAGAGGACCCAAACAATTACCGCCCAGTCAGCCTGACATCAATACCAGGAAAGATTCTAGAGCAGATCATTAAGCAAACAGTCTGTGAGCACCTAGAAAGAAACTCTGTGATCACTAAAAGTCAGCATGGGTTCCTGAAAAATAAGTCATGTCAGACTAATCTGATCTCATTTTTTGACAGAATTACAAGCCTGGTAGATGAAGGGAACGCTGTGGATGTAGCCTATCTTGATTTCAGCAAGGCCTTTGACAAGGTGCCCCATGATATTCTTGTAAAGAAGCTGGTAAAATGTGGGCTAGACAATGCTACCATTCAGTGGATTTGTAACTGGCTTACTGACCGAACCCAAAGGGTGCTCATCAATGGCTCCTCCTCATCCTGGAGAGTAGTGACTAGTGGGGTGCCACAGGGTTCTGTCTTGGGCCCAGTCTTGTTCAAAATCTTTATCAATGACTTGGATGATGGGCTTGAGGGCATCCTGAGCAGGTTTGCAGATGACACCAAATTGGGAGGGGTGGCTAACACCCCAGAGGACAGGATCACACTTCAGAATGACCTTAACAGATTAGACAACTGGGCCAAAGCAAACAAGATGAATTTTAACAAGGAGAAATGTAAAGTACTACACTTGGGCAAAAAAAATGAAAGGCACAAATACAGGATGGGAGACACCTGGCTTGAGAGCAGTACATGTGAAAAGGATCTAGGAGTCTTGGTAGACCACAAACTTGACATGAGTCAGCAGTGTGATGCAGCAGCTAAAAAAGCCAATGCAATTCTGGGCTGCATCAATAGGAGTATAGCATCTAGATCAAGGGAAGTAATAGTACCACTGTATTCTGCTCTGGTCAGACCTCACCTGGAGTACTGTGTCCAGTTCTGGGCACCACAGTTCAAGAAGGATACTGATAAGTTGGAACGTGTCCAGAAGAGGGCAACCAAAATGGTCAAAGGCCTGGAAACGATGCCTTATGAGGAACGGCTTAGGGAGCTGGGTATGTTTAGCCTGGAGAAGAGAAGGTTAAGGGGTGATATGATAACCATGTTCAAATATATAAAAGGATGTCATATAGAGGAGGGAGAAAGGTTGTTTTCTGCTGCTCCAGAGAAGCGGACACGGAGCAACGGATTCAAACTACAAGAAAGAAAATTCCACCTAAACATTAGGAAGAACTTCCTGACAGTAAGAGCTGTTCGGCAGTGGAATTTGCTGCCAAGGAGTGTGGTGGAGTCTCCTTCTTTGGAGGTCTTTAAGCAGAGGCTTGACAGCCATCTGTCAGGAATGCTTTGATGGTGTTTCCTGCTTGGCAGGGGGTTGGACTGGATGGCCCTTGTGGTCTCTTCCAACTCTATGATTCTATGATTCTAAGTCCTGCGGCAGCTTCAAGACTTTTGTGGTGTACGATTTCCCAGGTTGAGCCCATCAGGTGCAGCCTGGGGTTTTGCCCACGAAAGCTTGTGCCACAATAGAGCGGACAGGAACAGATTAACGCGGCTATACCTCTGAAATTCATTGTACGCTTCAGAACTCTGTGTTGGAAGACTCAACCCATTTCTGTGACTGTCATATCGAGGCTCTAGGCATATCTTCAATCCAGTCATTAAAGGGAGCCGCAAACTTGCTACATGTGAGCAAGTTGTGTACAAACGTAGACTTGCCATGGACAAATTTAATGATATTTGGAATTGATTTTTATAAATACCATATTAGATTAAGGTCTGGTTAACTACAACAATTCCCCCCCCCTTTGTGTACTGTACGCAATATCTTTTTTCTGTTATGTTTTTTCCCCCATGGGTACTATTTCTTCTTTTTTCTTCTTTTTGTGTCTTATCTTACTCTGTGCACTTGTATTTTTGTACTTTTTATTTTTCAATAAAGAATATTAAAAAATAATAATCAAGCTCTAAGCAGGCTCTTGTCTTTTTAACAACTGGGGATTTTGTAAAATTCATGTTCCTCTTCTTTCAAAAGGCACATTGGTGTTATTGATGTTGATAAGGATAACGATGATGTGCTCAGAATCTGTTTAAGGTGCTTAGTCACAATTTAGAAACCAGATCGGCCCTGCCTGCAGGTTGACAGTCTAAGCACGTTTAAAACACGTTTGGAGCACGTTATTTGCCTCAAAGAATTCTGGGCACTGTGGTTTAACCCTCACAGCATTAAAGCTCCTAGCAAGCCTTAACGAACGAGAGTGCCCAGAATTCTTTGAGGGAAAGAAGGTTGTTTAAATGTGCTTTAAAGTTATAGAGTGTACACAGCCTAAGACTGGCAAAATTTTCAGTTAAGGGGCTGCTTGATTTGGCAGCTCTTAACTAGAGATATAAAACTGTGTACCCAAATACTGACTAGGATACACAAACGTAATATCACATCCTTTTACAACACAGCTTTCAGGATCTCTGGTTCCATATGGAATGTCCAATGGGGACTTTGAATTCCCTAAAATTGACTGCACTCTTGCAAAACTGCTATTCCCCAAGCCTCCTTTGGAATGCCATGATGCTTGTTGGCATTAAGAAACAACTCTGTGTGTTTGGATGTGTATCCAGAAGTAGAAATGGGAGCAAGTGTTCCTTTCTGAGCACAAAGAGCTGTCGGGAAGAATCAATGGATGGCATAGGAAATAACGTCAATCATTTTTCGGCGCGTCCAGATGGGGGCTTAATATTGTAAACAGATCGTTCAGATATCGCAGATGCTTCTCTGGCAACAGGTTTTGTATTAACTTATCAAGTATTCCCCAGAAAGGGTCAATCCTGATTAAATTTGTGTGGGCAGGGTGGGAGGGAGGTTATGGACTGGCATGTAGATGCCAAGGATGCTGTGCAGACTCTGCAAAAAATGTCCACACACGAGGAGCATCCATCGCACAATAAATACATGCCCAGAAGCACCCTTTATTTGCCATGGATTTTTTAAAAAATCCCTCTCTTTAAGGGTTTGGCTGCATGTGGCTTGGGTATCTTCCTGGGTTTCACAGATTAAAACAGAGACACATTTGTGTACTGGTAATTCTCATTCAACTCCCCGTGCCCTCCCTTCCACCTTTTTTTATTTGTTTGATTTAATGATTACCTATATACCTTTCCTCCAAGGAGCTTACAGTACCTACATACACGGTCCTTCCCCTCCCCATTTTATTTTCACACAACTCCCCTGTGAGGTAGGATAGGCTGAGAGACAGTACCTGGCCCAAGGATCAGCCAGTGAGCTTCATGGCTTAATGAGGATTTGAACCCAGGCCACTTGTTTGAAACTCTAACCATTACACAACACTTCCCTACACCCAGCTGGCCGGATTTTCTTCATTTACTATGCAAGAGACCCAGTCCCACGCCAAAGCAAAATATACAACTAAGCTCACCGGAACGGTTTCTTCTTCTTCTTCTTCTTTTACAAAAAATAAAATAACATCTTGAGAATGTTTTTGGACAATGTTTAGCAGCAGCATGATTGTATAATTGATTGTGCAACACACTTACTAGGAAGTAAGCCCCGCTGGAAACAGTGGAGCCTACTTCTGAGTAAGCATGCAAGGGATTAACCTTTTGCTTCTCCATCTAGCTAGCTCAACACCGGCTATGGAGACTGGTCCTGAGTCCCCAGGATTTGAGGCACAGTCTCTCTCCCAGCCCTGCCTAGAGATGGCAGGACATGGAACCTGCGGCCTTCAGAGGCTGTCAAAAGATATTCAGGAATGGTTCGCCGTCTTGACAGGCAGTTCTAGGGGGTGGGGACAGAAGGGAAATGGCCGTGTTGCTTTTAGGCAAGCAAATATCTGGAAGGAAAAGGGATGCCATGGGGTGCCAGGAGGCGGCATAGGAAGCAGCTGGGGGGGGTGGCAAATACAGGAGGGAAATGGGGGTGCTTGGGGTGGGTTGGGACCCTACTGGAAGGTGCTGTTTACAGGAGTGGATGGGTGTGAGCGAGGAAGAGGGCAGACCAGAGGGATTCTGGGGGATATGGCAATATGTCAGTTGCTGACGCCTGTGGAATAGTAGTGGTAGTAATATTATTATTATTAATAATAATACTAATAATAGGGTGTAGCCTCTATCACAGGTGATGGAAACAGGTGTGATTCTGGAGACTTTAGGCACAAATAGCTGTGTTGTTGAAGAAAGGCAGGGTACTAGAATATGGAGGGGGGTGTCAGGATGGGGTCTATATAGCGATGGATGCGATCCACTGCGAGGTGCAACTGGGAATGGAGATGGGGTGTGATAATAAATACTGGGAAGGGAGAAGGTTTGGGCAGATTAGAGAGGGGGGGCTTCAGGTGTGCGTAGCAGGGGGGGAGGGTTGGACACAGGGACGTGTTGGGGGTGTTATGGAGAACAGGTAGCCGTGAGGATGAGGGGCGGAGCTTGTCTTTTTTGGGGGGGGGGGAAGGATGGAGATGGGGAGAATCTAGACTTGGTGGCGCAGATGCGGGTTGTTGTTGTTTTTTGCATCTTTGAAGGTCTTCAGCAAGGGATGGAGGGGCTGGGCCCGAGATCTCCCCGCACCCTTAGACCAGAGATGGCTGCTGGCCTCTCCCTCCGCTGTGAGGATGGATTGGGGGGGGGTGTCACCCACCCCACCCCCCATCACCTACCTTGCGCAAGGCTGGCGTCCCCTCCGAGGGTGCCTCGGCGGCGGGGATGGATGGATGGAGACGGGGATGGACGGGCGCGCAGAGCAGAATGGAGGCGTCTCGGGAGCATCAACGCTCATGCGCCGCCCCTCGCAGCATCAGCACCAGACGGAGGGATGCTCGTCCCCGCCTCCTTGGCGGAGGGGGAGGGGAGGAGGTGGGGGAAGGGGGGCGGAGGGGGGAGAGGGAAACGGAAAAGTCCCGGGGTCGGATGCCTTCACCGCCGGCCCGGGAGCTCACGCTGCAAGCTCAGGCAACCTCCCACACTAGGGGCCAACCTCACGGGGCTGGTTTTGTTTTTTAATCATCTTTATTGAATTAAAATACAAATATATATGCATACATAAAGATAAAAAAGAAAAGATTAAGACAAGAGGAAAAACACACACATACGAAACAAGAATTTGCCTTATTATACAATCGTTCATTGAATTTCTAAATAAAAGATTTCCAGTTCTTCTCATTGTACTTGTATTGTTATTTAACGCACAGCCTTCTTTTATTATATTACCCTAATTTGTTTTCGTGTACTCTAACAGATTAACATTTGCACATTGTATTTTACAAGGATCTGTTGTAAGGAGTCCTCCAGAGCGCTCCAACATGCCATGCGCTTCTCACTTCATACTGGGCTATACTGGGGCTTGTGGGCTTAACTGTCTGCATTTTAATATACTTTAAAAAATATATTGTTTTATTCCATAGGAAACCGAACTACCTTAGAACCATCCTCATTTATTTCTCGCTATGTTTTATCTGTATTTGTTTTTATTTTTGCAAACCGCCTTGTATGCTGGTTCTAGGGGGAAAGTGGAATTATATTAGGGCCGGATTGCGGTTTGATGAGGCCCTAAACTACTGAAGGTAATGGGGCCCTTTGTATGTCCAGCTGTCCTTTGCCAAGAACAAATTGTCACTGTTTTTTGTGTTGAATATATGCTGCAAGGTAATTTATGGACCTAATAGGGATCTAAAGCCATTTGCCACTGTTGCTGTATGAAAGTCTTATTTTATTTTTTTATCTTATATTTTGGAAATGTACATCCAGTTGTTTTTTTTCCCTTTAAATTTTTTTTGGCCCCCCCAAGAGAGTGGGGTCCTAAGCTATAGCTTCTTTAGCTTATACGTAAATCCGCCACTGGATTATATATATGAATAATATTCATGTGTGCATGTTCCCCAGTGGTACAGCTATGCCTGAACCTCAGGGCTGCTGTCCAAGGTCCCCAAATTACCACCCAGACAGCCTACAGATGTTGAGAGCAGTGGCAACGTAGCCCCATCTGAAGACTTTTTGCCCGAAACAGAGGGAGACTGAATGGAGCTGGACTGGTGTCTGATTCCCCTCCAGTTAGGGTGATAGTCAAGGTTTTGCCAGGAATTCAGCTGGCAGCGAAGGAGCCATTACCACAAATCAACTTCAGAAGCCTCTACTCAAAAGTCCATTCCCCCTCTCCAACATTTTTACGCTTGCCGCATCTATAAAATGGTATGCCGGTAATTAAAATGGGAATGGCAGGAAGAAACAGATACTAAGGATGTTGAGTGTGCAGCCATTCAGGGATCTGGCAGGCTCTTTTGAGTAGCCAAAAAGGGAGCAATTAAATGCCAAGCTACCCTAAGAGGGTTTCTTGCTTGCAGTGTGTGAACGCAAGTGAAATAATCACAACCCGAGAGCAGTTTATACAGGGAGCAGCAAGAGGCAGGGCTTCCTGCCCATTAGTACAGCCTTCACCATGGGTAGGCAAACTAAGGCCCGGGGGCCAGATCCGGCCCAATCGCCTTCTAAATCCGGCCTGCAAATGGTCTGGGAATCAGTGTGTTTTTACATGAGTAGAATGTGTCCTTTTATTTGAAATGCATCTCTGGGTTATTTGTGGGGCCTGCCTGGCATTTTTACATGAGAATGTGTGCTTTCATTTAAAATGCATCCCTGGGTTATTTGTGGGGCATAGCAATTCATTCATATTTTTCTTCAAAATATAGTCCGGCCCCCCACAAGGCCTGAGGGACAGTGGACCAGCCCCCTGGTGAAAACGTTTGCTGGCCTCTGGCCTTCACCAGCCTGAGGCTCCCTCCACATAGCATAGAATTCAGGAGCTGGAAGGGACCCCCAGGGGCTATCTAGGCCAACCCCTGCTCATTTAAAAAGCATCTGACTTGTTTTAGTGAAGGCAGGTTCCCTGAGTGTCAGTGTGATATAGTGGTCAGTGTGCTCAACCAGGACCTGGGAGACCTGGGCTCAAATCCCCCACTCAGCCATGAAGCTCAATGGGTGACCTTGGGCAGTGTCACTCTCACTCTCACCAGTGTGGTGTAGTGGTTAAAAGAGGTAAGTCTTGTAATCTGGTGAGCTGGGTTCCTATCTCCGCTCCTCCACATGCAGCTGCTGGGTGACCTTGGGCTAGTCACACTTCTCTGAAGTCTCTCAGCCTCACTCACCTCACAGAGTGTTTGTTGTGGGGGAGGAAGGGAAAGGAGAATGTTAGCCGCTTTGAGACTCCTTAGGGTAGTGATAAAGCGGGATATCAAATCCAAACTCCTCCTCCTCCTCCTCCTCCTCTTTTTCTTCTTCTAACCCTACCTCCCAGGATTGTTGTGGGCATTAATTGCAGAAGGTGACAGCTATGTAAACAACTGAGTGCTCCTTGGAAGAAAGGCGGGATAGAAATAAAATATAAATAAAATAAAATCCAGGCATCACATTCTGTACTCTCCCAAAGAATTCAACACAACTTAGGTCACCAATTCCAACCTTTCCTTTGGGTTTTTTTGGGGGGTGGGGGGTACCCAAGGCGGGTATTCAACTCTTCCAAGTTTTAACACAGCAAAAGCTTCCGCTTACAGAAGGATTCTCAGCCGTTGCCCCATTTTCCAATATTCCATTTATTAGGGTTATTTTTTGTATTACAGCACTGTTAACACCCCCACCACTCTGTGAGGTTCTTCCCACCGTCAGGTTCTGCCCATCACCAAGATCTACAATCACAATGTCGCATTTTATTTTTCAGCCTTTCCTCCTACTCCTCGATTAACTTTCAATTACAGAGACCCGTGTTTTTTTTTTTAAAAAAAGCAAAACCTTAATAACATTTTTTTTAAAGGAGGGTTTATCATAACATCCACTCACTCACAAACTCAAAACAACTTTATTTGGCTGGTTATGGGGCAAAAATATTGCATGACAAGAAACCCTAAGATGGTAGCTGCAAGAGGACATCCTCAAAAGAAAAGAAAAGCTGAAAGGAGTCTAGATGGAAGACTGAGAGTACCCAAGGAGAAGCAGACATTCCTGTAAAGTCTTCCACTATCATCCCTGACGACATGATAGTGACTTAGGGAAGCAACATCTGCTAATGTGAGAATCTGCCACTGAGCAGATTGTGGGGTAGGGGGTACTATTTGCCTTCAAGCCCCACTGGCAGCCTTCCGAGGGGCACCCGGCAAGTCACCGTGGGAAGCAGGATGAAGGACCAGAGGCGATCTTCCATCTGAACCAGCAAAGGATGTGACAGGATCCTTGGAATAGGATGCAAAGCGCAGTCAGTGTAGCAATGGGTCCTTAGGAGGAAACAACAGCCCTAGGCAACCCAGATATGCTTCCTGCCAAAGCTCTTCCCCACCCTGCTGGCTGCATCACATGAGGGGGGGAACAGGGGTGGGGGCATGGGGATACTGCCCTCCTTCATGTTCCCTGAAGCTGGCAATATTGCCTTCCGTGTGTTGGAAGGCTCCCTGTGGATTCTAGAATTCTGATATTCCAGGGTTCTAGATCACCAGAAAAAGGGGGTGTTTACATAAGCAGGACAGGCACTCTGCTGCAGATGTTTGGCTCCCCCACCTTGTGGGGAGACAATGGGGGTGGAGATAGTCATCCTCAACCTCCTCACCCATGCGAGGAATTTAAATACCCGAGTGGGGCTCAGGTAGACCTCCGTGGTTGCGCTGTAAGTTATGGAGGCTTTGTTGTCAAATGCAGACCTTCAACGTTTTGACAAACGAGCTGAAGTGCACCATGTTGGCACTTCCCTGAAGTTTGCTAGATTAAGACAGTTGAGACAGGCTGCTACAATCTCCCTACCAAGCCTTCACCTTCAGTCAGACATGGCCTGTTTGCACTACTCGACTGAACAGAATTGCTCGTCAAGAGACCGCAAGGAGCTGCTATGGGTCAACGCAAGCGCAGGCACTGGATCTGAAACGATTCTGTTACTACGCAATCTGTCAAGCAGCTGAAAAGATTAGAGAGAGTCCCTTGGAACGCTCAAAACACTTTCGCAGCTCAGCTCTGTGGATGGTGCTATGTTCTTGTGTACTGATCTGGTTTCAATCTGATCTGGTTTTGTAGCAGGAGTGCATGTGGGATTGCCATTCATCACGGCCTCTTGTTAATGGCTTCCACTACATGTTCTCCACAAAGGGGGTGTGTGAGATTCCTTTCTGCTTCTCTCTCCTAAACGCCCCCCCCCCCGTATGGACACCACCTGTTCCCAGGCACCAGGTGGCCTTATGATCCCACATGCGCCTAGGTATGAAAGGTCTATGGGGAGAAGTAGCAAATACTTTTGCCTTCAGATTAATGTGGAGAGTGCTGAGATACCAGCAGTCTGTGCATTAAGTTCTGCTGGAAGCGGGAAGAGAGAGGGGCAATTCTCTCTCACACACACAAAGAGACAGAGACAGACAGACAGACAGACAGACAGACAGACAGAGAGAGACAGAGAGAGAGAGAGAGAGAGAGAGAGAGAGAGAGAGAGAGAGAGAGATGTCCTGAAGCTGAGCCCTTTAGAAAGGCACCTAAGAGGGCCCAACAGCAAAATGTGGCAATTTCAGGTGCCCAAAAAGCGGTACAGCAGTTTAGCCGCCAAGATGGGCCTGTCCGCCCTTGCCTTTGCCTTGCTAGCAAAGCAAGCTGGCAAGGACAGTCTGGCTCACACCAAGCAGCGGTTATCATGACAAATGAGGCAGCGGCGGCTTCGAGGCTCAAGCGCAGGTGCAGAAGAGGAGGCAAACACACACGCACACTCAGTGGCTCAATTCACCCCACCCAATTTTTATGTACAATTATTTCAGGCAACTTTCCCGCAAAATAAGGTACCGTCGCAATAAGGCTATTGTGTTAGGCAGCTGAAATAAGAAGAGGCCCGGTGGCGCCAGGCTTGAGATTCTCGCAGCTGAAGGACGTCAGCGCCGGGGACCTCCCTGACAGGTGCCTTCGGCTAAATGGAACGCAACAAGGGTTGGCTCCCAACTGCCCTCTGCCGCCTCCAAGATTACTGCTCCTCCACGTGGATGATGGTCTCGTTCCCTTCTTCTGGGAGCTGGGGCACGGCGTAGACCAGCGCCTGGTCATTGTCCTGGCAGATGATGGCCACAGCACCGCCGGCTTCGGGCACAAGAGTGCTGGACTGTAGGCAGGCCTGAGTGAGGGGGAGAACAGAGCAGGGGAGATTAAGAGGGTCCCCAACACCTTGTTGGTTTATTCGTTTATGAAAATATCTGTATATCACTGTGTCATTAAATAAATATTCATCCGAGCGGTTTACAGCAATAAAACTGTCAGAAGCAGCAGTGCTTCTGCATACCAGTTGTGGAACACTACTCACGTCCTGCTTGCGAGCTTCCCATAATAGGCTTCTGATTGGGCTCTGTGATAACAAGATGCTGGGCTAGGTGGGCCACTGGCCTGATCCAGAAGGGCTCTTCTGCATGCAAAGCAGATGCTCTACCATGGAGCTATGGTTCATAGATTTGCAGAACTCTGGACCTGGAAGGGTCCCAGAGGGTCATCTAGTCCAACCCCCTGCAATTAAGTGACCTGTAAGTCGTTGAAATAAATGTACGAGCCAAGGCTAGCCAACATGCCGCCCTCCAGATGTTTAAGAGAAACAGGCAGACCTTGCTAAAAATGCAAGGGTGGGTTTGCTGGAGCAGGCCAAAGCGGCTTCGTCTCATCCGCCATCTTGCTTCTGAATGTGACTGTGAGCTAGACTGCCCCTGAAACTGGAGGCTCTATTGTGGATAACAGCTGCGGAACCTTTAGCTTAAGGTTGGGCAGGGGAACAGGAGGATCATTCAACACATGCCCCCACCAAGGAAAGAACCCCCCGCCAAAACCCATGGAAGAGAGAATATATTTATTATGGAACTGGTCTGTCGGAATGAGAAAGGGGGTGAGCCTCCTTTGTTTTCTTTTTACAGGTAGGTAGCCGTGTTGGTCTGACGTAGTCGAAACAAAATTAAAAAATTCCTTCCAGCAGCACCTTAAAGACCAACTAAGTTTTTTTATTTTGGTATGAGCTTTCGTGTGCACGCACACTATACTGCGTATTTGCTACTTTACTTGGCAAATCCCCCTGGAAAGTCTGAATACCGATTATGTACACAAGCGAGATAGTACTGTACTGTAATATTGATATAATTTTGATCTAATTATTAACTGTGTGTAAAAGATATATGAATTTGCAATTAATTTTGATGGACTGTTAAGAGCAGAAGATGGGAATTGAGGCTTCTAGTCTAAGTACAGGCTTATCTGTTGTGGTATGAGATGAAACGAAGAGGTTCGGACTTATGCCTGGAAGAATTGGCAGAAAGCCAGATTTCCTCCATTTTTGGGACTTGCTGTATTGGATAATACAGGCATGGAGAAGTGAAAGTGAAAGACACGGGCAAAAATAAACACCCACACAGAAACATACTGTTTTGATATAACTCGCTTGCTGGACGAACTCAGAGGCTGTGAAAATGAACAAAGGATTAACATCGGATTGATTTATGGGAACCACCTGGACTAATTAAGAAAGTAGCGCAAATGTGAGATGATGGCAATCCTCCGACCTCAGAGCATGGGAAGTCAAACAAAGATTTACGATTTGGCTTAATATTCGGAATGTTTTATTACTTTATCATTGGGAATGTTTTTAATGTGTGTATGTATGTGTGTATATGAACCCTCTGCCAAAATCCATTACTTACCTTCCTCGATTGTTTCAAGGTTCTTCCCTTTAATATATATTCCCAAGCGCCCCCTGTACTCATGAGGTCTAGAAACTTCCTGCTTAAAGAGAACGCAGAAGCTGAGAAATCCCAGCAGACTTGATCTCAGACCCGTGCTCGCCTCTCTCCATTTCCCAGCTGCGGATGCAGCCCAATGAGATGAGCCCCCCCTGCAAAGCACCTTACCATTTCCAGCAGCTTCAGCTTCTCCTCGGACACCAGGTTCTCCTTCCGCAGCTGCTCCACCACCCCTTCCATGGCCTCCAGCTTTGCGCAGTGCCGGCGGTGCCTCTGCTGGAGAACCTTCACCTTCTTCTGAAGGCCCATCACCACCTCCACAAGCTCCGAGGCCGTCCCCTCATGCTTGTGGTAGCGATGCTCCTCCAGCTGCTCCTCCAAGGACTCGGCCGAGCTCAGCTCCTCCAGCCTCTCCTCCTCCTCCGCCGGGGGGGCCTCTGGAGGCGCCTGGTTGGAGACAATGGGGACGGTGGAGACAATGGGGAGGCTCAGGGCAGAGGACAGCACCGTCTCAGGGGGGGTCACGCCGGAAGAGGCGGCAGCTGAGATGGGTGCCGTCGGGATGGTCTCAAAGTACGCCACCATCTCGGCGGGCGGCTCCTGCAGGGAGCTCAGGACAGCAGTGGTGGTGGAGGGGTCAGCCTCCAGAAACGGCTCGATGGAGACATTCTCGATGATGAGCGCCCCTTGCTCCGTCGCCATGACTGGGTCGGCCACCAGGGCCCGCAGCGGCGGCTGGTCGGCGGCCGCCACCACCTCTGCACAAAAGGGCTCAGAGGCCCCCCTGGACGAGCCCGGCATAGCTTCTAGGGTTGCCGGTGGCAGCGAGGCCAAGAAGTCAACCACCTGCTGCTCCACCCGGTCCGGAAGAGGCTGGCCAGCATCAACCGGGGAAGCCACAGTCAGAGTCACAGCCTTGAGGGGCTCCACGATTTGGACCAAAGGCAAGAGGTTCACAGCCCCAACCAAGGGGCCTGAGAGGGCATGGATGTCTGAGGCGGAGGACTGGGTCTCCACGTAGATGGGGGCAGCTGACACGCTGGGGTCAATGGCGATGGCAAGCGTTTCCAGGGCGTTTGGCTCAGGGTGGCTTATGGCTCGGGGTACTGGCACGCTCCTCTCCCCTTGGCATTCAATGATGAGCTTCTTAGCTGGGACACTGGAGGACGTCCTGGCCGGGTTTTCCCTCTTCTGCAAAAGTGAAAGCAGACAAATGAGCAGCTGTCCTTCCAAGATGCAGGGTTACCGATCCCCACACAAGGTGAGCTAGACAAGAGGAGGCCCTGAACCCCACACTACGTTCCTTCCCCTTGTTTTTAAAGTGCCTGAAATTTCCTAGGAGCTGTGCAAAGATGTAAGAACACCCCACAGCCTTTGCTCACAGGTTTAGTCTAAGAGGCAAGATACTGATTGAAAAAGAGATGAGAGAACAGGGGAAGAAGCACGCACATTCAAGCACTAACCACAAAGTCTTGTGGTGCCTTAAAATAGACTAAACAGATTTATCACGACGTAAGACAGATGCAAGACGAACAACAACAACAATGTGTTGGACCTGAAGGTACCACAAGACTCTTTGATGCAACAGACGAGCACTGCAACCAACGTGGATGGCTTTAAAAGAAGATTGGTGGAGGAGGACAGGCCTACTAGCCATTATGGCTCTGCTGTGCTACCACAGCTGGGAGGCAACAATGCTTCTGAATATCAGTTGCTGGAGCGCCACTCAGTTAGTTCTGCTCCTCTCCCTCAACCATTTTATATTTAAGCTGGTCATTTATAAGAATTGCGTAAACTTAAGAACCAATGCCTCTTTGCTTCCCTACCCAAGCTCTTTTCTATTTTGTGTCCCATTATTAAGATTGTAAGCCTGTGGGGCAGGGACTATTTTGTTCATCACTCATCTCACATGAGCCAAAGAGCCAGGTAAAAGTGTTTCACATAAACGCAGACATTTTTACAATGCTGCAGCATGTGGAGTGCAGAACCTGAGTAACCAAGGAAAGGATCAGGGCATTATTCTACACTCAAGGCTTTGGTCCCTCTTCAGCCAGCCTTTGATCTTCACCTGACATAGCCGAGTGTTTAGGAAACGTGGCTTTAACTGCTTTGCTGTGTGCACACAGCAGTTATTACCCTCAAAACATGCTCCCAGCCCCACATAGTGGAACATACACAAATCCACCTCTTAATCCAATACTCTGCAGTGTTTATTATTCTGTGTTACAAATCACATGGCAAAGGTTTGTTTGCTCTCGGATCCAAGTCCAAGATGCTGCGCAGCTGGAATATATATATATAAGCCACCAAAGGGGGGGGGGATTTCTAGAAAGCAGGCTGCCTCTAACTACGTGATGTCATCAGCATAAATAGTTTGTGAGAGCAAAGAGGCATGCAAGGATCCAGTACAGACTGAACCTCTGTCATTAGTGAGTGAATCTCCCAAGCACAAAAGTGGAGTGATTAAACATAGGATGACCATGCCCACTCTGAAATTTAACCAGCTGTCTGCTGTGGGTTTGTCGGCTGATAAATTTGAGTGCACAACCAAAATGACTTAACACCCACTGATATCAGGCCGGCACTTTCCCTTGCTAGAAACAATAGTGCTTAGACAAGTCTACCCAGATGTTTAGAAAGCTGGGGCAAGTTTTAACCTGTTTTTAGTCTATTGTTGTTTCAACTTTTTGAAAGTCTTACATTCTTTTTGTTAATTTCGATAATTTTGTTAATTTACATTTTTTGTAAACTGCTTTACAATCAAGCAGTGTATACATTTTATGAAATACAATTGGGGGGGAAAAACACTCTTCAGCTACCAACTGGCTTTTTTCTTTCACTCCTGTAACCCACCCTGAACATTTACTACAGAAAAGGCTCCAATTCTAAACAGATTTTATTTAAATGCTATGTCAGGGTCAAGGAACCTTTTTCATCCCAGGGGCCATGTTGCTTAAGGAGCAGCCTCCCGGGGGCCATGTGCCAGAGGCAGACATATCCAGAGGCAAACATGGGCACAGCTTTTGGCCAGAGGATCCCTGCTCCTCTGGTATGTCCTTAAGCTATTGATACACCACCCAGCAAAAACATCAGCTTGGAATATGGCACTCTTAACTCTCCGAAGTACTTTCTTGGCAGGTGACCAACCACTCACCAGCGAGCCATCTGAGGTCTGGAAGATGGTGGGAACAGCGTCAGGCTTCAGGAAGCGCGCCCCCCACCGGTATTCAAAGCAGGACGGGGCAAAGTGCTCACTGCACAAGTGCTGGTGCTTCGTCGGGACCCACTTTTCTTGGTTCATCTGGGAGAGCCATTGCTGGAGACGTTCAGGATCGTGCAGAGGAAACCTGTGTGGCGAAGTGAATAAATGCCAAAGTCTACACACCTGTAGCTGAAATAAATGCACATTCCTCCCCTGTTTAGCCCAGGCCTCCATTCCTCTCCAGGTCACCTGTTGTCTCCCTCATTTTTTTCTCTAGCATGTAAGTTTCTAGGGGAAAGGACCTGTCCTTTCACCAGGGGTGTCTGGTGTCTACCAGGACAGAATGCAGTAGGCAGAGGCAGAGCCAATGACAGGCAGAGCTAACAAATTCTGGTTTTGCCCCCATCCTCCTCCCTGCTGAGTTTTACAAGGATAATGCTGAGACTAAAGAAGATGCTGTTGACAAAGCAGAGCCACCCTCCGGCTTGGATTTAAGATAGAAGGCAGGCAGGTGGTGGCTGACTGGCTGAGGGCAGACTAAGGTTGGTGGGGCAAAACCATACTTGCCCTTATGGGCCAGCCTCTGCTTGCTGCCTTTTGGTCTTTTTAAGGCAGCATGTGCATGACTGGTGCCAAATAAATAAATATACTGACACACCTGAGCACCCTTTCGTCAAACACATACATAGTACGATGTGAGACACCTTCATTTTACAAGGGAGACATACACACCTCAACAGTCAAATGAGACAAGCTGAGTGACTTAATATCCAATCCCTTTGCTTTTAATTTTAAAAAGCAGCCACAGGGTGTGCAAGTGTGAATCAGATCAGAATCATAGGCTCTGCACATGCTATACCTTTAGAGAACACTCAAAAGACATTATTTCACCTCAAAAAATTCTGTGCACTGCAGTTCACCCCTCACAGAGTTACAGTTCTCAGCAACTCTTAACAATCTACAATGCCCAGAATTCTTTGGGGGAAAGAATGTTCTCTCAATGTACTTTAAAGGCGTGGGTATGTACACAGCCTAAGTGCTGGGGAAAGGGATATTCCTTTCCTGACCTCACCCTGCTTCCAGCAAGGTAAATTCCTCCCTTACAATATATTGTCCCACTGGAAAAATGAGGTGGGAGGAAGATTTAGACTAGGAAAATAGCAAGGCGGGGGCAGAGAGAGAATGATTAAACTATTCTCCTCCCAGGGCTAATGTCCATATTTAGAATCCCACCCTGCACTTCCAAAAGAAATGCAACGTCAGGCTCTCCTATCACCAACTTCTGATCTAGTTTGGCCTGTCTCCTATTATCAAGGAGAGAGTGAATTAAGTAGCAAGGATGAAACAATCTGGAGGCTGCCCAGAAAGGATCCTTTGTGAGGAGGAGGGAGGGCTCTTCACTATCCATTCAAGAGCCAACCCCCAAGGTTAACATCCCATATCTGAAGCTCTAGAAATGAAAGACTAAATAATAATGTACTGATAACTTGTTTTTCTGCAAAAACAGACAACCAAAGCGGCTTGAGATGTATGCAACATGACCGTGTTACAAAGCATAACCACATATTCTGGTTCCTCTTTCTGGCTTCCTCAGGTTGGGTGAAAGAAATAAAACCAATGTGGTGGAAGTCATGGACGTTGCTTACTAGGAAGTGAAATTCGAGGGACAGGACTGGGACGTCCTTCCTTCCAAGGACCACAGTCTTAAAAACAAATCATAATATACATGCCAGTGTCGACATGTTGAGCTTGCCAGGCCTGGGTTAAGCCAGTTTCACCAACCTGGCGCCTGCCACCACCCCGCAATTTCGGGCTACAATTCCTAATGGGGTTGTAGTCCAAAACACCTGAGGCTGCCAGCTGGTTGGCAAAGGCAGGCTTAACGTGATGTCATGCGAACAAGACAGCAAAGTATCTAGGCTACAGCCAGGAGTTTGATGAATGGTGGAACGCCCTCTTATCAGATGTCAAGGAGATGAGTAACTATATAACATTTAGAAGACATCTGAAGGCAGCCCTGCAGAGAAGCTTTTTAATATGCAATGTTTTGATATGTTTTGATATGAATGTTGGTAGCTGCACAGAGTGCTGGGGTCAGATGTGCGGGGTACAAATAACAAAATACTACAATAATAATAATTTATTATTTATACTGATGATGACGATGATGATTTGAAGCACTGGTCTTCAACTGGTGGGCTGGAACCTGATCCAGGGCGGGTGGAAACACGGGCACCAACCAAAATATATGGCGAAAGATTAAGAAACAGGACCCCAAAGGCGTGGCTCCTGGGTCCAGAAAAGTTGCCCGATTTAAAGCACCCGCAACCCAGGGGGAGTCCCTGTTGTTGGGAGATTCATTTCCCTTGTCTGCTGTCATGGGATTGTTGTCTATCACATGATGGTATATATGTTTTCATTCCACACAGTGGGAATGTGTGGAATGAATGTCTCTGCCAGGGTCCTACTCGTGAGTAGGAGATCCTAACACCCCTATCTCCACCACCACTCACCCTTGAGGGAGGGCGCCCTCCCCACTTCCTTGGCTTCCCCACATGCAGGTGGGTGTAAAGTGCTGCAGGGTCAGATTTAGGTTTGATGAGGCCCTAAGTTCCTGAAGGTAATGGGGCCCTTTATTTGTCCAGCTGTCCTTTGTCAACAACAAATGGTCGCTGTTTTTTGTGTTGAATAGATGCTATATGGTAATTTATGGACCTCATACTTTGGCCACCTCATGAGAAGAGAAGACTCCCTGGAAAAGACCCTGATGCTGGGAAAGATGGAGGGCACAAGGAGAAGGGGACGACAGAGGACGAGATGGTTGGACAGTGTTCTCGAAGCTACGAACATGAGTTTGACCAAACTGCGGGAGGCAGTGCAAGACAGGAGTGCCTGGCATGCTATGCTCCATGGGGTCACGACTAAACAACTAAACAACAAAGGTATCTCAAGCCATTTGCACATCACAAAAGATGTATTATATCAAAGCAATTGTTGAACTGAAATACAATTAAGAAGTATATTAATAGTGAAATAAATATTAAGCTCTAACTTGAAATAGTTACAGGTAGGTAGCCGTGTTGGTTTTCTGTAGTCAAAACAAAATTTTAAAAAAATCATTCCAGTAGCACCTTCAAGACCAACTAAGTTTGTCATTGGTATGAGCTTTCGTGTGCATGCACACCTCTTCAGATACACTGAAACAGAAGTCATCAGACCCTTATACAGTATATAGTGAGAGGGTGGGCAGGGGTAATACTCAGAAGGGTGGTGGGAATGGGCGATGGGCTGACAGGTGTGGTAAACCTGTGGACGACTGTTCACGACTGCCATTGGTCTTACAGGAAAAAGCAAAGGGTGAGACGGCTAAAACTTAATAATGCAAACCCATTGGCATTGAGCAATAACAAAAGTTCCTTTGTAAACAACACTTACAAAGACTCATCATTTGGGGGGCGGGGGTTGGGCAAATAAATCCGGCACTGGCTGCGCGCGTGCACGGGGTGTGAGCGGCCGCGACCCCTTTCCCCCCCCCGTGTCGTCACAACGCTGCCCCGCGACGTCACAACCCACCCGCGTTCTTTCTCCCGTGACGTCACGCTCCTTTTCTACAAACTCCCCCGCCCCGCCCCCAGCTTCCCGAAAGTTGACTGACTTGTAAAAACTGAGGCGCCGGTTGTCCGGCCTCGGCTCCCTGGCGGAGTTGCAGCAGTTGGGCGCCCGGCAGTACTTGGTCATGGCCGCCGCCTCCTCTTCCCGGTCCCTCCGCCGCGCTTCCCTCACGCGGCCTCGGCAGCAGCAGCACTTGTGGAGAAGCAGCGCCCAGCCCAACCTCGCCGCCTCCGACCGGGCGTTTGTTGACGTCGCGACGTCAGCGCCTCGCACCGCCCTCTTCCTCCTTCCTCCCCGTAGACTCCGCCCTCGCGCACGCGCGTTCCGGGGCCGCGAAGCCGGCCTCTGGGGTAATGGCGCCCGGGGTGGGATCGTAGAGATAGGAAAAAGTGGAGAACGTCGGCTCGCGTCCTAAGCGTGTGGGTGGGGGCAAGGCGGGTGAGACAGTAGAGATAGGAAAATGTCGCAGGCTGGAAATATCTTACTGGGGAGCAGGTCTTTCTCCCTCCAAGAAGCCAAGGGAGGAGCGACTGTTTTCCCCCCACCTGGGATTTATTTCGTGCGGGGAAAGGGGTTCGAGAAGTTTGCCAACCAATTTCAAAGTTTGTGCATTGGTACGTTGTCCTGCGTTAGAGAAAGAGCTGTTTTTTTGTGGGGTGCGGGGGGAAAATACCGCTGCTCCGGTATTTCTGCTGAGGGTTGGACTAGATGACCCTCCGCTTCCTTTCAAGCTCTACAATCCCATGATTCGATTCAATTATTCTGATTTGTTTGGACGTCCAAAGCCAACCCGGAAAATGCAAACCACGCGGGACTCGGATCTATTACAGTCACAGGAGGCGGCGTCATGAAATGCAGAGTAATGCACACGTGCGCTCGCGCAGGCACACTCTATAAAGCAAAAACACCCAAGAAGTTGTTCCTACTCAGAAGAGTTCCGTGGGACTGTCAGCTGGGAGTAAGCCCCGCTGATCTCAGTGGAAGTTACTTCTGAGTAGACCCATTTTTCTTTCTTTTTAAATTCTAATTTCTAAACTTGCACTCTGAACAGACGCGTTCTTTTATGGACAGTTGAGCAATTTGCCGCTTGTTAGCAGGATCTGTTTCATATTTATCTCATTAAATTTACACACTGCTGGACTGGAAAACAAACAAACAAACCTCAAAGCGGTTTGCAGAAAAGACAATAAAATCAAGAAAAATTTATCCTACTTTAAAACATATAAAAGTCAAAATGCTTTTAAGCGGATTAAAGTTTGCATCGACTTTCTGCGCAGTTGGGTAGCCCTGTCTAATGTTTTTAGCAGGCGCCAAAAAGAGCCCAGTGAAGGCGCCTGCCTGATGTCAATAGAAGGGAGTTCCAAAGTGTGGGCACGGCTACCGTAGTTGTTACAAACGCAGAAAGGGCATTATGTGGCACCTATAGCAGTGTCAATTCCGCCGATCGAAGCCGTCGAATAGATTATGCGTCTCAGATGGCGGGGGGGGGTAATATTTAAAAATTTTAATAAAATTAACATGCATTGTTGCGGGGCTGGATGAGATTCGAACCCACGAACGCAGAGAGCCAGGAGGGCAGGACGGCGCCACCCATTGGCTTAGCAGCATCCGGCGGGGAAAGGCGGTTGGCGGACACGCCTCGCCCTCCTCATTGGCTACATTCAGGCGTGACTGACGGGATATACGCCCAATGGCAGGGCAGAGGCGGTTTTCCGCGCGCTGTTTGGGACGGTTACGGCTGAGGAGGCCGGCGGTGGCGGCGGCGGGTTTTGAGGGGGGAGAAAAGAGAGGCCGCCGCTGGGCTCTGACAGGAGCTCAAAAGCCGGCGGGAGATGGCCGGCGGCGGAGGAGGATGTTTTTACACGCGACCGCTGGCTTCCGGCGCGGACTCGCCGCCGCTTCTCAGCCTTAGGCGGCGGTCGAAACTCCAGGGGCCTGAGGAGGCGGTGAGGGGGCGTGGCCAAGGAGAGAGAGAGGGGGCGGGGCAGAGGCGGCTGCCTTTCGGCCGCTGGAGGGGCGGAGCTTGGAGTGGTTGTGGGCGGGGTTACACTAGTGGGCGGATGTAAGGCGTTGCATGCAGTAATCGAAGCATTTTAAGCATAGCTGCCAAGTTTTCCCTTTTCTCGCGAGGAAGCCTATTCAGCATAAGGGAAAATCCCTGTTAAAAAGGGATAACTTGGCAGCTATGATTTTAAGTCGGAAGAAAATGGATTAGTAACAGTAAATTTAAATCAGGACTAATAATCCCGAGTTATGTTAAAACATTTCTAGGCGTCAGCAAACAATTTCAGCAAGGGGCAGGTCAACTGTCCCTCAGACCTTTGGGGGGGGGCGGACTATATTCTGTGGGGAGGAAATGAACGAATTCCTATGCCCCACAAATAACCCAGAGATGCATTTTAAATAAAACGACACATTCTACTCATAATAAAAGAATTCCTTCAGTAGCACCTTAAAGACCAACTAAGTTTTTATTTTGGTATCTGACTAAGTGTGCATGCACACGAAAGCTCATACCAAAATAAAAACTTAGTTGGTCTTTAAGGTGCTACTGAAGGAATTATTTTATTTTGCTTCGACTCAGACCAACACGACTACCTACCTGTAACATTCTAGTCATGTTAAAACACTGATTTCCGGACCGTCTGTGGGCCGGATTTAGAAGGCAATTGGGCCGGATCTGCCCCCCCCCCCGGGCCTTAGTTTGCCTACCCATGATTTAGACCATGTATTATAGTGCATAACTCAGTTATGTTTATAGTTTATATTGACTTACTGCTTATGGTGCATGTTTGTTTATATCAGTGCTTTTTTTCTGGGGGGATGCAGGCAGTGCCGGATTTACGCATAAGCTAAACAAGCTATAGCTTAGAGCAGGAGTCCCCAAACTAAGGCCCGGGGGCCGGATGCGGCCCAATCGCCTTCTAAATCCGGCCCGCAGATGGTCCAGGAATCAGCATGTTTTTACATGAGTAGAATGTGTCCTTTTATTTAAAATGCATCTATGGGTTATTTGTGGGGCCTGCCTGGTGTTTTTACATGAGTAGAATGAGTCCTTTTATTTAAAATGCATCTCTGGGTTATTTGTGGGGCATAGGAATTTGTTCATCCCCCCCCAAAAAAATATATAGTCCGGCCCCCCATAAGGTCTGAGGGACAGTGGACCGGCCCCCTGCTGAAAAAGTCTGCTGACCCCTGGCTTAGAGCTCAAAAGCCGGTGGGAGATGGCCGGCGGCAGCAGAGGATGTTTTTCTCTTGGGGCCCCCCAAAAAATTTAAAGGAAAAAAAACTGGATGTACATTTCCAAAATATAAAATAGAAAACAAATAAAATAAAAGTTGCATACAGCAACAGTCTTTTGTGTTGTGTAGGCTCCTATTTGTTATGTGCAAATGGCTTTGGATACCTATGAGGTCCATATAAATGACCATATAGCATATATTCAACACAAAGAAAGCAACCATTTGTTGTTGACAAAGGACAGCTGGACATATAAAGGGCCCCATTACCTTCAGGAATGTAGGGCTGCATCAAACCTAAATCCGACCCTGGACACAGGGGTACACATCCCTAAACATTTTGTGAATCCAAGTTTGGCCTCATTGAGGGATAGTATTTCAATATGAGTAGGAAAATGAGAGTACCCCCTAAACATTTTTAAAGAAAAAAACACTGGCTTATGTACTTTATTATTTTCACCATTAAATTGCATGGAGCATTCAATCAATGAAGTTAAAGCATTCACAGCTAAATTGACAGTAATTAATTTCATTTTTGCATTAATTTTTAGACAAATGTTTTTCTTGGGCAAAGATGTTTTTTCTGGATGTTTTCAAGGAGCCGATACAGCTCCTTGGCTCTGGATTTGAGGGCTCTTGCCTGGGGTTGTGACACATTCATGTGTCACACGCATTATATCAGGCACTTACTTTTTATTGTGAGCTGCACTTTTTGGTGGAAAGGCAGGATATTATTATTATTATTTATTACCTGCCCGTCGCCCCAGGGCGGGTTACAATGTTAAAGCACAATATTTAAAAATGGTGTAAAACAGTATGCAGCCACAAAAAGAAGGTGGGTTGTAAAATTGTACACAACAAGTGTCAAGAGCCAACGTAAAGATGCACCTCTGTGACCATAAAATTATATAGTATTTACAATTGCTATATAATTTCTGCTGCCTAGTGGAAGACCTGTGTGGGAAACTGAGCTGCCAAGTCTGTTCAACATTTTCACAAACTTGCTATTTTAAAAATCTTTCACATCAATTATATTAGGTGCTTTGAGTTCTTCCAGTGAAAGGAAAGTAGGTGAAACATTTCTAAAATAGTACTTTATCTGTCAAGTTTCCACAACAATGAGCAATGTTTTATGATTGGGCAATATGTTTTAAATTGGGAGGGGAATGTACTGTTGCGTGAGAGAGAGGGGTGGATGGGGTTAAATTGTCTTGTATGCCACTTTGATGTGCCATTATTCTGTCAGAAAAGCAGCATATAAAAAGTCGCCCCTTGGTTCTCAAACGAAATCTGCTCCGGAAGTCCATTTGACTTCCAAAAATGTCCCAAAACCAAGGCATGGCTTCTGATTGGCTGCAGGAGCTTCCTGCACTCAAGCAGAAGCCACAGCAGCAGCGTCAGACTGGGTTCCAAAGAATGTTCGCAAACTGGAACACTCAATTCCGGGTTTGCGGTGTTTGGGAGCCAAAACATATGAGTACCAAGGCGTTCGACAACCAAGGTACAACTGTACTGGAAGGAAGGAAGGAATTCCAGTGAAAAGCTGGTGAAAAGCAAGTATTGGGGTGCATCTACTATGCTTTAGGGCTGCCATGAAAGCTGCTGCGTCTTGAACAGCGGTGTGACAAGCAGAAATTCTGTAGTCCAAACTTATCACATCACTAAGAACATCAGACCGAAGCTCCACTTAGTTCAGCATCCCCTTTCCACTAGTGACCAAGTAGAGGCTTCTGGGACACCCGCAAGCAGGGCGTGAATATGTGACAGCTTCCCCCTCCTTTTGCTCTCCAGCAACTGGCATTCAGTTACATACTTATTGAAAGTTTCCATTGTGACTGATGGAATCAGCATCTGAACGCCGAGAAAAGCCTCAGGCTGAGTTTCTGCTTGTTGTGAAACTTGAAAAATGGTAACTATATTAGAGGAGCAAAGGCCTAGGGAAAGTTCCTTCCTGGGTCACTGGGCTGTGGACACAACCTCTTCACTGGGCTGTGGACACAACCTCTTCACTTGCGTTCACGTTCAGTGTATGGGATACCATGGGGAGAGCCTCCTGGCCCAGTCAAAATACTGGGGAGCGCTGAGCTCACGCTTGCCATCTCCACGGGTTTCCCTTTGGCTGTTCACAGCACACCAAGGAAATCATGGCATTATTGCGTATGGATATATGTCACTGTTTTCTTTCTTCTTTCTTTGGACAGGTTATGCTAGAGAAAGTCTTGGGAATAACTACTCAAACCAGCAGTGCTTTAACTTGTGACCCAAACACAGGGCAGATAGCCTATCCAACAGGGTAGGTGCTTTGCTGTAGTCAGTGCATCTAGATATTTTGCAGCCTTGTGCTCAGTGAAACGGGTGGTTTGAATCAATAAGCTGTACTATTAGAAGGGAAGTATGGATTTGTTTGCCAGTCTTTTGGGGGGCATCAATTAGACCCTTAGACAGAAGTTAGTCACTGTTGTGGTATTTGTTGATTGTCTTGATTTGTTGATTGTTGCATGATCATCCACAAATATCCTATTTCCTGTTGTGTTGCTAGAGAGGAAGAGAATTTGTGACCAGTCATATTGGCTTAATTTGCACATAATGCTAAATCATGCTATGGGGAAAATTCTGGACAAGCCTCAGGCCTGCATGCTCTCCTTTCCCTCTCCTCTGGTCCTCTGGTATGACAAAGTGACTGGAAGCATTTGCTTCCATTTTCAGTGAAGCATGGTTGCCATCATGTCTGAACTAGGAACTGTGGTTGATTTTCACAATGGTTGATTTGATCAATCCAGGATAAAAAACCATAGTTTTGCTTCCCTCCTCTGAGTACATTTTCCCAGGCAGTAAAAGTTAGTCACTTTCCCCTCTTTAGAGTTGGGAAATTCTCCCTCATGTACGGTAAATGTTTTAATCTCTCTTTCCAGATGTGTGGTTGTTATTTTAAATCCTCGGCAGAATAAACAGAGGCATATTTTTAATACTGCTAGGTAATGTATATATTAGTTTTCATATCACTCTTGCTAATTGGAGTGTTTATAGTAAAAAGAATTGCTGTTTGTATGTGAATTCCTGGCCAAGTATTGGTGAAGCTTGTTGAAAGTGATTTCCCGGAAAATAGAAAATTATTGGGGGATGTTTATTGGATCAGTAAATCGGTTTAAATAATGGGGAACCTTTTCTTGGTAGCAGGCCAGATTCTTATCACACCAGCGGAAAGCCAAATTTGACTGGAGGGCAGGGCCGTCTCATCATAGAATACTTTGCTTTGAAGCCACAACTGTTTGGACCTTTAAGTGGAGCAGTTTGAATGGTGTTTTGCAGATAGCCCCACACTTCTCTTCAAACCTACAGTTTTTGGAGGTTTAAAGAGCAGCACGGAGCTATTTGCAAAAGCTCTGCACAGCACTCTGAACCTCCCCAAACCAGAGGTTTAAAGACCAGCATGCAGCGGTTTGTAAAAGGGCTTACAGTTGGCTCCATGTCTTTCTTCTACTTTGTGTGACATTCCTCCTACTCATGACAGGAATGCACACCCAAACGAACTAATCAGGATTTAACCCCTGCCCATCAGTTCATGAGTGGAAGGTTAAATCCTGCACGTCAGCTCTCAGCCAGTGCAGAAGCGAACCCTGTCCCCTTGCCCATCAGCTGGTAGCTATGATTTTTTTAAAAATGGCCCCATATCACTGGTTTAAACGAATAATAATGAAGTGGGCTAATAATAATTTTAAGAAAACACTTAGTTGGTTAATCATCAGGATGTGCAGATGACTTTAAAGGTCTTTGTTTTTTCCTTTCTATAGTGACTCACAACTACGTAGTTTATGGCAAAAGCTTTTGTGGACTAGCACCCATTCCGTTTGGAACAATGTCATTCTACCGTGTTTCCCCTTTTTTAATACGTAGTCATAAAGTAAGCCATGGCAGGGTTTTTATGCATTCGCGAAATATAAGACATACCCCGAAAATAAGACGTACCTTCTTGCTTTCCTTTAGAGCCTCGAGAGGCTTGAAACCAGTTGGGAGGGGGTGCATGAATTGAGCGCGTCACCAGGCGAGCCACGCTGGGAGCCTTTCCGCTCTTCCCAGGACTTTTTTTCCACTTGGGCCGAGCGCCCGGACGGGAAAACCCCTCGGCGTCGGGAGCCCTGCTGGCCCCTTCCGCGCCGCCGGAATGTTGTGGGGCCGCATGGCCCGAAGCAGAGCGGCGGCGGGTGACAGGCAGCGGCAGGAGCCGCGCTGCCGAAAAGTTCTGGGGCCGCATGGCCCGAAGGAGAGCGGCGGCGGGTGACAGGCGGCGGGAGGAGCCGCGCCGCCGAAACGTTCTGGGGCCGCATGGGCCGAAGGAGAGCGGCGGCGGGTGACAGGCGGCGGGAGGAGCCGCGCCGCCGAAACGTTCTGGGGCCGCATGGCCCGAAGGAGAGCGGCGGTGGGTGACAGGCGGCGGGAGGAGCCGCGCCGCCGAAACGTTCTGGGGCCGCATGGCCCGAAGGCGAGCGGCGGCGGGTGACAGGCGGCGGCAGGAGCCGCGCCGCCGAAACGTTCTGGGGCCGCATGGCCCGAAGGAGAGCGGCGGCGGGTGACAGGCGGCGGGAGGAGCCGCGCCGCCGAAACGTTCTGGGGCCGCATGGCCCGAAGGAGAGCGGCGGCGGGTGACAGGCGGTGGGAGGAGCAACGCCGCCGAAACGTTCTGGGGCCGCATGGCCCGAAGGAGAGCGGCGGCGGGTGACAGGCGGCGGGAGGAGCCGCGCCGCCGAAACGTTCTGGGGCCGCATGGCCCAAGGCAGAGCGGCGGCGGGAGGAAGCGGGAAGTAAAGGACAGAGCCGGGCAAAAGAGCTCGACACTTGCGTGTTGGTTCGCCCTGGTTCCCGCAGACCCCTTTCCGGCAGAAAAATGGCAGGGGCAACCGTGGTGGTGGCAGCATTAACGGCGCCAGGAGGAGGGAGAAAGGAGGGAGAAAGCAGGGCGGGAGAAAAGCCTTTCCTCTTTCCTGCCTTCATTTGTAGCGCTGCTTTCTTAAAGCAGTGTACAGTTCTTACTAGTTGTAAGGAGGTACTTACAGTAATAATAATAAAAAGACACCCCCCGAAAATAAGCCATAGGCTTATTTTCTTGAGTAAAATTAATATAAGACGGTGTCTTAAAATGTGGGAAACACGGTATGCATCTGAAAAGTGGGCTTTAGTCCACACACAGGTTTCTGCCGCAATAAATGTTTGTTCCTTTTCCTGCAACAGAGTTATATGACATTTATTTGGAATTCATTTTCCTGAGAGATAAAATGGAACGATGTTTTTTTCTCTCTTTCAACTTTTAGGAAAACCATTAGTGCGCTATCTTTTTCTCCTGATGGGAAATATATTGCAACTGGTGAGGTGAGTTTTGCCTGGATGAATTTTCTTTAAAAATTTTGCAAGGAGTACAAAGTATGTTTTTAAAAAAAACACAAAATCTCACAGCTCTAAACATCCAAATTATACTAATTCATTTTTGAAGCCTCCTTTTATCACTTGTAATTTGTGGCAATGCCTTGAACTCCCTTTTGCAAGAGAGTTATCAAGAGACGTGCCAGAGCTTAAGATGGCCTACAAGTCACACCTTATGATCTGAAAAACTCATTGGCAAGTGGGGAAAAAGTGCCCTCTGCACATCCTTCAAGAAGTCCCTTGTTGGTTGTTGGCAAAAAAAGTTCCCAGAGCACCTTGCAAATATCATTGAAAAGATGGTCCCTCCTCTCAGTCTCACAATCTCAGAGTCAACAACACAAAAGGAAAAGGGAGTAAGGAAAAAGGAAGCTCGGGTGTCGGCTCTCAGTGACGAAGACCTTGAAGTGAATAGCAGAAATGGGAAAATGTGGAGAGAAGTTGCTGGTTTTTCAGCAGAGCCAAGGGAGTGACCTGGAGTCCCATCTCTCTCACCCTCTCCGCAGCAGGTGTAGGTGACAGAGGAGCCTGATCCAGCTGGTCTTTTAACAGAGCCAGTGGAGAGGCCCTGCGGTTTGGCTGCTCCCTCCCTCTCTAGTGGCCTGATGGAATCAGCGTGGGCTGAGCACTGTCTAGCCATGGTCCCAGTGACCTCAGTTCTGGCTCTTTCTCCTGCAGAATGGGCACAGGCCGGCAGTCCGCGTGTGGGATGTCGAAGAGAAAACCCAAGTGTCGGAGCTGCACGGCCACAAGCATGGTGTGGCGTGTGTGGCCTTTTCCCCCAATATGAAATACCTGGTCTCAGTGGGATATCCACATGACATGATTGTCAACGTGTGGGACTGGAAGGTAAGGCGCTGAAAGGTGGGGTCCAGGAGCAAGTAGCCACTGCTGTGTTTGAGGGTAGGGATGTTTTTTTTCTGAGATGCTGGGGCAGCCCTTCATCAACCTGATGGCCTCCAGGCTCTTTGGACTACAACTCCCATCAGGCCATGTTAGGATGTCTCAGTGGGAGAAGATGTGCAAGGACCTGGAATGTGCAGGTTATTCAGTGTGAGGACCCAGATACTAAGACTGGGGGTGAGGGTGGGGAGGAATGCAATTGTGTGTGCTTTAATATACATTTTCACTGGGAAAAGATTGAGACATACTCTTAATAGGTTCTCTTCAAGGGTTATACGTGCCGGAATGATTGGTGGGTATTTATGTTTCTGTTTTGCAGAAGGGCACACTCATTGCCTCCAATAAAATCTCTTGCAAGGTTATGGCCATCTCCTTTTCAGAGGACAGCTACTTTGTTACTGTTGGCCACCGGCACGTGAAGTTCTGGTTCTTGGATGAATCCAGGGAGTTTAAGGTAAACCTGTCTGCATCCTGTGACTGACAGCAAAATGGGAAGTTCCTTTCAAAACAGCTTCCTAGTTAAGCTGCCTATATGGTACTTCTAGCCCAGGCATTAGGCAACCTTGGCTCTCCAGATGTTTTGGAACTATAACTCCCATGATCCCTGACCACTGGCCCTGTTAGCTAGGGATCATGGGAGTTGTAGTTCCAAAGCATTTGGAGAGCCAAGGTTGCCTATGCCTGTTCTAGCCCCTTCTATTGTTCATTCATTTTTCCATTGTTTGTTGGAAACCCTTCTTGGCCAGTTAAATTACTTTGCAACTCTACAAAACGGCCCCATTTCCCCCAGAATTCTAAACAAGCACCTTAGATTCTATATTTTAGCATCCTTTGAACCCTCACTATTACAACCAAGTCAACAAATGTGCCTCACTGGACTGGCTGTTTTGAGACATTTAAAGAAGTAAATTAACCACTTTCATCAGATGTGTGTTTGGTTGAAGAAATAAAATAAAATGAGACTCTCTTGCCTGTGAATGTAAAGAAGTTTTATTTGCATTTTATGAAGCCCCAGAGAGAAAATTATAGTGGTACCTCAGTTTACAAACTTAATCCGTTCCGGAAGTCCATTCTTAAACCGAAACCGTTCTCAAACCGAGGCTAATGAGGCCTCCCACTGCCGGTGCCCTTCCACCGTTTGGCTTCCGTTCTTAGACTGAGGTAAAGTTCGCAAACTGGGACACTACCTCCGGTTTTGCGGAGTTTGTAAACCGAATAGTTCGTAAAAGGGCTGTTCTTAAACCGAGGTACCGCTGTAGTTGATGTCCTTCTGTTGTTGTTTTCAGTGCAAGACATAGGTTAGCTTAAACCGTTGCTCTTGAGATGGTGTGTCATTTCAGATTAAACAGACAGTTCCACTGGTTGGTCGCTCTGGTCTTCTCGGGGAACTTCACAACAACATCTTCTGTGATGTGGCCTGTGGGCAGGGCAAAATGTCAGGTAGCACATTCTGCATTTCTTATTCTGGCCTCCTCTGCCAGTTTAACGAGAAGCGCGTCCTGGAGAAGTGGATTGATCTGAAGGTACAAATGCCATTTTTGTTTCTGGGGCGGTGGATGGAAGACCAGAAGCCTGCTCCTTTGTGATCTAACGGCACACACCTCCTTCCCTTTTTAAAGGTGTCTCTAGCCAACTGCATCTGCGTTAGCGAAGAGTTTATTTTCTGTGGTTGTGCAAATGGAACCGTGCGCATCTTCCACACCCACAACTTGCATTATCTCTCGGACTTGCCTAAACCGCACCACTTGGGCATCGACGTCACTGGAGAAGAAATGCTGAGGTACAAAGCTCTTGGGGGCCAGCAGACGTGGGAGCTGGGCTGGAAAATGTGCAGGCTTGTTCTTAGGCAGAAGCCGAATGCTTTGATGCTGATGAATGCACAGGTATTGGTGGTGTTTTAACCCAGCAAGCTCACAACTCTGCAAGAAATAAAAAAAACCAGTGCATTTGCTTAGGCCAGAGGTTTTCAACCCTTTTGTGTCCACGGCTCCCTTGACCAACTACAGTGGAACCTCGGTTTATGAACACCTCGGTTTATGAATTTTCGGTTTACGAACACTGCAGACCCATCTGGAACGGATTAATTCACTTTCCATTACTTTCAATGGGAAAGTTCGCTTCAGTTTATGAACGCTTCAGTTTATGAACAGACTTCCAGAACCAATTACACCCATGCTTCGGGTTAAGTACGCTTCAGGTTGAGTACTCCGTGGACCCGTCTGGAACGGATTAATTCACTTTCCATTACTTTCAATGGGAAAGTTCGCTTCAGTTTATGAACGCTTCAGTTTATGTACTCTGCGGACCGTCTGGAACAGATTAATCCACTTTCCATTACTTTCAATGGGAAAGTTCGCTTCAGTTTATGAACAGACTTCCGGAACCAATTGTGTTCATAAACCGAGGTACCACTGTACATTCTTTCTGCGGCTCCCCTGTGGGGAAATGCACTCCGAGGCTCAGGAGCTCAGTTATGTCACCCCTTGCCTGCAGAGCTGGCAGCCCCTCGCCCCTTTTCGAACACGCTCCCTTGTGGAGTGTTCCCTTAGCCTCCTCTCCTCTCCCCTTTGGATCCTCAGGGCAGCCGCTTCCACTGTCCTTGGTCTCCGAGAGCCAGCATGATGTAGTGGTTAAGAGCGGTAGACTCGTAATCTGGTGAACCGGGTTTGTGTCCCTGCTCCTCCACATGCAGCTGCTGGGTGACCTTGGGCTAGTCACACTTCTCTGAAGTCTCTCAGCCCCACTCACCTCACAGAGTGTTTGTTGTGGGGGAGGAAGGGAAAGGATAATGTTAGCCACTTTGAGACTCCTTAGGGTAGTGATAAAGTGGGATATCAAATCCAAACTCTTCTTCTTCTGAGCTGCACCCCCTGCCCCAAAGAGAGGTGTCTCCTCATGCCACCCCCTAGGGGCCTGGAAAGAGGGTGTCCCCAGCCTAAACTGGCCAACAGAGACTGGCCAAAGGTGAATGTGAGGCCATCTTACTCACTTTGGGAGGTAGCAGGGCCAACAGTGGGTGCCACTGAGCCTGCATGGCAGAAAGGCTCCCAGGCAGGCAGCAAGCACAAGAAAGGCCCGTGGGGTGCCTGCCTGCCTGGCCTCCCACTTCTCAGACCATTCCCAACAGCAAGGGCTGGCAGACTGGCTGGCTGGGCTCCCTTACCCATTTGCTTGCTTACTCCGAGGTCACTTCAGCTCCTGGCAGCTGGCACCCCCTGGCCAGCCCCAGAGGCACCATTCGCTTGGGAAGCTTGTAGCCAGGGCCACTGCAACAAACAGCTGTTCAAGCCTTTGGGAGGCAGAGGTATGAGAGGGCATTAGAGGGCCTGCAGCCCCTCTGACCATCATTCAAGGCACCCCAGGGTGCCACAGCACACTGGTGGAAAAGCACTGGCTTAGGCTATTGATTCCCAACTGCACTGGGGTATGTGATCCTTGCACAGTTTTGGCAAAATGCTACTGTCTGGTGACTTTCAGCTTCTCTCATGTTTCTGGTGGCCGCGCATGTGAAGCAAACGAGAGATGGGGCTGGGGGACACCACACATTAGGAGGCTGTTGCTGCACCTGCCTCCACATCAAGTTTAACTTTTCCCCATCACCAGTGGCCCCTTTCTTTTGATTGAGTGTGTCCCCACTTCCCTTGCACTTAAGTTCTTTGCAGCTTATCTGAGCATCAGTGTGTAAAATGAAGCTCATCAGTTTGGTTCTTTTTGGTAACCAAGGAGCATGCTTCTCTCCCCCCCAATCTTTTCAAGAAGGCCAGGTGCCACCTACTCAGATACGATTGCCTTGGCCTTTGACCCCCACCACCATTGGCTCTCCTGCGTTTACAAGGACCACAGTGTGTACATTTGGGATGTGAAGGACACCCGTCAAGTGAGGAAAATGTGGTCCGACCTTTTCCACAGCTCATTTGTGTGGAATGTCGAGGTGAGTGGATGCTGCTGCTTCTTTTTTTAAAAAAAAGATGTGAAAGATTAAGAAAATAACATTTATTTATTTCATTTATCTGTGTGCCACTCTTCATAAAAATCAGGAAGTAGCTTACACGATGAAAATGAAATAAAATGGGCCATTCCAATTTTGGGAAGTAATAATTAAAGCCCACACATTATTAATGGTGTCCAACAAACTAGGTCCATCATACAGCTTGGATTTTGTGTCTTAATTCTTCTGTTTTTTCCCTTGGTTCTTTGTGGATACATCTTAGGTTTATCCTGAGTTTGAAGACCATAAAGGATGTTTACCCCCAGGGTCCTTTCTAACATGCTCATCGGACAATACTATACGGTTTTGGAACTTGGAAAATGGCACGCATGTGGATTTTCAGAAGAACATCTACAGTAACGTAAGCATTATTGCTTATTGAGAGGCCGGTTCCGACTTGATATGATGCAAGACTAAACCTGAGTGATTTATACCAGTGCATAAAAAGGTAAAGGTAAAGGACCCCTGACAGTTAAGTCCAGTTGCAAACGCCTCTGGGGTTGCGGCACTCATCTCGCTTTACTGGCCAAGGGAGCCGACGTTTGTCTGCAGACAGTTTTTCCAGGTCATGTGGCCAGCATGACTAAGCCACTTCTGGCGAAACCAGAGCAGTGCGCGGAAACACCATTTACCTTCCCGCTGGAGCGGTACCTATTTATCTACTTGCACTTTGATGTACTTTCGAACTGCTAGGTTGGGAAGGATACCAGTGCATAGGTTGTGCATTTCAATGTCTGGAAGGCATGGTAGTAATTAAAACTAATTGAGGTTTTGTTGACTTAGTTCTCTTCTGGCTTGTTACTAATTATTTTCCTTTTGATGAGTCTTCTTTTTAACTGAATGTGTGTGCGCGTATAAGGACATATATCTATTAAAACATTATTTCCTCTATAAAAGAACTTGCTGAAGATTATATATGTGGAAAATAACATCCAGCACCTGCAAGATTTAACAAATTTGCCAGACAGAGGTGAAAATGCCAACTACCTTGATGTGAAATCTGGTGTCCGTGTGATGCAGGTCAGCCCCAATGGCCAGCACTTGGCCTCTGGGGACAGAGCTGGAAATTTGAGGTGGGTCTGTTTTATTCTGTATCTACTGCCAGATTCTGTGTTTTCATATAATTGCATGATCAATTATAGCTAAGGCACCACATATGCCAGTCACCCGTGGGGGGTTCCTATATCTTTGATTCCTCAACAACAACAATAATTGTATTATTTATATGCAGCCCATCTGATTGGGTTGCAAGCTCCTAAGGAACACCAACCTTGGCAAGACTGCCCCCAAATACTTAAAAGTTATTAAAATGTGTGTTTTGTCTTACAGGATACATGAGCTAAAATATATGGATGAAGTCATTAAAGTGGAAGCTCACGATTCAGAAGTTCTCTGCTTACAATATTCTAAGCCAGAAACAGGTAAATTTTCAAATCTGAAAATGTGTGCAGTTGACATTTATTACAGGCTCATGCCTGGGGCTTTTTTGTATGTGTATGTATAGATACACACAAGCCCGCTGCCATCGCTACAGGATTGGGACTGTGGTGGCTGGGTGGTATTCAACTCAAGAGAAGACCCACTGGAATGAATGGACCTAACTTCAGCATGTCCTTTAATTTCAGTGGATCTGCTTGTTCTTTTCAATTGCTTTAAGTCCCTTTGGAGTGGATGCAGAGTTGCGCATCTTTTCTACTTTCTGTAGGGATGGCCCTGCTGGCTTCAGCAAGCCGAGACAGGCTGATTCATGTGCTAAACGTGGAGGAAAATTATAAACTAGAGCAGACGTTGGATGACCATTCCTCAGCCATAACAGCTGTAAAGTTTGCTGGTAAGTTGCCCAACAATCTGCTCCACCTGCTTGTATTTCTGGGAGCCATGCTCTTCCCAGAATGGGCATCAGTTCATGCGTGGAACCTCTATGTGCAGTTGCACAGATTACTTCACTTCTCCCTGTGTTCTTGCACACCTCCAGTTTCAGTTACTGGAGAAGTTTCCAGTACAGTGTTTTCCAGGGGTTGATAATGTTTTCTTGTAAACCACCCTGGTTAATGTCTTTGTAGAGTGGGGTGTACATCTAAATCAGTGGTTCCCAACCTTTTTTTGGCCATGGCCCCACACCGAAGCATCTCTAAAATCCTGATGCCCGCCCCCCCCCCCCCGGTGACATATGATTCTTATTATTCAAAAAGTGAACTCCTATTCATGTGGAGGAAGCCTAAAAGGCCATTAACTTGGTCTAAACAAGCTTGGATACCACGGATCTAAATAAATATTGTACAAGGGGATTCTTCTACAGATTTCACTTACCTACAGCTTTCTTCTTCTCGCCTACAGGAGATGGAGAGATTCAAATGATCAGCTGTGGTGCCGACAAAAGCATATATTTTCGCAGTGCACAAAAGGTGCTTACAATTCATTTACGTAATAAGCCACCAGGAGGACTGCATAAATCCATGAAGGAGCTGTTAGCCTGGCAGAGTGCAGCTGAATGCCAGCTGCTGAGAAGCAATAGCAGCAGGGAGGGCTCTTGCCTTTGCAGGCTTCCCAGGGGCACCCGGTTGGCTGCCATGGAAGCAGGATCTTGAGCCAGAGGAGGCACCTTTGGCCTCATCCAGAAGCACTGCTCTCATCTGAACTTGGGCAGCTTGTTTTCCTCTTCCAAAGACCCATTGCCAAATAATGAAAGGGGGACCTTTCCCCTTTTTTATCCAGATAAAAGTTTATCTGATTCATTCATGCTTATGTGTGAGGCCGCTACAGATCTGCTGTGCTGCTGTTGGGGTAAAAGTCCCACACCAGTTCAGATCTTAGTTGGGTCTGTTTCACTCCACAGATGTCGGACGGAATTAACTTCATCAGAACCCACCACGTTGCTGAGAAAACAACCTTGTACGACATGGATATCGACATAACACAGAAGTATGTTGCAGTGGCCTGTCAGGACAGAAATGTCAGGTAAACTGTTCCGCATTTTCCACTGCAGAATTTTAGACATTCCACATAGTCAAATGCTGGAAGAAAGTAAGCTGTTGCCTTCCATATTCCTCCTCCTGAACTCCAGCCTTCCTCTTAACCTGGCTGCACTTTTGCTGTTCTGCATTTTTGCATATGTCTATCCTATCAATAGACTGTTAAGACTGACCGTCTTTGAACCACAAAAGAATCGGGTCTTGCACAGCCGCTGTGTGTGCTAGTGGTCGTAAATCAACATAGTTGTGTGCGTTCCTTCAAAGCGCATAGGCGCTCTAGCCCAGACACCGGAGACGAAATAGATCATGGAAGCAATGAAGCTCAGACAAGTCATTACTCTTTACTTGCAGGTAATAAAATGTGTAAATGGTTCCAGGTATTGACAGGCTTTCACTGCAGCCGCAGGAAGGTAAACTTAAAGTTCCGAGGCCTTGCGCTCTTCCGAGCTGCAAAATCTCTCTCTACAGTTGCCCTCTCTACATGTTGTCAGTTCAGGAGATAAACACAGACTGGAAAAACAGTTTGCTGTGTTCCGTAGGAAACCACGTATGTCCAGAAAACGGTGCCCTCAGAAAGTGTTATTGGATAGTCTAAACCAGGCATCCCCAAACTGCGGCCCTCCAGATGTTTTGGCCTACAACTCCCATGATCCCTAGCTAAGAGGACCAGTGGTCAGGGATGATGGGAATTGTAGTCCAAAACATCTGGAGGGCCGAAGTTTGGGGATGGCTGGTCTAAACAATCAGCACTTAGCTGCTTCTTGAATCTTCTTTCTGTTTCTGGAAATGAATGAAACACTCACTCATGCCAACACTGACTGCCTCAAATATCCCCATTTTTATTAGGTCTTTTTCTTGGGATACAGTTTCCTGTAAGGGGAAAAGTAGGGCGAGAGCGTAGCTCAGTTGATGGGGCATGAGGTTCTTAATTCCAGGGTTGTGGGTTTGAGCCCCACGTTGGGCAAAAGATCCCTGCATTGCAGGGGGTTGGACTAGATAGCCCTTGTGATCCCTCCAAACTCTACATTTCTACGATTCTAAATCATTCAAATCTTTTGACGTTCTCTGTAAAAGTCAAGGCTCTTTAGATATATTACTTCCATTTCATAAGCAGCCATTCCTCCATCAAGCGGTGGAGTTGGGCCACTTTGGTTTGACAGATCTTGATGTGGAGATAGTTATAATAATAATAATTTATTTCTACCCTGCCCATCTGGCTGGGTTTCCCCAGCCACTCTGGGTGGCTTCCAACAGAAGATTAAAAATACATTAAAACATCAGACATTAAAAACTTCCCTAAACAAGGCTGCCTTCAGATGTCTTCTAAATGTCATATTGTTGTTTATTTATATAGTTGTTGTTGTCGTTTAGTCGTGTCCGACTCTTTGTGACCCCATGGACCATAGCACACTCTGGTTAAGCGCTCTGTTTGTGGAACCGTTATTGCCAGAGTGTTTCTGATTTAAAGTATTATTTATTCAATATATTCAATTTATTAATTGTGTCCTCTGTAAAGAGTCTCTAAGCGACTTGCAAAACTTTAGCTGTTTTCAAGTTTTGCTTTTGAATATCCATTTTCACCTAAATCTGAGAGGAAAATTCCATGGGAAGAGCTGGGATTAAACATCTCAAGAAGCACAAAACCCCCATGGCAGCTCTTGAGTCATGGACAGCTGAATTATTAATCTTCATCCTTTTATCATATGAGGACTTTAATCAATGGGATATTCTTACTCTTCAATAATAATAATAATAATAATAATAATAATAATAATAATAATAATTTATTATTTATACTCCGCCCATCTGGCCGGGTTCCCCCAGCCACTCTGGGCGGCTTCCAACAAAATTTTAAAATACAGAAATCCATCAAACATTAAAAGCTTCCCTAAACAGGGCTGCCTTAAGATGCCTTTTAAAGGTCTGGTAATTGTTATTCTCTTTGACCTATTTGACCTTCTAAACAAAATATGAGAATTTCTTAATTATTTTGGCACTTTTTCTGAGAGTATATAAGGGCTTTCCCCTCCTATTAAGCTGCGGTTGGTTTTATTGAGGGCTCTGCTGGTTCCACAAAGGTCTGTAAACCTGTATGAGTTGTAGTGGCTGGAAGGAGCCTGAGAGAGGAAATATATGAAGCTACGGATCGGGGCCATCACTGCAAGCACCACAGAGCAATTCCCTTACTGCTTGGCTAGAGCAGCAGACAGGAGCCAGACCAACCAGGGAGTTCAATTCTCATCCTCCAGCTCCAAGGCCCAGTTAGACGCCAAGAGCACAGTGGCTGTTGGAGAAGTGCTAGCCAGGAAGAATAGCTCATGCTTTGTATGCACAGGGCTCCGGGTTCAAATCCAGAGTACAGCCCCGCAATAGGAAAGGTGGTAAGTCCTCTCACCAGTCAGAAGCAGCACCCCATGGACTAGTAGCCTAGCTCTTATACAAGTTTGTTTCATTTTGATGAAATTGTTTTCCTGCTTACATTCAGTTTACAAGCATTCCAACTCCTTCAGATTATGCTTGTAAACTGCCATTTTGGCCAGTTTAGGAGCATCTGTGTGCCCACACAGATGCAGCACAGTCAACGCCTAGGAAGCCCGAGGTGTTGACTCACGGACTGTGTGTGCTGAGAGTGCATTTAATTCCCAGAAAAAAAAGGAATGAACCTGTTACTCCACTGCTCTTTCAAAGGCTTTGGGCACAGGATGCAAAGCCCAGTATCAAAGTGTAGCTCTTTAGTTGTGTTAAACCAACAAACCTTTGCACACACCAAAATGTAACTTAACCTTCCTCCAGGGTATACAACACAGCCAGTGGGAAACAGAAGTGGTGCTACAAAGGCTCGCAAGGTGATGATGGATCCCTTCTGAAGGTAACTGAGTTAATATGGGGAAAGTGCCTGTAGAAATAATTTTCCCCCGGTGCAGCACCGGGGGCTCTTGCCCACCCTTGGACCCAGGCCTCCCGGAATGTGGCCTAATATTCCTGTGAGCTATTCCTTCCCACTAAACGGTGTAAGGAATGCCAAGCACACATATTTTGTTGAACTGCGAATAAGTGGGTCATTATTCAACCAACAACAATTAAAGTAAATCTGAAAGAGTGAAGCCTCTTTGTTTCCAATCCCTGTGCAGGTCCAGCTGGATCCTTCTGGGACATTCTTGGCCACCAGTTGCTCAGACAAGAGCATTTCCATTATCGACTTCCACTCTGGGGAGTGTGTTGCCAAAATGTTTGGACACTCAGGTTTGTTTTGCTGTGGTGCTGTTGCTGTTCTTTTTTGGTTCGGTTATTTTGCAAGCGCATATCTAGTACGTAGTGCAGCCTACCCCAACCTGGTGCCCTCTGCCTGTTTTGTTGCAGAAGTCGTTACAGGGATGAAATTCACCTTTGACTGCAAACATCTGATCACCGTCTCGGGAGACAGGTGGGCAACTTGAACTGTGAAAGACGCTTGCGTGAATTAGAAATTTGTCGGCCTGAAAGTGGGATAATTTAGTGTGCGTTTATTGCTCAATTAGCTTTAAGGGAAGGAGGACCTCTGGATGGGGTTCCCAGATGTGTGTGGCCTTTTCAGATCTAGGCAGGAGAGAGCAGGAAACACACCAGGAATGTGGAATGTTTCTGGCCACTTATTTAGCCCTCTTCCCTCTCTCCAGTTGCATCTTTATATGGCACCTTAGTCCTGAAATTACCAGCTGCATGAAGCAGCACTTGATGGACCTGGATCAAGTTCAGCAGCAGAGGAAAGCCAGGGAGCCAACATGGCCTCATCAGGTCAGGTACTGGAACAGCTGCGGTCTTGGGGTGATGCTTTCTGCTCCCGATGGGGAGACTGAGGTGACTCTGTCGCTCTTGAGTACTGAAAGGGATCCCTCTAACTCTTCATTTCCTCCAGGAGGGAGCCCTACATTGCTCTGCCAAGCGAAAGGACTCCATGTGGGGCTGAACACCTGACTGACTATGACACGGAGGAGGAGAGGGAAGAGGAAGACGCTGCTCTTCTGACGCCCCCCAAAGCTGTCATTGATACAGGTACGGAGGCACAAGACACTTCCCAAGGCAGCTGGAAAGGCGTGTGCCCAGGGGATGCGTGCGATTTGATGAGAAACCACAACAAACCCATCAAACAGCATCCTGCTCCAGGACAGCCCACCTTGGTGACTGTGGTTTTGTAAAGGCTTTTTTGTCCTCTCTCTCCCCTGCCCCCTATAAAATTTCTGGTAATATTTTGTTGGGATGCAAAGCTTGGTGGGGGAGGACTTCAGAACGTAAGAAGAGACTTCCTGTTCTCACAGTGGCCAGCCAGATGCCCCAATGTGAAAAACACAAGCAGGACACAGTTTCCAGCGACTGGTATTCAGAAGCATTGCTGAGAATCTGTACTCTGTGTTACTTTGAAAAGCAAAACCCCTCTTATTTCTACTTGCTTTGGTTTCTGAGAGTTGGTAGATAAAGTTTCCAAGAGACCCAATTCTGCTTTTCAGTATTTTCTCGATTGCTCTGTTAAATGCAAAGGGGGGATTTCTTGTTCCAATATGTGTCTTGTATGAACAGTTTTACCTCTGCTTTCACATTGCTCACCCCAATCTCCCTCCCCTGTTGCTCTCTCCAGCTCCTGCATGTGTCCTCACCAATGGCAAACTACCCATGTGGGCAAAAAGGCTGGTATGTAATGTGCTTTTACAAAAAAGGTATTTTTTATATATGGATTAATTCAGCCATTTCCAACCTTCCACGTATTTTGGACTACAACTCCCATCAGCCCTGGCTGGCACAGCTGACTGGGGCTGATGGGAGTTGTAATCCAAAGCAGCTGGAGGGCACCAGGTTGACCATGGCTGGATGATGAGGTGTGGAGTCCCAGTAACCAACATTCTTCCTGTTGTAATTAATTTCCTATATCTTGCCCAGGGCATCTAACAACCAAGGTGCAGCATTAAAAAGAAACATAAAATCACAGTACAAAGTATAGCAGGCAAGTCGGCATTAAATCATACAAATGGTGTCACTCGTATTATGCTCCAAAGGTCTGTCAGAACAACAAGGTCTTCAGTTGCCATCTGATAACGGGGAGGACCATCTGACCTGAGGAGGAAGGGACTTCCATAGCTAGAGTGCCACCACTGAGAAGGCCCTGTCTTGTGTGATATGCACTAGCACTGAAATCAAGTCAGGTTCACTGAGGGTACCCTAAACCTGGCCTCTCCTGCAGATCTCCAAGCAAGTGTTGGCTGATATTGCAGAAAGTGCTCCTTTGGTCCTGAGCCAGGGCATGGGAAATAATAATGAAATAGGTGTTGTTGGCAGGGATGGATTTGTTCCACTTATTGGGCCTTGGCTGCAGATCAGGGTGAAGGAGGATGTCAGGTTTGGATGACCCACAAAGCCAAACCTTGGCTTAGCTTTTGTGCCGTGCCAACCTGAAAAAGCTCCCATCCCCTCCCTCCTCTGGAGATGTGGTGTGGCTTAGCGTGATGTCCGAATGTGGCCACTGCCAAAGACTTAACCCATGGTTAAGAGACAAAGGGTTCTCTCTCCATCCGGGTTAGCATTAACTGTGGTTATTTTTGCATCACAGGCAGCAGAAACTGCTGCTCCAAAAATGAAAGGAGCTCCAGTCCTCCAGCTTTGACAGCTAAGCAGTTGGGTGCGTTGTTCATGCGCCTGTCCAGGGAGTACAAGTTGTGCTTGGCTAGGATGAAAATGAGAATCGATCTTGCTGGGTCCTGAAGAAAGGCAAATGGTTCTCTTCAGTGTGTTGATAATCAAATGGGGGCGGGGCTAGTACTGTGATCTGTGGGTCTCCAAATGTTCTGCAAATCGAGGCAGAGGAAGCAAGTGAAGTATTTGAACCAGGCAGGGGGCCTTCTCAGTGGTGGTGCCCGCCCTGTGGAATGCCCTCCCATCAGATGTCAAGGAAATAAGCAACTACCCGACTTTTAGACGACATCTGAAACCAGCCTTGTTTAGGGAAGTTTCATCATGTTTTTACTATTCTGTTGGGAGCCGCCCAGAGTGGCTAGGGAGGCCCAGCCAGGTGGGCGGGGTAGAAGTGATATATTATTATTATTAATTATTATTCTTGTAGGTTGGGGTGTGTTACAAAACACCAAGTGCTAGCCATCAACCCATCCTCTGGCTTGGTGATTTTTAACCCAACCACGAGTGGCATGAACAATACACACACACACCCAAACACACGCACACTTCCTCTCAACTTTCCTCTCTCTAGCTGGGAGAGGCAGATCATGCGGACACTGCCGCCTTCAGGGTGAGTTATCAGCCGCAAGGGCGATGGGCAGAACGTGCCACCAAAGAGCCCATTAAGACCATGCTGGATGCAGACCTGAATTACTTCACCCCAATTAAAAACAGCAGCCTGCAAGACAGTGAACTGGGACCGCAGAATCTGAATCGGCAGCTCTCGGAGGTGAGAAAAGTTTACTTGGTACAAGGGGCTTAACTTTGCTGTCCACCTGCACCCCACACTCTCCGTCTGAAGAACAGACCCCATGTCCTTTGAGTCCAAGGATAGAAGCCCAGGGACAAGCCCTGGAACTAATTTTATGGGGTGGTACTTATTCCTGGAGCATGGTATGTGTGTGCCTTTCCGTGTGGTAGAGTTCCTTTCCTTTCACCAATGAGCCCCCATCCACCTGGGAAGCAGGGCGAAATATTTCCCTTTTGGGCTGTACTTTGGATGCGCTTCCTTGGCTTTTGCTTATTTCGGGCAGAGCTTGTGCCAGGAGGCTTGTGGCTTTTTTGCAGCAAAACCTGCATCTGCTCCCCAGCTTTTAACAGTGCACAAACCAATCAAAGCAGGTGCTCTCTTACAATAGGGTTTCCTCAAGGTAGCTAGCAGATTTTCCAGTTAGCCTTTATGATTTTTTTCCAGTTTGATTGAACCTGGAGTCGATCCATCGATGAGAGCTTTCTTGCTGCTTTAAACTTATTTTGGAACCACTCTACAGCCCTTAGATATTCTGGCTCCAGAACATTTCTTACTTCCAGCTTTTTGCTGTCTGTCTTTGAAGCCTCTTAAAATGTTGGAAGGGAGAGTCACAGGGACTAATTCCCTTTGGGAGAAAGGTCACAGGCTATTTTTGGTTTTCCCTCCAGGCCAAGGACTACCCCAGCAACATTATTGAAGATTTCCAGCAGCCAGATCTGTCCTCTGATGATGAGGCGAAAGAAGAGCTTGAAATCAGTGGGGACAGCCTGTGCCTCGAACAGACTGGTAGCAAGACCCCTGAGGGTGAAAGGTCAGTCCTCGCTTGGACGCTCAGGGCTGCAGAACCTGGCCTGGGAGGAACTGCCCTTGAAATCTGCAGGCTTACCGTCAAGTAAATACACTTGGGTTGAGCTGCAGGACTTACAGAGGGGGAGAGCCTGATCTGGTTTGGATTTGGCTGGAGACATTTCAAGGGCACACCCCGTTCTGCTGACCTCTGGGGGCCCCCTGCCCTTGAAGTTTTGAAAGAAGCTTGAACTGATAAATTAATGCTTTTCCCTCCACCCCCCAAGAATCACTGGCACTTTTTACCTTTCTTTAAAGGAGCTACATGAAGGAGCTGCTCCTTCAGCCGGCTTATCAGAAGGAAGCAGCAAATACCAAGGAGAAGCTGCCAGACAAAATCTGCTCTGTGACTTCCTTAGATTCAGAGGTCTCTTCTTTCAGCCACCAGCAAGAAGGTAGCTTGAAAGACAATTCCTGCTCACATCTGGGATATTTTTTGGTGCTTGACCTGCAGAAGGACTGTCGCCTCTCAGTTGGCCATTGTGCCCAATTAGTGCCAATTTCCAGGGCCCAATGAAGCAGGAAGACCTGGCCCTTGAATCCCCAAGTGCATGTGAGGGGGGGGAGCTGTCTGCTGTGCCCAAGAAGAGATGATGGGTATGCAGCCTGCCTCTGCCTCTATCCGCACCCTACAAATTGGGCTGGTAGAGGGGCAGCAGGAAGGGAATCTGCTATGATGGTTGCCACAGCCCACCCCAAAAAAGATCCTGCATGAAAGGCAGCAGGTGAGGAAAAAGGGACTTACAGCTGCAGGATAAGACCGTCCCCCATCCTCTATAAGTCAGCTGTAGAGAATGAGGTGTGTGTTTGCAAGAAAGGGAGAGTCAGGGAGAGGAGAAGAAGCATATATTTTTTTTAAAAAATGTATTTATTGAAGACTTTTTAACAAACAACAAAAGCATACAAAAATACAAAACACAAAAAATACAAAATACAAAAATACGAAAACAAAACTTCTAATTTATAACCCTTATTTCTAATCTACTGACTTCCTCATTCCACCTCCTGCGTTTCTTAGTAATCTCTAAATCTTATATAAACTCTAGATTTTACTTTAATATTACCTTGTTTCTCTATCTTTTATATCATACCCTTTTACACTCTATCTCTAGCTTTCCTCTTAATTGAATTATAACTATCTTCTAATAATGCTTATTTCACATCATTGTATTATCTACAACCTCTTTGTATCTCCCTCACTTCCATTGATTCTAATCTATTATATGCTTATTCTTTAAATAAATTTTAAATTTATTCCAATCTTCTTCCACTGCTACTTCACTCTGATCCCGGAGACTCCCGGTCAGCTCAGACAGTTCTATAAATTCTATCAGCTTCTTCTGCCGAGAAGAAGCATATAATTGTAGAGTGGGAAGGGACCATGAGGGTCATCTAGCACAACCCCCTGCCATGCAGGAATCTTTTGCCCAATGTGATTCTCGAACCCACAGCCCTGAGTTTAAGCGTCTCATGCTCTGCAGACTGAGCCATCCCAAGTTCATTCATGTGCCAGATGATCCAGAAGATTTGGGTGGGAGAAGAAGCCAGCGCTTGGCCCAGAATCTAGTCTGCAGACTGAGCTCTCCTCTGAGCTTTTTCTTTCTTTCCTTCCCCCCGGCCCTGGCTTTGTACAACATGCCAATTGGACGCTCTAGTTTCGGAGGCAGAAGCAGAAATGACCGACGTGGATGAGAACTTCCAGCAGACCAGCTCTTTGCCCCAAACCCCCGAGCAAGAGAAATACCTCCGGAATCACTTTGAGACGCTGGCTGATGCCCAGACTGAAGGTAAGGTGAGAGCTGCGGCAATGATCCGAACGGCACAGCGGCTGTGCTCTTCCCATAAGCAAGAACCCCTTTCCTAATGGGCACAGCCAGAGGTGCATAGGGGCAATTTCTCAGGGTGCTGTTATTTTGATTCACCAACTAAGTAGCAAACCCTTTGGCAGGTGATGGGCACTTTGATGGCAGGTTAGAGGTCATTTGCCTTGGGGGTGTTTGTCAGTACTGTACAGTATTCACTTTTCAGCTACTGCTGGTTGGTGATATTATTAGCAGTATTTATCTCCCACCTTTTTCTCCAAGGAGCTGAAGGTGGGGTACATGGTTCTCCCTCTCCTCATTTAATTCTCACAACAACCCCGTGAGGTAGGCTAAGCTGAGAGGAAGTCACTGGTCCAAGGCCACCCACTGAGCTTCATGGCCGGGTGGGGATTTGAACCCTTGTCCCCCAGGTCCTAGTCCACATTGGCTGTGTCAAGAACTTGGGAAAAACTCCCGTTTGGTCTCCTCTTTTAGATGCAGAAAAGTTTGATGGCTGCCTAAAGGATCTGAAGGCACCCGAGGAGGAAGAGGAGGAGGCTGCCTTGTTCCAGAACCCTCGCCTGAGTATATCTACCCGTTTTCTCTCCAGCTGCCAAAAAAATAGCAGGTTGGCAGATATATTTTATATCTATATAATAGATATATAGATATATATCTATATTTTAAACCCTCCATTCATGAAAGAACAATCTGAACGGTTGTGTTCCTTTCACACAGGTTTGCAGCTGCCTTTCTTCCGAGGGTCCGCCAGCACTCTCAGGCCGCTGCTGCAGACCAACTGGCGGAGGAGAGTCTGGTGTCCAGCGAGCACAAGAAACCAGAGGCAAGTTGACCGCCTGAGTCGAGGATGAGCCACTGGGCTCAGCTGTTTCCTTTTGCATCTTGGCAGATGTCTTGTCTCCAAGCCCTTCTGTGAAGATTGGGCACAGCCACGACTCAGAGGCAGCAGAACAGGGGCTTTGCAGGCAGAAGGGAATTTCCAGTTAAAAGATCTCTGGTAGCCACAATGGAAAATAATAATAATAATAATAATAATAATAATAATAATAATAATAATATATTATTAATACCCCGCCCATCTGGCTGGGTTTCCCATTAAAACATCAGTCATTAAAAACTTCCCTAAACAGGGCTGCCTTCAGATATCTTCTAAACATCAGATACTTTACCCCACCCATCTGTCTGGGTTTCCCCAGCCACTCTGGGCAGCTTCCAACAAAATATTAATAATGCAATAAACCATGAGACATAAAAACCTTCCCTAAACAGGGCTGCCTTCAGATGTCTTCTAAACATCAGATGGTTGTTTATTTCCTTGACATTTGAAGGGAGGGCATTCCACAGGGTGGGTGCCACCACCGAGAAGGCCCTCTGCCTGGTTCCCTGTAACTTGGCTTCTCGCAGGGAGGGAACCGCCAGAAGGCCCTCGGCACTGGACCTCAGTGTCCGGGCTGAACTATGGCGGGTGGAGACGCTCCTTAAGGCAGGGGCATATGAATGGGGTGGGGGGCACTCCGCCCTGGGTGCCACTTTGAGGGGTGACAAGGTGGCCCGCTGCCTCCCCCCAGCTGTAGAGCCGCCGAGGGTACAGGTGCTGTGCACATGGCAGCCCATACAGACGGCGCTTGAGTGGCACCCCACACTGGGTGACTGAGAGGCTTCCTCCACCACTGCCTTTAGGTATACAGGACCAAGGACATTTAAGGCTTTCAAGGTCAGCACCAACACTTTGAATTGTGCTCGGAAACGTCCTGGGAGCCAATGTAGGTCTTTCAGGACCAGTGTTATGTGGTCTTGGAAAAGACCCCACAAGGCTGTCGTCTAGACAAATTGACGTCCTCCAAGGCAGCTTCATGTGCACAGTTCAGAGATGTTAATAAGGCTTTTCTTTGATCCCTTCACATTTGCAAACTTAATTGACTTGAAAGCAGTTTAACTGGAACGTAAATTGGGAGTTGCCCGTAATCATTTAGTGTGTGTAAAATTCCCAATGCATTCTTTGTTACACTAATGCAGCTGCGCTGGCTGTGGCTGATGGGAGTTGTAGTCTAGAACCTCCAGAGGGCACCAGATTGTCAAATCTAGCCCGCTGAAATGCCTGAACTCTCCAGCCTCAGAGTGGATGCATGTGAAATGGTGGCTAGGAAGGGACCGAGACATTGGGTTTTGGACATCTGCAATGCTTTTAAACTTGCAGACCGGGGATTCGGTTTCTAACAGTCTATAATGTAACTGCTTTAGAAACTTTCTGAAGAAACCAACTGTGAGCTGAAGGAAAAGCTTGACGCCAGACCGTTCAGCGCCTCAGGTAAGAAACTTTCTGGAATGTTGCGTTTGCAGCAGGTTTGTCAGAGGCGGAAACTATTACTGTTCCCCGTTGTGGAGAGACATTCGCTGCTGCAGGGTGTAGATTTAACTCTGTCGCTGCGTAGGATGGATTTCCAGAAATGCTAGTTGATACAATCAGTTCTAGTTCTTCTGATACCTTTGAAACTGAAGAATGCTGTTGGGTGTGTACCCCTCTTCCCCTTCTGGGAAGGCTCCAAATGTGGAAATCTCTTCTCTCCCCCCCCCCCAATGTTCTTAGAATCACAGGTCCTGGTCAAAAACTTTGAAATAAACCTGCAGCCTTTGTGCACCAAGTTTCAAGAGACTTTGCAACTTTACGATAAGGTAAGATATAGGAAAAGGCAGCAACATAATAACTTTTTTTAAAAGTTCTCAATCTACATAGGTTTTGGGGTCATCAGATTATCCTGTCAGATCTCTAGGAGATGGTTTATATTGGGCTGTGGGGTACTACTGTGGCGGTGTGGGTCCTTGGCATCCTTGTCACAGCCCAGTTTGGGTCACGGGTGCGAATCCTGGGTGTGAAAGCATTCTTCCTTTTGCTGTGCAGGTGACATCCTGCAGCGATTCCACCGAGGAGGAGCTTCTCCACATAAAGAACCAGCTGGTTAGCACTTTCTCCTGGATGAAAAGGGAGCTGGACTCCCGAGCTATCAAGAACAACACAGACGTGGCAACGGCCACAGACAGCCCGTCGCCCTGGCTGAAGCGCCTTCAGGACAATGAGACCCGCTCTCTCTTGAAGCATTACTCCGACTCACTGGTGAACATGGTCCAGAAGAAGCTGGAGGAAACCCACAAGGCAGATGTTGCCTGAATCGCCCCAGGCAAGGGATACGTCTGCCCCGCCCCCAAACAAACTTTATTGCAGTGATGACCTCAAGAGAACTTGCCCATTAATTTCTGTGTGACTCCTGAGGAGTTAACAGTGGTCAAGAAGGGTACGGATTAGTGTTTATAACTCTAGTCTCCATTTCCTGTGCATCCCCCACCCCCCATTTTTCCCCTGGAAGCAAATACTGACAAGTTGTTGTTTTTAGCTTCTCCCAGAGACCTCTTACAAAAAACATTCTTTATCAGAATGAGGGAAGTAAGAGGAAAAGCAGGTGTCTTATGGGTGCTCTGATATTCCTCCACGGTGCTTTCTTGTCTGTCTGTGGGTGTGAGTGTGAACGCGGCTTTGCAACAGCGGTTCTTAAACATTTGCTGTTTTTTTCTTGGTTTTGAGAATTAATAAAATTGTATTATATTTTGAAAAGTGTGTGTGTGTGTGTTGATTGGGTGGGACCCATTGCTGAGTGAGCAGACTTCTTCTCATCCATGCTTCCCAGGTCTGCTCCCAACCCTCCAGAATATATTTATGGGGGCACATAGAGAGCTGTGGTGGGGGGGGGCGGGGAGAAAAAAGCAGGAGTCATATCCTGCTTTTGGACTTTACGTGAGTGTGTGGTTATGCACACGGAAGGGGCTGTAACTCAACAGTGGACTATTGCAGAGCCAACTTCAGGCAGGTCTGGGAAATATCATTGAAACCCTGGAGAGCTGCTGCCAGTTAGTGTCAACAGTACTGAGCTTGATGGAGCCATGGTCTGACTTGGTAGCTTTCTACATTCCTAGCAGCTGACTAGGACTGGGCTCGGGGGTTGGGGTATGATCCTATGCTTCCTACCATGAAAAGAGAGATTGAGACTAGACGGATCTTTGGTGCGCTGCAGGAGGGCTCTTCCATGTTCTTAAGACCTACCGTTGAGAGGAAAACTTTTATTTCTTTTATTTATTTCCGTTACCTCTTAAAACGTATAAAAGCAGTTTACAACAAACATACTTAAATCTATACAGTAAAGAAGTATTAAAAATTAAGATCGGACATCAATTCACTATTGAGGTACAAGGTATTCTCAACTGCCTGCGTAAGCCTGCTGGAATAGAAAAGTTTTCAGCAAGCATTTAAAAGTCAAAACAGAAGGCTCCTGCTGAATCTCTAGTGGCAGAGAGTTCCACAGGACTGGGCCAATGACACTGAAGTCTTGGTTCCTTCTTGTTGTCAGATGAGCCTCGCCAAATCAGGGAATGACTAGTTATGGTCCTGCAGACGATCTCTGTGATTGAGCTGGGATATAAGGGTTCAGGCATTTGCCCCAGTTAGGGTTGGCCAAAGTTGTTCAGGGATTTGTAAATTAAAACAAGGCTCTTGAACCTAATTCGGTAGTAGATGGAAATATGGAATAGTTATGGAATAAATACGGAAATGGGAGGCGTGAGGGACGGAATGGAATCTCCTGGAAGATGTCTGGGCTGTCTTGTCTGGAACCCTGATCAGGAACACCTCCCACGGCAACTTTCTGCAGCAGCTCCCAATTAGCGATACAGTAAAGGTAAGACCTCTGTTGAACTCTCCGGCATGGTTTGTTAATCAAAACCGAGAGAGAGAGAGAGAGTTGGCTGCATAAAATCAAACTGCTCAGAAAGCTGTCCATGGAAACAGGTTTATTCAAATTGGAGCGAGACATGGAAATATGGCTCTGTTTGAAAGGAGAGATTTGTTTGTTGCGAGCATCCAGGCCAAGTGCTGGAAAAACCCACCGAGAACAGGCTGCCCAAACTGCTGGCTCACAAAGTGGGGCATTTCCGTGGTGGAAAGGAAGGCCTTTCTCGTGCCCTTTAGCCCAGCCTTTGCCAACCTGGTGCACCCCTCAGAACACACCGGTGACGGGCAAAGATCTAACAGTGGTGTGTTGCGTTAGTGTGCAAAGGTTACTTTTTAAAAATGTGCCCAATTTCCCCTGGTCATTAAATTCTAGGCCAACTGATGGTGTTTCAACATCCAGTTTGACGTGTGTGAGAGCGTTACTGCCATCGAGTAGCATGTGAATCGGCAGGTTCCTGCAGCTGTCCTGTTCAAAGAGAAGCCGGCTAACCGTCCTCGCCTCTTCCCTCCATAGGGAAGTGCAGGATTTGCATAGAGAGGATGGAGATCTCTTGTTGCCTTTGCAGTTAGGAGCACAAAATATGCAAAGGAGCTGGAATTCGGTTCTCATTCAGAATGTGCGCACACACACCTGCCCCGCAACACTAATTCAAATCACGAGATATCCAATGTCATTCTTTTAAACAGCCCCTCAGGCTCTTTCACACTCCTCTCCAGAATCACAACCTTCACTCAATTTCGGCTGAGATTTTGGATTCGGCTTGGCAGCAGACCAGAAGGTGAGTGGTATGACTTCTGGGTGCCTGTTCCTGCTTTTGCTGGAAGGTAGGTGGGAGTTTGGATGAGAAACAGGAGTTTAGCCTCTGATCTGGAAAGGAATCAGAGCAGGGGAGAAGTGGGTTGGTCCACATATCGTAGGCTACTGAAAAACGTGTCTCCTTCAAAGCATTTTAAACCAAACTTCTGTCTTCTATCAGGAAGCTTTAAAAGCCTGGTAAAAATGAGGGTTCTACAAAATCTTGAGAGCAAGTTTTTACTAATTGCATTTAAGGTAAAGGGTAAAGGGACCCCTGTCCAGTCATGACTGACTCTGGGGTTGTGGCGCTCATCTCGCATTATTGGCCGAGGGAGCCAGCGTATAGCTTCCAGGTCATGTGGCCAGCATGACAAAACAACTTCTGGCAAACCAGAGCAGCACATGGAAACACCGTTTACCTTCCCACTGTAGCAGTACCTATTTATCTACTTGCACTTTGACATGCTTTCGAACTGCTAGGCTGGCAGGAGCTGGGACAGAGCAACAGGAGTTCACCCCGTCGCAGGGATTCGAACCGCCAACCTTCTGATCAGCAAGCCCTAGCCTCAGTGGTTTAACCCACAGCACCACCTGCATTTATTCCCCCCTTTTTCTTCAAGCTGCTCAAGGTGGTATATATGTGGTCCTCCTGCTCCTCATTTATTACATCTTCATTATTACAGCAGATAATTATAATGGTGATAATATTTCAACATATTATTTATTACAATTTATTCACCCTCACAACAACCCTGTGAGGTAGGCTGAGAGGCAGTGACTAGCCCCCAAGGTCACCCAGTGAGCTTCATGGCCGAGTGGGGATTTGAACCCTGGTCTCCCAGGTCTGACACTCTACTACGCTAACACTGGCACTCCAGGTTCATTAACTTGGAGGAAAGGGATATGTTTGGCTGCAGGTAGCAATCTTTCTGATTTCTGGCTTCAGAAGAAGGTTCAGTGTAGAGAGGTTTGGAAATTTACAAGCCAGGTTTTTAAATAATTTATTATTATTAAATTTGTATACTGTCCTATACCTGCAAAGTCTCAGGGTGGTTTACACATAAAATCACAATATAAAAACACAAAGCACATAATAAAAACAAGAGCAACCCAATAAACTCCCCTTTCCCTTTTGCAAGATGGAAGCAAGGGCTATAGGTTAGAGCAGTAAGGGTTAGGAATTGGTACTGTTTGATTCCAGATCGGTTTTGTGAGAATTGTTCTCTCCTCTTTGGTTTTGAGGTCTTTTCCCTAGAAGGTGTTTTCCATTGTTGATCACAATCCCCATATTTCGCTGAAGTGCCAAAGTACCGCCGGAGAATCGCAAGCCCACAGTTGCGCTAGCCATGCCTAAATCTTTCCTGGTAAAGCGGCGAGTCTCGACGCGACTGGCATCCCGAGATTGGGGGGAGCTCTCTGACCAACTCCGCGGAGACATGTACATCCCAGGTAGGTGTGCTGATTTATTTATTTATTGGCATTGCCTTCAACATGAAAGTAGAAAAGGAAAAGGACAGGAAAAGACCTAAGGAGAGAGAAAGCTGAAGAGGAGAGAGAGAGCGAAGAAAAGATTAAAGAAAGATAACAAAAGATAAAAGGACTCTGACTCTCTGTTCAGTCAAATACGGTATTCACTCATTAAGATCCAACCATTCAACCCTCTATAATCCAGTATTTTGTCAATCTTCAACTGCAGATATTGCAAGTTCCTTCTCTCTTTCATGCAAAAGGTCACTTAGAAATTTCCAGTCCTTAATAAGTGTCAGTAATGATTTTTATCTCATTAATCACGTAAACTTTGCCATCTCTGGGGAAAATATTATTCTTCTTATTTATTGAACTTATATACCCCCCCCCCTATACCTGGGAGTCTCAGGGTGGTTCACAGAATAAAATCTAGATATAAAACCACAAAATACATAATCAAAATAAAATAAAAACAATCCGGTAGGCCCCCCCCCAAAAAAACCACATTTTAACAGGGCATAGGAAGTAAATCAGATCAACCAAAGGCCTGGTTAAAAAGGAATGTTTTTGCCTGGTGCCTAAAGGTTTATAATGAAGTTGCCAGGCAAACTTCTCTAGGGAGAGCATTCTACAGATGGGGAGCCACTGCAGAGAAGGCCCCGTTCTCGTGTTGCCACCCTCCGGACCGCTCAATGCCCCAGCCTGTTTACCAAAGCTTTTCCCCTCCTGAAAACGCTCCTGCCCCTGTCATGAATCCCAGGGCTGCAGATTTCTTGCAACTGGGGTGGGTGGGAACGCAACGGCCAGTTGTAGCCCAAACATCTGGCTGTCCTTGCTACAAAACATGCCCTGAGGGTCCAAAAGTCTCTTGCCTTCTTCCGTTAATATGCCCGGCTCCCTAGAAGCATGGGCTGCAAGAGCATCCTTGAAGAAGGGTGGTGTGTTCTGGTTCTTCCCAGGGCCGGATTTAGGTTTGATGAGGCCCTCAGCTCCTGAAGGTAATGGGGCCTTTTCTAGTCCAGCTGTCCTTTGTCAACAACAAATGGTTGATGTTTTTTGTGTTGAATATATGCTAGATGGTAATCTATGGACCTAATAGGTATCTCAAGCCATTTGCACATAACAAAATATGTATTTTATCAGAGTCATTGTTGAACTGAAATATAATTAAGAAGAAGTATATTAATTGTTGTTGTTTAGTCATTTAGTTGTGTTCGACTCTTCGTGACCCCATGGACCAGAGCACGCCAGGCACTCCTGTCTTGCACTGCCTCCCGCAGTTTGGCCAGACTCATGTTGGTGGCTTTGAGAACACTGTCCAACCATCTCGTCCTCTGCCGTCCCCTTCTCCTAGTGCCCTCCATCTTTCCCAACATCAGGGTCTTTTCCAGGGAGTCTTCTCTTCTCATGAGGTGGCCAAAGTGTTGGAGCCTCAGCTTCGTGATCTGTCCTTCCAATGAGCACTCAGGGCTGATTTCCTTCAGAATGAATAGGTTTGATCTTCTTGCAGTCCATGGGATATTAATATTAGTATATTAATAGTGCAATTCAATTCAGAAGAAGTATAATAATAGTGAAATAATTATTAAGCTCTAACTTAAAATGATTTTTTATTCATAAGCAACTTAATATTGCAAACCCATTGACATTCGGCAATAACAAAAGTTCCTTGAGAATCACAGTTTACAAAGACTCGTAATCTAGTCTCTAGAAACTTGCTAGAACATAAAATAATAATAAGTGTAAATATATGATGTGAACTAGTAATAATTATAAATAGCAGAATGTAGGCACCCTATATAGAGAAAGGAGCAAACCAGTGATATTTTAGGGAGCAGGCTAGCAGGCGGGGCCGATGACTTACATCATAGGAGCCTACACAACACAGAACAGTTGTATGTAGGTTTTATTTTATTGGTTTTTTATCTTATATTTTGGAAAGGTACATTCAAGTTTGTTTGTTTTTTACATTTGGGGGGGGGGCAAGAAAGTGGGGCCTAAGCTATAGCTTGTTTAGCTTGTACGTAAATCCGGCACTGGTTCTTCCAGAAGGCAGCTTGGCTCAAACCCTGGCAGACCCCAGGATCCTCGCAGACAGCTCCGTGAGTGTGTGGGAAAGAACCCACGCGGGAAACTTCCTCCAAGGCGTCGTTCAAAGCCCGTGTCATCCTCAACTGGGTCCCGTGGGAAAATATCCCAGGAGCAACAAGGTAACACTGTGAGAATAATATTATTTCATTTGGCTGGGTACATAAAATGTGTGCAAAAGTGCACAGAACCCATAAAAAATAATTGCCAAGGTCTTGCAGTTATACATTATTCAGGTAGGTCTGATGCAGTCGAAATAATAAAAAAATAAAAAGTTGTCCAGTAGCACTGAAACAGAAGATGTGTGCATGCACACGGAAGCTTATACCAGAACAAACTTAGTTGGTATATAAGGTGCTACTGGACAATTATATATTATTGTTATTTAGCATTACCTGACATCTTCAGAAGGTAACATAAAAATCATTTGGTTTTCCAAAAGCAGTTGATGTGCTTCTTTATCCAAGATAAATGTTGTCGCAAAAATAGGTGCCACATAACACCCACCCTGCGTCTGTAAGAACTCAATCGCTTAGTGTGGGAGAACCGACACTTTGGAACTCCCTGCCTATTGATATCAGGCCAGTTCCTTCACTGTATTCTTATCAACACCTGCTGAAGACATTCTTATTTAGACAAGCCTACCTAGATAGTTTAGAAAGCTCATGTGAGTTTTGATTTGTTTTACTCTATTCTCTCGTGGTTTTATGAACATTTTCAATCATGTAACGATTACTGCTGTTTTCGTAAACTGCTTTGAGGTTTATTTCCTGCAATCCAGCAGTATATAAATTATATGCAATAAATATTGGAGCTCAATCGGTAGAGCACAAGACTCTTAATCTCAGGGCTGCGGGTTCAAGCCCCGCGTTGGGCAAAAGGTTCTTGCATGGCAGGGGGTTGGATTAGATGGCCCTTGGAATCCCTGCCAACTATAAGAATGTATAATAATAATTTATTATTTCTACCCCAGCCAACAAAAGATTTAAATTTCATTAAAACACCAGTCATTAAAAATTTCCCTAAACAGGGCTGCCTTCAGATGTCTTCTAAACGTCAGATAGTTGTTTATTTCTTTGACATCTGATGGGAGGGTATTCCACAGGGCAGGCGCCACCACCGAGAAGGCCCTCTGTCTGGTTCCCTGTAACCTCAATTCTCACAATGAGGGAACCGCCAGAAGGCCCTCGGAGCTGGACCTCAGTGTCCAGGCTGAACAATGGGGGTGGAGACGCTCCTTCAGGTACACTGGGCCTTTGAGGCCGTTTAGGGCTCTAAAGGTCAGCACCAACACTCTGAATTATGCTTAGAAATGTACTGGGAGCCAATGTAGGTCTTTCAGGACCAGTGTTATATGGTCTTGGCGGCCGCTCCCAGTCCCCAGTCTAGCTGCCGCATTCTGGATTAGTTGTATTTTCTGGGTCACCTTCAAAGGTAGCCCCACGTAGAGAGCATTGCAGCAGTCCAAGTGGGCGATAACTAGAGCATGTACCACTCTGGAAAGGCAGTCTGCGGGCAGGGAGGGTTTCATCCTACGTACCAGATGGAGCTGTTAGACAGCCGCCCCGGACACAGAATGGACATGCGTCTCCATGGACAGCCGAGAGTCCAAAATGACTCCCAGGCTGCGCAGCTCCGCAATTCTATGAAAAGAAAAATGAAGGGAACGGCCATGCTGGCTGAGACTGGTGGGAGGGGTAAGTTCAAAGCGTCTGGGTTGCAGAAAGTTGCAGGTCCATCTGCTTCGCAAACCCGCGACTCCAAACCTGCCCCGCTTCCTTCCTTTCTGCTTCGTCCAGGGCAGGAGTCCTGCAGCCCAGTTCCAGTGCTGTGTGTGCAGCAAGGGCTTCCCTCTGCAGCGCATGCTGAAGCGCCACCTCAAGTGCCACAGCTCGGTCAAGAAGCATGTCTGCAGGTACTGCGGCAAGGGCTTCAACGACACCTTCGACCTCAAGAGGCACCTGAGGACGCACACAGGTGGGGACCTCACCCCGCAAGGCCCTTGGCTCTTTTCGCTCACCTTGGTGGGGAATTTACAAACGTAACATCCATATGGACCAATGTATTGTGGGTTTTTTTTGTAAATAATTTGTATTAATTTTTCATTAAGAACACTCCAGTTGATAGAATATCAAATCTTGCCACATCATAATACAAATAATAAAGCCAATTTATACATTCCTTTTTTTTTTAAAGGAACTTCCCATGTTCTGGCTGGTCAGGAGAAAAAAATTTTTTATTGTTTCTGCTTTTTCTCGTTTATTCCCAATATCATAGTTCCGATCTTAATCCTTTGTCTTATCTTAACAGCTCCCGGTGTTAGACTTTCAATCATATTTATCAAATCTATATGTATATAAACATGCAAGAGGAGTTTTATTCTTCCTGGCGTTGTCTGTCAATTTTTTTCAGCGCAGTCCCCCTCAGAGGCCCCTTTTTCATTCCACCAGGATTCTGGGCTGTCTTCCAGCTTTTCTTTGTTTAATTAAAATTAAGACACAGCAGCCCTTCAAGTCTTTTAACGAACTGATGTTTTCCCAATCCCCAATAGAGGTCTTCCGTAGGAGGCAGTATTTCAGTTAGTAATTGTTTGGTTCCTCTACAATCCAAGCTTTGCTCCCCTCAATGTATTGTATCACAGAATTGTAGAAGGGTAGAGTCGGAAAGGACCCCCCAGCGGTCATCTAGTCCAACCCCATGCAATACAGGAATCTCAGCTAAAGCATCCATGACAGATAGCCACCCAACCTCTGCTTAAAAACCTCCAAGGAAGGAGAGTCCACCACTTCCCGAGGGAGACCCTGCCGCTGTCAAACAGCTCTTCCTGTCAGAAAGTTCTTCCTGGTGTTGAGTCAAAATCTTCATTCCTGTAACTTGAAGCCATGGGTTCGAGTCCTACCCTTGAGGGCAGAGGAAAACAAGCTTGTTCGCTCTTCTATGTGACAGCCCTTGAGATATTTGAAGATGGCTAGCCTATCACCTCCCAGTCTCCTTTTTTCCAGGCTAAACATACCCAGCTGCTTCAACCATTCCTCATAAGGCTTGGTTTCCAGACCCCTGATCATCTTGGTCTCCCTCCTCTGCACCCCTTCCAGCTTGTCATCCTTCTTAAAACTGTGGTGCCCAGAAATGGACACAATATTCCAGGTGTGGTCTGACCAAGGCAGAATAGAGTGGTCCTATTAGTTGATCTGGATACTAGCCTTCTGTTGATGCCGCAGCCTAGAATAGCATTCACTTTTTTTGCTGCTGCATCACACTGTGGACTCATGTTAAGCTGGAGCCCCTAGATACTTTCATATGTACTACTCGCAAACCAGGTGTCTCCCCATTTTATATTTGTGCATCTGGTTCTTCCTGCCGAAGTGCAGACCCTTACATTTGTCCCTCTTGAAAGTCATGGTGGTAATTTGGGCCCAGCTCTCCAATCTGTTAAGGTCATTTTGAATCCCCAAAACCATATCTTCTGATCATCTTCTGAGGCCCTTCTTCGTGTACCTCCTTGAGAGGTCCGTAGGGTGGCAACATGAGAACGGGGCCTTCTCTGCAGTGGCTCCCCGTCTGTGGAATGCTCCCCCCAGGGAAGTTCGCCTGACGCCTTCATTATATACACCTTTAGGCGCCATTAATAACAATCATAATAATCATCATAATATAGGCCTATCAAGCTGACATTGCTGCCTTGCCTTTGCTCCTCTGCAGGCATCCGCCCATACCGCTGCTGCGTCTGTGACAAAGCCTTCACCCAGCGCTGCTCCCTAGAGTCGCACCTCAAGAAAATCCACAGCATCCAGCAACGATACGCTTACCGCGAGCGCCGCTCCAAGCTCTTTGTGTGTGAGGAGTGTGGCTTCACCTGCAGTGGGAGTGAGGAGTACTACAGCCACGTCCGCCGCCTGCACCCCAGCCACGGGCTTCTGGCCAGAGGTTTCCAGAAGGTGGCGCCAGCCGACCTCCACCCCAAGTTCCACATCCTCTACCCTTCCGCATACTGAGGCCCAGAGGCCAGGGCCGAGGAAACTGGAAAACAGCAGCACCCAAATCCCATGTAAGAAAAACTAGGGACTAGAAAAACTAGTCAAATCATGCATTTGGAGCAAGTTGTTCCGCTGCCCGTGGCTAGAGGTGACTGTGCCAATTCTGCCCCTCTTCTAAGTGCCCTGCCTTGAGATTTCAGTTTCTCAAAATTAGCTGTTATCAAACCACACGACGGCAGTCTCAGAGGACTAGAAACTTTTTTTTTCAAAATGAAGGTTCCCAGAAGGCTGTGTTTTCACATCTTCTCTCCAAGCTCGGTTGCAGGTGCCCTCGCTTTCTGAGGCGAGATGGGTGACCACCAGGGGCAGGGCTTTTTCTGTGGTGGCCCCCAAGCTGTGGAATGCTCTCTGCAAGCATTTCGGCCTTTGTGACGATCTTCCAGGCACCAACCAAAACCTTTTTGCACTTGCCCAAGTTTTTGGTTGCACTGAATATGTGGCTGTTTCTAATCTGTTAATCTTTCTTTTAAAATAATTTTTATTCATTTTACAATAACTTGTTATTAAATTCCATCTCAAATTCCATTCTTAAGATACACATTTTGGCTATTTAAGCCTGACTTCCCTCAACCCTTCCTTATGATTTTCTCACAATCATTTCTAAGTTCTCTATTTTCTCTATTTAACCACTGCTTAAATATAACATCTTAATTCCTCACTAAAAATCTTATTACAATGACTTTTATTATTTAACTTAAAAAGCTTCTTGAAATCCTACCAACGTATTTGTATAACTGCAATTGTCCTTCAGATAGTCTACAAATTTGATAAGTTAGAAATAAGATTTAGAAGTCATTTAGAAGTATCAAAAAAGAGAATTTGGTAAGATCAGGCATCCCCAAACTGCGGCCCTCCAGATGTTTTGGCCTACAACTCCCATGATCCCTAGCTAACAGGACCAGTGGTCAGGGAAGCTGGGAATTGTAGTCCAAAACATCTGGAGGGCCAAAGTTTGGGGATGCCTGGGTAAGATGAATGATTGAAGGGACGGTTGGGGGTTCTGGACCTCTTGTCAGCCCTCTGCGTGTGGGGAGCTCCTGGTGGCAGGGGGGGCTCCTGGGGCGGGGAGGGCGGGGAGGGAGGTAAGTCCCAATCGGAAAAAGAACCATTGCCTCTCTCTTTCTTTCCTCTGGGACTCTCGGTGGCAGAGGGAGTGCTGGGGGGGAGGGGAGGGAGGGAATGGGAAAAGATGTTAGAAAATAAATTTATTAGAAATATGGATACTATTGAAGTAAGATTGGAGTGTGGAAAATAGAAAGGGGAATATGAGAAGAAAACTGCTAAAATGGAGTTAAAAATGAAAATCAGAAAAGGGGGGAGGTAGGGGAAGCCCATAATAATACAATGATTTTAAAGGAAAGAAAGGAACAATTATTAATTGTTCCTCTTTATTCTTCTTTTTTTTTGCAGTTGCTTTTTTTTTCTTTTTCTCTTTTTTTCTTATTCCTGTGTTTTTGTTTTTTGTTTTCTTTTTGGGTGATTTTTGATAAAGTTGAAATAAATAGTTGGGTGGACACCCGCTTTCTTCTTGTTTCCCTAGGATCTCTCGGTGGCAGGGGGGGGGGGTTCTGGGGAGATGAGGGGGGGTGGGGACAAGCCCAACTATAAAGATGCACCACCTTCGACTGCGCACTGTCCATGGGAATACCTGGTGGCAGGAGGGATCTCAGGGGGGGGGTTGGAAGAAGGAGGAAAATATGTTATTTTATGTTTACGTGTCTATTTTTTTTTGTTCTGTTAATATGCAAAATCAATAAAAATTATTTGGAAAAAAAAAGATAGTCTACAAATTTAGTCCAGTCGTTGATGAATCTCTGGTCCCGCCGTTCTCGGATTCTTCCCATCATCTTGTCCATTTCCCAAGAAGAGTGGCAAATGAAATTGCTGGAGTATGTGGAAATGGACAAGGTGGTCTAATCTGTTAATCTTGTAATGAGTTGTGTTTTGTCGCATGCCACCTCGTGGGGCCAATATTGGTGGCGAGGCAGTATATAATTATATTAAAGACTAAGTTTCCTCATGGCCAGGGGAATATTCTGTTCTGCTTCCTGCTTAAAAGCTGAAGAAATACAACCTGTGCCGTTAATCATGATTGTGCAACCCGTACAGCACATGGGCGATAATTATTCACACAATTAATATTCTTGTTCAAAAACAATTTTTCACCATTTATCAAGTTTGTGAGAATGAGACAACTACTGTACTTACAAAGTGCCATGAAAACTTATAAGCCATCTAAAATAAAGTGAACTTGCAGTGTTAGATTTTACTAAGTTCTTACAACTTCTTGATTCAATTTTTGTTTTTTCTTGTTTTTTAAGTAAGTTCAAGAAGAAGGTAGGTAAGTTCAACGATGTTCCCGGTAGCTTTGAAGTGCAGATGGAAGACAGGGTGCCAGCCTTCTATCCCCGTTTTGCCCTAGCAGTCCATAAAGTTGAAGAGCTGCTATTTCGCCCCCGACAGGGCCAATTTATTGGGGTTGGCAGATTGCCCACTCCCTGAGCACAGTTTTCTGGGCTTCCTCAGTAGTCTCAAACCATTAATGTATCTATTAGTGCTAAATGTAGTTTAAACTATTTAAGCTCTTCAGTTCTTTATGCTTAAGCCAAGAAATTGTTTCTATAACTACATTTAGTTATAGAAACGGGGATAAAACCCTGCCTTCCATCTGCACTTCATAGCTAAAGGGAACATCGTTGAACTTACCTACCTTCATCTTGAACTTACCGTACTTAAAAAACACAAATTGAGCCAAGAAGTTGTAAGAACTTAGTAAAATCTGACACTGCAAGTTCACTTTATTTTAGATAGCTTATAAGTTTTCATGGCACTTTGTAAGTATTTGTCCTGCTTAAAACCAGCAACAGTCTTGCATTATAGCTCATTTTTTAAAAAGTAGGCGGGCCCAAGCTATCTTTAAAGCCACACCTCTAAACTGGACACTCAGCCCCATCATCCTGGTTGAGATGGAGTGGGCTGGAATGACGGAAAGGCAGGCAAACCGCACATGCTTTATCTCACACGACCTGAAGCCTAGATCATGGGGGGTGGACTAGATGACCCCTGGGTATCTTAAGGTTCTATTATTCTTTTATTCTCGCCAAGCTACTTTAATCGTGTACAAATGTGCCAGCCCCAGCTGCCCCACCCAGGAAGGCTTGAGGAAGCACAACTTTGGGACTTTTGTAAAAATATAAACCATGTTTTATTAACAAGAGGCGAAAACAAGAAAGAGGGGGTCTAAGCACAGGCAGGCAGCAGTTGAATAATCTGGAAGTTTGTCAGAAAGGAGAGAAATTAAGGTAACGGCAGGAAAGGGACAAGGAGGAGGCTGACATCTCCACGGGCTTCATTCTGTCCAGCGGTGTCCGCAGTGTGGGGCCGTGCAGACGTAATACAGTCGCATGGCATCCTAAAACAGAGAGGGAAGGGATGAGACAGGTATTCCAGGTGTGTTTCCATGCCTTGCCCTCGTGATCATAAAGACCTCCAGGGAAATGTGAAGGCTTAAAAGTGAACAGAACCAGAGGCCACTTTTCAAAACCTCCAAAGACCCTACCGTAATCCCCAGGTTTTGGAGCTCTGGAAAAAAACTCCTGTTATGTTTGCAACATAACCATAATGCTGTTTTGTTTTGAGCTGTCCTCTATGCAGAACTGCAAATTGTTTTGGCACTGGGAACGCCCATTTGCGAGTCTGTAAGGAGCTCAGCTGAAACACCCACCCCTGGTGGGGTTTCTTTAAGTGACAGAGACTCCAAACTCTATGGCAGCCGCTCAGCTGGTTTTAAGAGGAGATATTTGAATAAGTGAGTGGGGCAGCGGGTGGAAAACAGACATGCAAATCAAGTGGGAGTCACGGCTGAAATTCTGCTACTGAAGTAGAGGACCCGATGTAGGGAAACCCACGTGCAAAGCAAGCGAATGTCATTGCTCGTAACTTTTAAGAGGGGTGTTGCTGCCAGGGGTTACAAAAACATCAGTTGCCCTAGATCTCAAAAGAAGTCTCCTCACCTCAGCCCTTGCGCTGTGAGACTGGAAAAACACGGCTTCCTTGTGGCCGCACCTGGAAGACAGGGGTAAGAAAGATTTGCTTATGGGGCAGGGGAGATCCTGGAAGTGCGGAGGAAATGGCCCACACCCAGCCTTCCCAACCTGGTACCCCATGCCCAGTATTTTGGACTAGCTGATGGGAGTTGTAGTCCAAAATGTCTGGGAGGCACCAAGTCAGGGAGGGCTGGCCTCCATCAAAGATTTTTATTTGTCCCAGGCTGGTCTATGCTTTGTGGCATTTGCCAGACTTTTTTTTTTTTAAAGTAGAATGGCTACAGCTCAGCACTCACTTCTGGCAAGGGTGGTCCTCTGTTCGGGGCAGAGTTGGGTCCTGGGAAACGTCAGCAATGATCTGGGTTAGTTCACTGAAATGCAGATGGTTAAAAAGTGATTCTTTCGATAGTTAGCCTGCCCACTCCCAGTCAGCCCATCTTGAAAATATACATTGGAAACCATTATGTGATGAACGGCAATCTCTTGCTGTCAAAAGTCAGCTCCTCCCCGGGGGGGAAACCCCCTGCAATTTTGCATTCATCATTCCTCTTATATCGTTTTCCCCATGACACGTGGCTGCTGCTTCCTTACCACCTTTCTGAATTTTCCAAAAAGCCCCTCTCTTCTCTTGTTTCTGTGTGGGTGCTTTCCCCCCACTCCCTCTGCCCACCTTGGCCTGCCACCTGGCTTGAAACCATGGTTCTGTGAAGGCAGCCGAGAAATAACTTTTCACTGCAGCTACCGGTATGTCACCTTGCCAGTTCACGTTCGGCTTGTGATCAACCACTAGGGCATTTTTCCATGTTTCACTTGTCTGAACAAAGCCGGCGCAAAACTAGGCTGGGTTTTCAGCACAGGAATACAGGGGGTTGCCTTATACAAAATCAGAGCATTCCCTTGTGTAGCATGGCTGGCAATGGCCTCGCCAGGGTTTCAGGCAGATCAACACAGGCCAGCAATTCCTTTAAGGCAGCAGCTGCTGGTACTTACTCAACTTCATGCGTGATCTTATTGACGTAGATGCAGCTATTGTCAGCCTCCTGCTGGTAGTCACAGTTCCGGCACTGCAGGGAGAAGAGAAGAGTGGTCACATGTTCACGTTCCCAGCAAGCCCTGGGGCAAAACATGACCTACAAGACTGATGCCAGGAGGGAGAAACTGCCTGGATGTCACGGACTGGTTGGACGTAGAGGAACGGTGGGAGGCACCAGCTAGGGAACCCCCAAGGGAAGGCGGCTCTGAGCATGGGGATTGGTGGTGGGACAACCACGAGCGGTCAGAGGGAGAAGATGGGGAGGAGGTGGTGTCAAAGCTGAAGATGTAGCAGGGCTTAGTGAGTTTGGAGTCTGTGGCAGAGAAAAGCCAAGACAGAGGCGGAAACGGCAGAGCAGGATGAGGGAGGCCAAGAGGCAGAGATGAGTCAGGCTGGTGAAGCAGCACAGGTGTCTCCCCCTCCTGCTGTGACAAGTGCCCCTCTTCCCTGGGCTCCCAGGACCAGGAGAGGTATGAAGGGCGAGGAGCAAAGGAAGACCTGCAGGCACAGTCTCAGATTGCTTAGGAAAGACCTGGAAGAGGAGACTTAGGTGGCTGTGGGAAGGCAGGGGCCTTCAGTCTCCGCAACTGCTTCATAAAGGACAAGAACTACCAAAGAAGAGTCGCTGTGCTCATTAGGCCTGGCATTCCTGTGTGGATCCTGTTTTTCTAATAAAGAGTTAACCACCTGCTCTGTGTGAATCACTGCTGTCTCGCTCCTGACACTGCACACCCGTGATCAGTGCCCAGCAATCTCAAAGGCTGCCTCCCAAGGTCCATAGCTCTAAGCTAGCAAACACGGGGCAAAATGACCAGGCTCACCCGTTTCCAGGCCCCAAGGTCCCACCCAGGCAGCTGAGCTGGGAAAGGACTGCCACAAAGCCACAACAGCTCACGGTGAAACTCTGCACTCAAGAGAGTCTACCTGAAGCGAGTATTGCCACCTAACACTCACAGCATAGAGAAGGATCCTGTTCTCTTTGTCTTCTTTAGGGTACAACATGTTGTTGCTGTTAAAAAAGAGAGAAGAGAGAGAAAGATTTAAGTGGGTTTCTTGGAGAAAAGGTGAGATGCAAATGTAAAACTAGAACAAGTAGACAGACATCCATTGAAGCTGAATGGGGAGTGGGGAGCGGGCTGTCAACAGCTGAGAGCAGCCTTGCCCAGCCCTGGTGCCCTCCAGATGTTGTGGGCAGCAACAGCTGTTCTGGCTTAAATTCATAGAATCATAGAGTTGGAAGAGACCACAAGGGCCATCCAGTCCAACCCCCTGCCAAGCAGGAAGCACCATCAAAGCATTCTTGACATATGCCTGTCAAGCCTCTGCTTAAAGACCTCCAAAGAAGGAGACTCCACCACACTCCTTGGTAGCAAATTCCACTGCCGAACAGCTCTTACTGTCAGGAAGTTCTTCCTAATGTTTAGGTGGAAGCTTCTTTCTTGCTGTTTGAATCCATTGCTCTGTGTCCGCTTCTCTGGAGCAGCAGAAAACAATCTTTCACCCTCCTCTATATGACATCCTTTTATATATTTGAACATGGCTATCATATCACCCCTTAACCTTCTCTTCTCCAGGCTAAACATACCCAGCTCCCTAAACCGTTCCTCATAAGGCATTGTTTCCAAGCCTTTGACCATTTTGGTTGTCCTCTTCTGGACATGTTCCAGCTTGTCAGTATCCTCCTTGAACTGTGGTGCCCAGAACTGGACACAGTACTCCAGGTGAGGTCTGACCAGAGCAGAATACAGTGGTAAATGACAGGAGCTGAAGCCCAAGGCTACAAGGGGCTGTGGCACAGTGGTAGAGAGCAGCTGCTTTGCATGGAGAAAGTCCCAGGTTCAATTCTCTGCAGCATCTCCAGTAGGGCTGGGAGGTACTCACTGCCCGAAATCCTGGAGACCACTGCTGCCAGTCAGTGTAGACAATATTGGGCTAGATGGACCCATAAGTCTGACTCAGCACAAGGCTTAGTGATTCCTGTGTCCAAGTCCCTCGTCAAAATGGCAGGATAGCTTTCTCTGATGCTAAGAGCTGTTAGGCAGCGGAAGAGACTCCCTCAGAAGATGGCAGACTCTCCTTCTATGGAGGCTTTTAAGCGGAGGTTGGATGGCCACTTGTCAGGGATGCTTCAGCTGTGATTCCTGCCGTGCAAAGAGTTGGCCTAGCAGGACCTCGGGAGTCCCTTCCAACTCCACAATTCTATTATTGTTTCATTTAATTGATTGATGGATTGATTAAATTAAAGCATGTTAGACTACGCACAACCTATTTTTAGCCTTTCCACAACCCCATGAGAGAAGGATTAAGAGGACAGAGAGAGCGGGGCTTGTTCTCCCACCTTCCTCCTCCATTCCCACGGGATCTCCTGCATGAAACATGGCAAAGGCTCCTTGTGGCAGCGGCAGGGCAGGGGGCCTCACCCTTCAGTTCACATGGCTTTAGGGTAGTGGCAGACCCACATTCTGGGGGCCCTGAAGCCTGAACTGTCATGGGGGCCCTTTCACTGTTCTCTTCCTCCATAGGGTTGTTCCACGACAAATCACCACACCATTACCACATCTGGGCTACTTACTGAGATGGTGGAAACATACAGCAGCAACAACAAAAATCAATTTGGCTTGATTCAATGCGACTCCAGTTGGGTTTGCTAGACCCAAACTTTTATGCAAAGTCGCTTTCTGGGGCGCCTCTCAGATCAGGGTCCCTGGAGCTTAAGCTTCATTCATTTCAAAGTCAACCCACCCCTGCTTTAGGGTGGCCCTGGGTGCTCACATCCCAAACTGGACCTTTAAACGGCCTCAAAGGCCCAGTACACCTGAAGGAGCGTCTCCACCAGCATCATCCAGCCCGGACACTCAGGTCTGGCTCTGAGGGCTTTCCGGCAGTTCCCTCCCTGCGAGAAGCCAAGTTACAGAGAACCAGGCAGAGGGCCTTCTTGGTGATGGCGCCCACCCTGTGGAACGCCCTCCCTTCAAATGTCAAGGAAATAAACAACCATCTGAAGTTTAGAAGACATCTGAAAGCAGCCCTGTTTAGGGAAGGTTTTTATGTCTCATGGTTTATTGCATTATTAATATTTTGTTGGAAGCTGCCCAGAGTGGCTGGGGAACCCCAGACAGATGGGTGGGGTATAAGTTGTTGCTGTTTCCTATTATTCCCCTTTGTTGTTGTTGTTGTTGTTCAGTCGTTTAGTCGTGTCTGACTCTTCGTGACCCCATGGACCAGAGCACGCCAGGCACTCCTGTCTTCCACTGCCTCCCGCAGTTTGGTCAGACTCATGTTGGTGGCTTTGAGAACACTGTCCAACCATCTCCTCCTCTCCCGTCCCCTTCTCCTTGTGCCCTCCATCTTCCCCAGCATCAGGGTCTTTTCCAGGGAGTCTTCTCTTCTCATGAGGTGGCCAAAGTATTGGAGCCTCAGCTTCAGGATTTTTCCTTCCAGTGAGCACTCAGGGCTGATTTCCTTCAGAATGGATAGGTTTGATCTTCTTGCAGTCCATGGGACTCTCAAGAGTCTCCTCCAACACCAGAATTCAAAAGCATCCATTCTTCGGGGATCAGCCTTGTTGTTGTTGTTGTTTCCTACTACCGGTATTCCCCTTACTGGTGTATAAGTTGTTGTTGTTGTTGTTGTTGTTGTTGTTGTTGTTGTTGTTGTTGTTGTATAAGTAGTAGTAGTAGTAGTACTTGTATATGTTGCTGTTGCTGTTATTATTTCCTATTATTCCCCTTACTATGATCGCTGCTGCTGCTGCTGCCCCACCACGTGCATCTCTCCCTGACCCCTGACTGTGTTTTGGAAAACCATCCCAGTCCCTGCTTATTTTCGGTTATTGAGTATCGATTCCCCTTCTCGGCATATCATAGACCTGCAGCGTTGGAAGGGGAACCCCCGGGTTCATCTAGCCCAGCCCCCTAAGGAGACTGTTGGGGGGTCGTTCAATAGGGCCCCCGCCGTCTCTCCCCGCCGCCGCCCCCCTCTGTTGCACCGCCCCCTCCGGCCTCCCGGCGCCTCCTCACCATTCCTGGCAGAAGCGGATCCCCACGAAGCCCGGCTCGTAGGCCCCTTCCGACTCCATGGCAACCATCCGGACTGCGCAGGCACAAAGCGGTCCTCCCGCCCGTATCCCGTCTCAGGCTTGGCTTCCCGGACTCGGACTCGGGCTGCGCAGGCGCGGCTGCTGGCGTCCGCCGCACGCATCCGCTCTTCTTCTCTTCGGCGCTTCGGCTACGGCAGCCGTCAGGGGCCAGAATAGATTCGAGCGCGGCCGCTCCGAAGTCTGTGCGCTCAGAAATGGAGAACAGGGAGGGAAGAGGAAAACCAAAATCAAAACTCAGGCACTGATTTCCAAACAGCTGTCCCTATAAAGATCATTTCAGAGGCAAGGAGGCGCCTGGTAGTGGGGTGGGAGAGCTGGGGAGTCACATATGGCAACCAATGCACCACTTTGGTTTCAGATACCGTAGTACATGGGTAGATGAGTCTAAAAAGCCCAGGACAGAAATGTTCATGGCCCTCTAGAAGCTATGGTGGTTCATTGACCAGAAGTCATGTATTTAGCATTTACTCAGGGAGTGTATACTCGATTCTGACCAAACTAAACAACCTAGAGCCAAAATAAAAAAAATTCCTTCAGTAGCACCTTAAAGACCAACTAAGTTTTTATTTTGGTATGAGCTTTCGTGTGCATGCACACTTCTTCAGATACAGTGAAATGGAAGTTTCCAGGCACTTATGTAGAGAAGGGGTGGGGATGGGGAGGGGGGATCACTCAGAAGGGTGGTGGAAATGGGTGATTGACTGACTGATAGCTGTTGATGACCGCAAACGACTGCAAATGGTTTTGCATGAAAAAGCAAGGGTTGAGATGGCTGAAGATCGCTTTATACAGTGAATGTACTTCCATTTCACTGTATCTGAAGAAGTGTGCATGCACACGAAAGCTCATACCAAAATAAAAACTTAGTTGGTCTTTAAGGTGCTACTGAAGGAATTTTTTTTATTTTACTTCGATCCAGACCAACACGGCTACCTACCTGTAACCTAGAGCCAAATATACATCAGTATGACCCCCCCACCCCCCATATCATAGAATAAAAAAACCATGGAATTGTAGAGTTGGAAAAGACCCCAAAGGTCCTCTAGCCCACCCCCTGCAAATTTGACCACAAAACCTTCATCCCTCCCCCCCATTTGATTTACAGTGGTACCTCTACTTACGAATTTAATGTGTTCCAAACGCACATTTTTAAGTAGAAAAAATTTGTAAGTCGAATCCCATTAGAATGCATTGGGAGAAAAAATTCGTATGTAGAAAAAATCCTATCTAAACCACATCCAAGATGGCGGACGGAGTAAGTAGAAACATTCGTAAATAGAGTTATTCGTAAGTAGAGGTACCACTGTAATAGCCTCAAACACAAAGAAAATGCTCAGTGTACTTCACGTTTCAGAGAGAGAAACACCCTTCCCACTGTATGCAGTTCTCATGGTCACACTGCCTGTAATGATCTGCACCAACGGTAAATAAAACCACCCATCGCTCAAAAGAGTAATTGGAAAAATAACTACAGCAGTATACAGGTAGATGCAAAGCACACCTTCCTAAACATGGCCCAGAAGTTCGCTGAAATCTTTCTTCAGAGAGCAGAGTTGCTACAGCCTCTTGATTTTAACGATTACCCTTGACTGGCTGCTACAGCTTTCCTGGCATGACAATCCCTCCTTTTTCCAGACGACGCAAACCAGAACCGCACACAGCATCCCACAGTTACGTCCCCTTCAAAGATAGCAAGTCATCCTCTTCACCACAGAGGAGTTCGTTCCATGTGATAATGACACACTTTGTAAAGCGCAAATCTATTCCGGCTCACCCCTTCGGCCACCGTTGCCCATAGAATTAGGAATTCCTCAGGGAGGGCAAACTGGTTGAGCAGGTGCTTTAGCCCAGCAGGTTGGGCAGGGTTTGGGTTCAACGGGGGTAGTCTCAGAGCCATCACCGCACTCTCAGAAGGTGGCTGTAGGGAGCACACCCCAAGAGACTCTCCATAAAAGCGGGGAGAGTCTTCTTGAGTCAGGCTCAGAGAGGTCCTCCCCATGGGCAACACCGGGAGCAGAGATGACTTCGAGTGGGTCTACACGGAGCAGCCCCACACAAGCAGAAGGAAGGAGATCCTAGGTGAGGTTGCAGGTGGAGGACGCTGCAAAGGGCAGAGACTGGAGGGGTGGGGGGAAGGGCAAAGTGGGTGAACCGGGACCAGGCGGGCAGGGAACTGGACCGACATGGCTACCAGCCACAAGCAGGGCCGGACTGAGGTTTGATGAGGCCCTCAGCTCCTGAAGGTAATGGGGCCCTTTCTATGTCCAGCTGCCCTTTGCCAACAACAAATGGTGCTGGGTTATTTTTGTTTTTGTTTTTTTAATAGATGCTAGATGGTAATTTATGGACCTAATAGGTATCTCAAGCCATTTGCACATCCCAAAATATGTATTTTATCAAAGTAATCATTGAACTGAAATACAGTTAAGAAGAAGTATATTAATAGTGAAATAATTATGAATCTCTAACTTGAAATGATTTTTTTATTGGTAACAAACTTAATAATGCAAACACATTGGCAGTTGGCAATAACAAAAGTTCCTTTAGAAACGCCATTTACAAAGACTCATAATCTAGTCTCTAGAAACTTGCTATAACATAAAATAATAATAGGTGAGATATGATGCAAACTACTAATAATTATAAATACTGGATTTCTCAGGAATGTTATAGAAGGTTCCTGGAACTCATCTTTCGTGTCTGGGTGGAAACATGTTGCTGCCTAGTCATAGAAACATAGAACTGTAGAGTTGGCAGGGACCCTGAGGGTCATCTAGCCCCCCCCCCGCAATACAGGAATCTTAACTCAAGCACCTATAAAGATGGCCAAAATCTACAGAATTCTTTCTGAAACAGAAAGTGACACACGACTCCCAGGATTATTGGCTGGAGGGGAGCCCCAACTGTTTATGAAGCGGTGTCACAGCGCTTCAAACGTATGGTGTGGGTGGCCCCTTCTGAATTAAAAAGCGGGTTTTTGCAGGGAAAGCTCCAGGGTGGGGGAAAAAGACCACATGAACCCGGAGCTTAAAAACCCGGAGCAAAAGGTGAGCATATATAATCCCTCTATCTCTCCTCCAATCTTTCACACCGATATGTACCCATGAAATCAGATATAAACATTCTCAAGAAGGGTGTGCCTGCAGATCTCTGTTTCATTTAATTGATTGATGGATGGATGGATTAATTAAATTAAAGCATGTCAGACTATGCACAACCTATTTTTATTTAGCCTTTCCACCACCCCATGCTGGAACGCCGGCAGCGGCAAACCACTATGTACAACGCATGTGCAGCGTCACTACGTACGGTGCAGGCATCGTACATAGCGACGCCGCACATGCACCCTACATAGCGATATACACAATACCTTCGTTCGCCCCTGAATGGCCCAACTTTATTACTATGTGACACACTAGGAGATGTTGCAGCTTACATGTTTTTCTTGTTCTCTTATTCTATATGCTAAGTCTGCGAGTTGTGCATATTCTGTCAACTTAAGTTGCTACTCTTTGTTAGTTGGAACCTTGCTGGTTTTACATTTCTGGGCTAATGAAACACGGGCCGCAGTAGTAGCATACATAAATAAATTCCCAGCAGGACACCAGTGTTAATCACACCCTCTCTCTGCTTGCGATTCACTGCCACACCAAGGGTGGGTGCCACTACCGAGGGCCTTCTCTGTAGTGGCGCCCACCCTGTGGAATGCCCTCCCACCAGAGGTCAAAGAGAACAACAATTACCAGACCTTTAGAAGGCATCTCAAGGCAGCCCTGTTTAGGGAAGCTTTTAATGTTTGATGGATTTCTGTATTTTGGTGTTTTGTTGGAAGCCGCCCAGAGTGGCTGGGGGAACCCGGCCAGATGGGCAGGGTATAAATAATAAGTCATTGTTGTTGTTGTTGTTGTTGTTGTTGTTGTTGTTATTATTATTATTATTATTATTATTATTATTATTATTATTACGCCATTGCTTCCCCTTCTCACCCCTCTTTCCCTCCACAACAGCCAAGTACCCGGAGATCAAGAAGCTGATGGGCCCCGATCCCAACATGAAGTGGGTGGTGACCCTCATGGTCCTGACTCAGATTCTCGCCTGCTACCTGGTGAAGGGCTTGCCTTGGAAGTGGGTCTTCTTCTGGGCCTACGCCTTCGGGGGCTGCCTCAACCACTCGATGACGCTGGCCATCCACGACATCGCCCACAACGTGCCTTTCGGCAACAAGAGGGCCAAGTGGAACCGCTTCTTTGGCATGTTCGCCAACCTGCCCATCGGCTTCCCCTATGCCACCTCCTTCAAGAAGTACCACGTCGACCACCACCGCTTCCTGGCCATGGAAGGGCTGGACGTCGACGTCCCCACCGAGTTTGAGGGGCACTTCTTCAACACCCCGCTGAGGAAGGTCCTCTGGCTCTTCCTGCAGCCTCTCTTCTACGTCCTGCGGCCGCTCTGCATCAACCCCAAGCCTCTCTCCAAGATGGAGGTCATTAACTTGGCTGTCCAAATGGGCTACAACCTCCTCATATACAGCTTATGGGGATCCAAGCCCCTGGTCTACATGGTGGCCGGTTCCTTCTTGGCCATGGGCCTCCACCCCTTCGCTGGGCACTTCATCGCTGAGCATTACATGTATGCCAAGGGTTACGACACTGTCTCCTACTACGGGCCCCTGAACTGGGTCACCTTCAACGTGGGTTACCACATGGAACACCACGACTTCCCCAGCATCCCAGGAAGCAGGTTGCCACTGGTAAGGCCAACAGATTCTCTCGGGTTGCCGTTGCGTAGAGCCTTCCCGGCTCGGTGTAGCAGAGGGGGGGATCCATCGAGGGCGCGTGGGGTCTCACCAACTGCAGACTTGTCTCAGCCCTTGCCAAGGCTGGAGTCAGATGCAGCTCAGAACGAAGAGGCGGAGTCAGTTGTGGGCAAAGTGAACTCTTTAGTCCAGGAAATGGCATGTGACCCGGCCGCCCTTCCCAACAAGTATTGCCCCTACAGAGCAGCTGCTGCTGGGACTGAAGGTCCCTGCCTTCCATCCCTCTGAACGCTCCTGGGAAAGTGGGGAGGCGGGACTTTCGGACAACACCAGAGTGCAAGGATTTGTTGCTGCTTCTGCCGCGAGAGATCAAACCGGTCGTGGGAGGGATCCTGGACGTTGGGCAGGGCCGGATTGAGGTTTGATGAGGCCCTCAGTTCCTGAAGGTAATGGGGCCCTTTCTATGTCCAGCTATCCTTTGTCCACAACAAATGGTCGCTGGTTTTTTTTGTGTGTGTGTGTGTTGAATATATGCTAGATGAAACAAAAAATAAAAAAAATTCCTTCCAGTATATGTGTGTCATGTACCCTGCCTTTTGAAGGCACGCAAAACGTTTCGCTAGGACACTTCTGAAGAAGTGTGCATGCACACGAAAGCTCATACCAATGACAAACTTAGTTGGTCTCTAATGTGCTACTGGAAGGCATTTTTTTTAAAGTTTTTGTTTCGACTACATCAGACCAACATGGCTACCTACCTGTAACTATATGCTAGATGGTAATTTATGGACTTAATAGGCACCTCAGTAATAGGTATGATGCAAACTACTAATAATTATAAATAGCAGAATGTAGGCACCCTATATAGAGAAATGAGCAAACCAGTGATACTTTAGGGAGTAGGCTAGCAGGTGGGGCCCATGACCTACATCACAGGAGCCTACACAACACAAAACAAAACAAAACAAAACACTGTTGCTGTATGGTGGTGTGGTGTAGAGGTTAAGAGCGGTAGACTCATAATCTGGGGAACCGGGTTCGTGTCTCCACTCCTCCACATGCAGCTGCTGGGTGACCTTGGGCTAGTCACACTTCTTTGAAGTCTTTCAGCCCTATTCACCTCACAGAGTGTTTGTTGTGGGGGAGGAAGGGAAAGGAGAATGTTAGCCGCTTTGAGAGTCCTTCGGGTAGTGATAAAGCGGGATATCAAATCCAAACTCTTCTATGTAGGTTTTATTTTATTTGTTTTTTATCTTATATTTTGGAAATGTACATCCAGGGTTTTTTCTCCTTTCAATCTTTTGGAGGGCCCCAAGAGAGTGGGGCTCTATGCTATAGCTTGTTTAGCTTATATGTAAATCAGGCACTGACGCTGGGGCTTCCGTCGCCACCAGCAATGCACACTGGGTTACTTAAAAGGGGCCGCATGGGTGTTGGACCGCCCTGACCTAGCGAAACTTTTGCGTGCCTTCAAAAAGCAGGGCACATGACACGTATATAAACAATTCAGAAGTTGATGAGTGCGCTGTTCGAACACCCACCTGTTTGATCTCATTGCCTGTTGATCATATATTGCAATATTCTTGGAAAAACCCCACCCTAATTATCTGCATACAATATAGTCCCTGCCTGCCATCCCACAGTCCAAAAGAATATGCAAAGGGCATCCTTATTACTACAACAGATAATGATAATGGTGATAATATTTCAACATATTATTTATTAAGGTAAAGGGTAAAGGGGCCCCTGACCATCAGGTCCAGTCGTGTCCGACTCTGGGGTTGCGGCGCTCATCTCGCTCTATAGGCCGAGGGAGCCGGCGTTTGTCAGCGTTTGTCCGCAGACAGCTTCCGGGTCATGTGGCCAGCATGACAAAGCTGCTTCTGGCGAACCAGAGCAGTGCACGGAAACGCCGTTTACTTTCCCACTGGAGCGGTTCCTATTTATCTACTTGCACTTGATGTGCTTTCGAACTGCTAGGTGGGCAGGAGCTGGGACCGAGCAACGGGAGCTCACCCCGTTGCAGGGATTCGAACCGCCGACCTTCTGATCAGCAAGCCCTAGACTCTGTGATTTAACCCACAGCGCCACCTGGGTCCCTATATTATTTATTACAACATTATTATTATTTATTCACCCTCACAACTGCCCTGTGAGGTAGGGTAGGTGAAGAGATGGTGGCTGGCCCCCAAGGTCACCCAGTGAGCTTCATAGCTGAGTGGGGATTCAAACCTAGATCTCCCAGGTCCCAGTCCAGCACTCTAAGCACTACGCAACACTGTGTCTCATGCATGCTGCCTTTCAGAACAAGCCCAAGGCAGCTCTCAAGCTACTGAACCCATTATTATTATTGTTATTATTATTATTATTAAGAAGAAGAAAAAGTCACATTCATCACGAAATAGCCAAAAACTAGCGTGTCCGCTTCTGCATTGCTAAAAATAATAACAACAACAGGGAAAAGAAACACACCACATTGAAAAAGAGGGCACAAATTTACATCCAATTTGAATATGCTAATGTATAAGGCGATGCAAATTTGGAAATATACTGCATTTCGCCACAGAGGGAAAGGCTGAAGCCAGGTGGTTTGTGTTCCTGCCTGCTGTCCAGGTGTCGTTCACTGTTGAGGGGGAAATCAATTCACCTTGCGGTTCAGGTGGGAAAGGTTTACCTGAAATAGACAAAGGCCAGGAATCAAAGCAGAGATTCCATGAAAAGGGAGGTCTTTACTGCTGCTGCGTTAAAGGTCCAGTTCTTAGAGGCAAAGAAGGGTGGTTTCATTGTACAAACGAATGTACAAGTACGTATTACGGTACTTTTTCTGTTGCACCAGGGGAGGTTCCTTGGCTTTATTTCCATGCTAACACCTCAAACTGTCAACTACAACTACAGTACTTTACTAAGAGATCAGAAGCAGGACCAACTAGTTCAGGAAAGATAACGTTTCGAAATAATCAAAAGGTATGTGTGACAAGCATTGGAATTTCCTGGTATTTCGAAAGTTGGGGAAATAACAGGGTGGACAGAGTGGCCTCCCAATTGATTGATTCAGCCTCCTGTCAATTTAGCATAATCCTTCCTGCCGATATGACTGAGCTGCCTGGGAGATGCTTGATCTTAGGGGTGTGAGTTCAAGTCCCATGCTGGGCAAAAAGACTCCTGCATCGCAGGGGGTTGGACTAGATGACCCTCGTGGTCCCTTCCAACTCTACAGTTCTATGATTCTATAATAAGATTCTGCATACATCCTGGCACCCTAAAGGTGGGAGACATACAGTCCAACGTAATCAATTTTAGCTCTTCTGAAGTCTTGATTTTTCTGCCACCTTGCAGGGCAACAAAGCAAAATCCTGAGCTTTGTCTTTGTGTGTGTGTGTGTGTGTGTGTGTGGAGATGGAAAGCTCTGGTACTAAACTTCTGCTGCCTTGTGGGGTATCTTTGGGAGAAGAAAAGGTTCAGGAGAAAACCTTGTACAAATCCTGAGTAGAATCTCTTAAGACGGTTGGATGGCACCATGTACACCTCTTTCTGACTGTCTCACCAGAGTGGTGCATGCTCTAGTTATCTCCTGCTTGGACTATGCAATGCGCTCTATGTGGGGCTACCTTGGAAGGTGACCTGGAAGCTACAACTAATCCAGAATGCGGCAGCTAGACTGGGGACTGGGAGCAGCTGCCGAGACCACATAACACCGGTCCTGAAAGAACTACATTGCCTCCCAGTACGTTTCTGAGCACAATTCAAAGTGTTGGTGCTGACCTTTAAAGCCCTGAATGGCCCAGTAGACCTGAAGGAGCGTCTCCACCCCCATCGTCCAGCCTGGACACTGAGGTCCAGCTCCGAGGGCCTTCTGACGGTTTCCTTACTGCGAGAAGTGAGGTTACAGTGAACCAGGCTGTCAGGGGATTGTTGTGGCTACTCTCGAGTAAAGACGCTCCATTCCGCTCTGTCTTTCAGAGTTTTATTGTGCATATTATTTACAGTGCAGAGATATCAGAAAACATGACTGCCCAGTCCAATTCAGAACCCGGCAATGGCTGCTTCCGGCTCTTCAGCCAGCATAAAAGCCTGGGCACCCCAAAGCGCCTCCCCCTAGCCCTGCGTGTGGGCGTGCGCCTCAATTCGGGCGCTGGAAGGGGCTGCGTTCCTTCTCCCGTCCTTTGGTTGGAGCATTGCAGAGGCTCCAGCACCTCGCTGTGCTGTCCTTCCCCCTCTGGCCAGCTGGGTCGGTGCCTAGGCTCTGACGCGTCTGAGAGCCCCCTCTCCACCCCGCTCCATTCCTCACTCCCTCCTATCTTCCTATCTGACTTTTAGAAGACATCTGAAGGCAGCCCTGTTTAGGGAAGCCGCCCATAGTAGCTGGGGAAACCCAGCCAGGTGGACGGGGTATAAATTCTTCTCCTTCTCCTTCTCCTCCTTCTTCTATTACTTCCGGCGACTCCTGCTGCCAAGCTGGTGCCAAACGCATAGCTCTGCTTTCTTTTGGACCACATCAGTGAGGCTTTGAGGGGGGTCTTCTCATCGGGGCAGCCCAGGACCTCCACACACACTGTCCAGGCTTGTGCCCGGGGAGGTCACTTCAGTGTTGCTAACAGCAGTCTGACATGAGCTGCGCTCCATTGTCTCTTGAGACAGATGGGTGGCAGCTAATATCTATACAGTACTTTTGCGGTCTACTTGGTATGAAAAGTTGGAGCATCGGCTTATTGAAAACAAAGGCAGAGTCGACTTCAAGGGAAGCGCTATTTTAAAATGCAAATAGGGAGAGCCTTTTATTTTAATCCCAGGCAGGTGCTATCTGATTCAGCGGGAAGGGGAAAGCGTCTTGGCAAGGGAATTTACTTTTTGGTTTCTGGTTCCACGGTGCCAGAAGTAATCTTCATAGCTTCAAGGCTCTTTCCCTCTGTTAGGGGTATTGATTTTTAAACCAGGCTTGGACTGGAGACAACCGTTCGAATAGAGGACTGCTTCTATAACATAGGCCAAAAAAAACCCATTAAAACACCCAAGACCCTCAGTGACTGAAACAATTTGGAGCTGCTGCAAAATGCTGCCATACAAAATGTTCCTCTGCAGTATCCAAGCCAGCCAGCCATTTCATCTCCCTTTCCCATATACTCCATTCCGTTCTCCTCCCCTCCGCCTCCAGTTCTGTTTCCATCTCCAACATTAAAATGAAGGATTAAAAGCACGCTTGATCCTCACTGGGCAGCCCTTTCCATAGAGTTTTGTGTTTTTTCCACTGAGAGAGGGCACTGCTTGCAAACCTTGGGGTTCCCTTAAGTCTGGATGGTGTTGTTTTGTCTGCATAAGGAGCCGCCGTTGGGAGAATGAGCTACGTCAGGCATCCCCAAACTGTGGCCCTCCATATGTTTTGGCCTACAACTCCCATGATCCCTAGCTAACAGGACCAGTGGTCGGGGAAGATGGGAATTGTAGTCCAAAACATCTGGAGGGCCAAAGTTTGGGGATTGCCAGGCACCACATTTTAAGGCAGATAGCGTGCAGAGGAGGGCAACCAAGATGACCAAGGGTCTGGAAACCACGCCTGATGAGGAACGGTTGAAGGAGGTGGGCATGTTTAGCCTGGAGAGGAAGAGACTGAGAGGAGATAGCCACCTTCAGATATCTCAAGGGCTGCCATGGGGAGGATGGAGCAAGCTTGTGTTCTCCTGTTCTGGAGGGTAGGACTCAAAGCCATGGTTTCAAGTGACAAGAAAGGAGATTATTGGCTCACCCACACTTCAACTTCTCCTGTGTCTCTAGAGGGTCCAGGAAGTTCTCCCCTGCCCCTGGTCCTGCTCCGGGAGGAAACCTGTTCTTTAGAGAAAACCTGAATTTCCAGTTTGCTCTAACTGAGTGATAAAGAGCAGGGGGCAAGAGGAAATGTGTCTGAGCCTCTGACTAAACTTTAGGAGGAACTTTCTGATGGTAAGTTGTTCAACAGTGGAACAGACCACCTAAGGTGGTGGATTCTCCTTTATTGCAGATTTTTCGACCAACGGGTGGCCATCTGTCAGAGATTCTTTAGCTGGGATTCCTACTTTGCAGGGGCTTCGACGAGATAACTCCCGGAGCCCCGTTCAACTGTACATTTCTACGAATCTATGAAACAGTGAATGAAAAAATAATAGTAATTCAATGAAGAAAATCCCGTCCCTTTTCCATGTGCGTAACAAAAGAGTCTTGAGTCATTTGGATCTTTTTTCTTTTGAAAGATAGTAAGTAGAATCATAGAATCACAGAATCATTGGGACCTCCAAGGGTCATCTAGTCCAACCCCCTGCAATGCAGGCATCTCAGCTAAAGCATCCATGACAGATGGCCGTCCAACCTCTGCTTAAAAACCTCCAGGGAAGGAGAGCCCACCACCTCCCGAGGGAAGCTGTCAATCAGTGCAGACAACACTGAGCTAGATAGGACAATGGTCTGACATGGTATATTGCCGCTTTCTGTGCTCCTGCTTTCCCAGATTTCTAATTCGATGTAGAAGTGTGGCAAATATCTCGTCTACTTTGGGCACTTAGCTTGTTAAGTGGTGTATTTCATACCATGGTAAATTCCTTCTTTGCAAATAGTCCTCTGTAATCCCCCTTGGTCACAGGTAGGGAAAAGGAAGACCCTGTCTCATGCTCCACATTCTTCAGATAGGGTCAGACCTGGAGTACAGTGTCCAGTTCTTGGCACCACAGTTCAAGAAGGATACTGACAAGCTGGAATATGTCCAGAGGAGGGCAATCAAAATGGTCAAAGGCCTGGAAATGATGCCTTATGAGGAACAGCTTAGGGAGCTAGGCATGTTTAGCCTGGAGAAGAGAAGGTTGATATGATAGCCATGTTCAAATATATTAAAGGATGCCATATAGAGGAGGGAGAAAGGTTGTTTTCTGCTGCTCCAGAGAAGCGGACACAGAGCAATGGATTCAAACTACAAGAAAGAAGATTCCACCTAAACATTAGGAAGAGCTTCCCGATAGTAAGAGCTGTTCGACAGTGGAATTTGCTGCCAAGGAGTGTGGTAGAGTCTCCTTCTTTGGAGGTCTTTAAGCAGAGGCGTGACAGCCATCTGTCAGGAATGCTTTGATGGTGTTTCCTGCTTGGCAGGGGGTTGGACTGGATGGCCCTTGTGGTCTCTTCCAACTCTATGATTCTATGAAACCATTCCACTGTTGAACATGTGCTTATTAACATATGTGCACTTTATGAAAGTGAATTGAGTTGTGATTTCAGCGCATCTCAGTTCCAGCCCAGAACACACCAGTTAGGGTGATTCCACCTCCCCAAAACCTGACTTGAATTCAGATCCCACCATCAGTGGCACCCCCCCCCCCCCGTTCTTCTGTTTCTGTCCAATTTTCAGTGTTTCGATGTTTTTCTTTCCAGGTGAGGAAAATCGCCCCGGAGTATTACGACAACCTTCCCTACCACAACTCCTGGATCCTTGTGCTTTGGGATTTTGTTTTCAAAAGGGAGCTGGGGCTCTTTTCCCGCGTGAAGAGGACCTACAAGGGGAACAAGACCTTATGAAGCTGGAGGGAACTGGTGGCATGCCTTCCTCCCTCCCACCCATACTTCCAACACCTCCACTCCTCCCCCACCCTCTCATGAAGGGGGATGGGGGGGTGATGAGTAGAGTCGCTGAAGGCTGTTCTCAAAAGCAAACTTAACAAAGAACATCAGAAGAGCCTGCTGGATCAGGCCAATGGTCCATCTACTCCACTATTCCACCCTGTTCTCACAGCGGCCAAGCAGGTGCCTGTTCTGCCCCATAATTCCTGCAGTTTCCAACTACTGGTGTACAGAAATATTTCTGCCTCTGATTGTGGAGGCAGAGCATTGCGGCCAGTTGCCATCGATGGCCCTCTTCTGCCCCTCCTCTCCCTCCGTGAATTTGTCTAATCCTCTTTTAAACCCACCCAAGATGGTGGCCACCACTGCCTCCTGTGGCAGGGAGTTCCGCGGTTTAACTCTGCAGTGCGTGAAGCGCTGCTTCCTTTCATGTGTTCTGAATCTTGCAACTGAAGCTTCGTTGGGTGTCCACGAGTTCCAAGTGCTGGGAGGAGTCAGAGAGATTCCTAGACACAATAAATTGATCTGAAACATATCTTCAGTTTCCCTTGGAAGCTCCTAACGGGGATGGAGTCGTGTGCCTCTTACCTTCGGGGACCATCAACATGGCAGCGTTGTGGGGCTAGGAATCAAAATGGCGGTATCGTGGCCCTACGGATTAATAATAATAATAATAATAATAATAATAATAATAATAATAATGTATTACTTGTAACACTCCCATCTGACCGGGTTGCCCCAGCCACTCTCCAACATATATAAAAACGTAATAAAAAATTAAACATTGAACAGCTTCCGTATACAGGGCTATCATCATCAACTCTTGTCAAATTCTATCATGACATCTGGGAAGAGACTCAGTTACGCTTAATCTCCAGGGTGTGTGTGTGTGGTGGGCTGTGAATTAAGGGGTTCTGTGTGCAAATCATGCCAGACTCCCCAGACCAGCAGGAAGACCCAGCCCTTTGCCAGATGCCAGAACCAACCTTATCCCTTCACCTCTTCCAAGTGGGGTTGGGTGGGGGTCGGAGAGCGGCACAGGACTGGGGTAAGAGAACACAGGTGAATAGGAAAGGGGGCAAAGCATCCTGACAACACACTGCCCCACTTAGTTCTGACCCCCATCAAAAGATGGAAGGCAGGTGGCTGAAAGAGGTCTCACGCAACCTGTTGCACTCTAGATATTTTAGACTACACCACCAGCTGTCACCCAATTAAAGAAATTATGGTTGCTAAATCGGATAGGGTTTAGTTAGTTAGTTAACTTACTAATTGAATCTGCAAAAGTTTGCCCATGACCGGGTAAAAGCACCTCAGTTCTGGAACAGAAGTAAGCAGCCTAATTTATTTATGATCAGCCGATGTGCAAAGGTCCTTTTGTATACACAGGAGAGAAGGCCTTTCCTAAGATGTTTTTTAAAAAATAAAATACTTTTATTAAAAATGGGGTTGGGTGAGGGAGGGCCCAAGGGTAGGAATCGCTCAATCGACCAAAATGCTTTTGACAATGCTCAGAACCATCCCATGAGCTCATTGAGCATCATGTACAGCAGGGAATAAAACTGGGGACCCAGGTGGCGCTGTGGTTAAATCACTGAGCCTAGGGCTTGCTGATCAGAAGGTCAGCGGTTCGAATCCCTGTGACGGGGTGAGCTCCCGTTGCTTGGTCCCAGCTCCTGCCAACCTAGCAGTTCGAAAGCACGTCAAAATGCAAGTAGATAAATAGGAACCGCTACAGCGGGAAGGTAAACGGTGTTTCCATGTGCTGCTCTGGTTTGCCAGAAGCGGCTTTGTCATGCTGGCCACATGACCTGGAAGCTATACGCCGGCTCCCTCGGCCAATAATGCGAGATGAGCGCGCAACCCCAGAGTCGGTCACGACTGGACCTAATGGTCAGGGGTCACTTTACTTTACCTTATTCTTTGCATTATGGCGCCCTCTAGTGAAGAGGGGCTTCCTGGTGGGGGTTCGATATTGCAAATAAGCAATGACAAGCACAGGGTTTTTTTCAATTAAAAATGCATTGGGGTCCCCCCGGGAAGCATCGATCTCGGTTAAATGTGATGGGTGGAATGCAATCTGGCGCTCTGATGCCAACCATGTCATTGTGGATGTCGTGAGAAAATTGCAGCCACCAGGAGTGAGGATTCCCACAATGGAAGCCCCACCCACCCACCTACCGCGACTCTGGCTGTGCGTACACACAATATGTGTCAGGCATGTGGCTTCCCCCAAGGAATCATAGAATCTTAAGAGAGTTGGAAGGGTCCCAAGGGCATAGCTGTCAACCCTCCCCCCCTTTTTTGCGGGAAACTCCCTTATTCCAAGCCACAGCTGTCAACCTTCCCTTTTTTTTGCTGGAAATCCCCTTATTCCAGCGCCGTTTCCCTGCTGGTATCCTGGATTGTTAGATATACCGTAGACTGTCCCCAGGACAGGTGAGGCTGCTGATCCCTTATTTTCAAATCCGAAAGTTGACAGCTATGCAAAGGGTCATCTAGTCCAACCCCCTGCAACAGTTCCTGGGAACCATAGTTTCAAAGGGTCCTGGGAACAGTAGCTCCCTAAAGGCTAGAGCAACGCGGACGGTCTGGGAATTGGCGTGTTTTTACATGAGTAGAATGTGTCCTTTTATTTAAAACTAGCTGGCCCTGCACGTGTTGCTGTGCGTTAGTCTGTCAAATGGAGGGTAATAGCCCCCCTTCAGATCCCTCTGAGTCTCAGAGTCCCCCTGTTTTACAGGATCTCGTGGCGGAGGCGGGGTTTGTGGGTGTGGGCTAGACTCCATGGGGAGGGAGGAAGAGGTGGAGGAGGAGCTGTGGGAATAACACCACTTGAGGGCGCTGTTTTAGTTTGTGGAAAAGCAGGTTTTTACCTGCGCAGGTATGAGATGTGAGCAATCAGAGGTTGTGCAAACACTCGGGTAGTGGCATGGACCGTTGTGTCCAAATTCCAGGACAATCGGTCAAGCGGTTTCGGAGAAAAGTGGAGCTCACAGTTTCACCTTTTTTACATTTTTATATATATACTGTAATGGAAAGTGGATTAATCCGTTCCAGACGGGTACGCGGAATACACAACCTGAAGCGTACTTAACCCGAAGCATGGGTGTAATTGGTTCCAGAAGTCTGTTCATAAACTGAAGCGTTCATAAACTGAAGCGAACTTTCCCATTGAAAGTAATGGAAAGTGAATTAATCCGTTCCAGATGGGTCCACGGCGTTCGTAAACCGAAAATTCGTAAACCGAGGTGTTCATAAACTGAGGTAAATGCATCTCTGGGTTATTTGTGGGGCCTGCCTGGTATTTTAACATAAGTAGAATGTGTGCTTTTATTTAAAATGCATCTCTGGGTTATTTGTGGGGCATAGGAATTCATTCATTCCCCCCCCCCAAAAAAACAAATAGTCCGGCCCAACACATGGTCTGAGGGATGGTGGACTGGCCCACAGCTGAAAAAGGTTGCTGACCCCTGCCTTTGGGCATATTTGGTCTGAGCCCACCTTGCCAGCTTACTGATATTCCATTTCAACAGTCTATGTTTTTGAGCCTGAGCAAAATTGGGATCTGCAATTACTATTAGTACTAGTAGTACTCGCAGTATTACTACTACGAGTACTACTAATACTACTAGTACTACAAACCTCCCCCTCCTCTGCCTCCGCTCCCCATCGGTGAAAAGCTGCCTGCCATTACCATTAGTACTATTAGTATTATTATGACAAGTACTACTACCGGTAGTACTACAAACCTTCCCCCCACTCCACCCCATCACTGCCTCCGCTCCCCATCGGTGAATGCCTGCCTGCCTACCAGCAATGCACTGCGTACATGCTCCGCCAGGAGCTTTGCCCTCACTTCCAGCCGGCTTCAGCCCCCTCCTTCGCTTCCGCACCGCCCCTTGCCATTGGCCACTCTGGAAACATCCCAGCTTCCTACTGGTGAATTCTCCGCTCGGGCTTCACGGATAAGAGAGAGGCGGTGAGGAGAAGGGAAGAAAAACGAAAGCTTGAGCTGCGTTTTTCTTCGTGCGTGGTGGCGAGCCTCGGACTCTGATTGGCGAGGAACGTCACGGGGGCGGACCGAGCGCGGGGCGATTGGCTGGCCGAGGGAGCGGCCGGTGGCTGATTGGCCGGACGGCGAGAGCGGCCCGTGAGGGGATTCTGAGGCGGCTGAGGCGGCGGCGGTTTCTTCTGTCCGAGGGGGTCGGGCAGCCGGGTCGGGATGAGCGTCGTGACGGGGACCCCCGCGGTGGTGTCCGTATCCATCAGCAGCACCCTCAACTCCTTCCGGGCCCTCAAGAGATACGCCCGGGGGCTCACCCTCGCCGAGTTCAAGGTGAGGGGGCGGGGGGGGGACAAGAGGGACCCCCAATCGTCTTCCCCCATGGGACCCTCGGGGGGGGGAGCGAAGGATGGGAAGCGGGGAGACGCGCACACACGTGTCTGAAAAGAACACGTGTTCTCCAACCCCCTTCTCTCAAAGAAAAGGGGAGGAGACCCCCCTCTCCCCACCATGGCCTTCCCTCCCCCGTTAAAAAGAGGGCTGCTGAGGAGATCCCCCTTCCAAAGAAAATGGCATTATTATTATTATTATTATTGTTATTATTATTATTAGAAACGGGGGCTGCTCAAAACGTGCGCGGGGCGAAGGGGGGGGGGACGATCGTTAAGAAACGATCCAGCTTTTAGCAGGATGAAAACAGCCTATAACCTTTTTAAAAATGCTGGCTCTTTGGGGGTTTTTTTATTGGGTTGTTGGTTTTGTTTTGATTTTAGGTTTACTGTATTTGATATTTTATGTGAACCGCCCTGAGACCTTCGGGTATAGGGCGGTATAGAAAACAAATAAGTAGCCAGAGGGTTCTTCTCTGCGCCATCATGTATGTAGAAGATGTATTGGAAACAGGCAGGCCTGTTATTGCAACAGAAACAGCACAGCCAGGGCTATAGCTCAGGGCCCCACTCTCTTGGGAGTCCCCCAAAAATTTTAAAGGGAAAAAACTGGATGTACATTTCCAAAATATAAGATTAAAAACAAAAAACCTACATAAAGCAACAGCGTTTTGTGTTGTGTAGGCTCCTATTTGTGATGTGCAAATGGCTTGAGATACCTATTAGGTCCAGCATCTATTCAACACAAAAAACAGCGACCATTTGTTGTTGACAAAGGACAGCTGGACGTAGAAAGGGCCCCATTACCTTCAGTAGCTTGGGGCCGCATCAAACCTCAATCCGGCCCTGACAGCACCTCACCAGCCCTTTCATGAAAAGCAGAAATTAATGGGATCCCTCATCTCCCCTGTCCACCCCCACTCCCAAATAATAACAAGAAAGGGAACTGAATTATGACCCTTTGGGAAATTGCCTTGGGCGGGGGGGGGGGGATCCTAGTCCAGATGCAACCCAGGCTGCCTGCCTGCCTCCTTTCCTCTGCTATGTGTTTCTCCACCCTGAATCTATACTGGAAAATGGGCGACCATTTAGTTTTTTTGTAAGCAATCTGTTCACTACAAACAGCCTTCCCAGGGGAGCCTCCTTTCCACTAAAAAGTGGGGTGGGGGTATCAAAGAAGGATCCTTTCTCCTCCCCCCAAGATGAGCTGGATTCCACACATCCCAGCACACAGTTCAGAGGGGTGCGTCCCCCTCTCGGAAATGGACTTAGAGTAATCTAAATTCCCCCTGTCCCATCAGAGTTTGGACTTTTCCTCCCCTTCCTCCAGGAGCATGACATATCCCCAACCCCCCCCCCAAAAAAAGTTCTCGCCTTTACAAATTAAGTGGGGATTCTCACAACAGTTGAGTTTGGCACAGACTTTCCCATTCTCCCCTCTTGTAATTCCAAACAAAGGTGCATTTCTGGGGGGGGGAATTATTGCCAAGGGCATTAAAAATATCGAGGGGCCCTGAAGTTCCGCTGATTTGGGGTGGGTGTGCTGAGACCACTTTAATGCATCTGTCCCTGTTGTCTTTGTCCTGAGAGACACTTGGCGTGGTTCAGGGCTCCCCTTGCTGCCGCCAGGAGCATCTTCTGAATTGCTATGCTGCATTGCTCTAGCCTGCCGTCTGGCCTGTTCACACAGCGGCACCTGCAGGCTCCCTAGAGAGGAAGCCGGCATGGACGGGGTGGTGCCCTGACCTGGGGTAAGCGACTCCTGCACTGCTGGCAGTGGCGCGGCCTGTTTGCTTCCATGCCGAATGGGTTTGCGGTGGCAGCAGGATTGCTACAAGCACGTGTGATGGTGTACCAAAGGAATGCAGAGAGCTGCGGCTGCTTGTTAGAGGTCTTGCACGTCAAGGTAGATTTCTGCGCTGCCCACCCAGCGTCAAATGGGATTTTTCCTTGTGGAAGAATCAGCTCCCTGTGGGAATGTGGGTTTAGGGTTTGCAGCTAGATTTTGAGCTGCATGGCATGCCCTTTACGCCCATTGCATGTGGGTACAGATGGTCATTGGACTTGACTCCTGCTCTTGCTTGGAAAGCTGATGCTTTCTTCCACCCATCTACCCCCCACCACCGTCCCGGGGAAAAAACACCTTATATTTGCTTGCTTCGAGTTCCAAACTTGCTTCTCTTTGCTTCTGCCTTTTTGGGGGTGGGGTGGGGGGTGTCCTTAACAGAACAGCACTCGACCCCATTTTGAGCCATGGCCCCCAGCAAACAGGCCTGTGTCAACAATAACAAAAATCCTTTTGTGCAACACATCCAAACTGGGATTAACTGCAGCTTGGCAGCTGGCAACCCGTGCCCAGCTGAGTGAGCTGGCCAACCAGCTCTTTTTCTCTCCCCTTCCCCCCATGGTTGCAGCATGTGGCCTTGTGCCAAATTCTGCCTTTTGTTTCCCACTAGCATCTCTTTTTCTGCCCTGGCAGTGAGAAACTAGTGCAACAATTTAAGGATGGAGCTTGTTCCACGCTTTCCCCTCCCTCCACTCAGATGCTGTTTTGCAGTCCCCACCTATGTCAGGAATGTCACTATACCCTACTTGGCACCCTGAGCTGGGAGCTGTGCAGGCTGGATCACAGAGAGGAGACCAGTTTCTTGCTCAGAGGGTGTAGAGCCTTGGTCAGCAACTAGTTTCTCTGCAGAGCTATTTTGTGAAGTAATTGAGGGGTTGGGTAGGCAATCCCACCCCATAAAGTGCTGGGCCTGCACACTCTATTGCCACAGGCACCTCTTTGTCTGTCTCTTTTGAGCTTCAGATTGACAACTGGCAGGCCAGAAAGCATCTTTTGTACAGTCCCTACTAAGATGCCTTGACGTATCCCCATCACTAGAGGTCACAAACACGACTGGTCCCATTAGTGTTACATTACTGTTGTGGTTCGTCCTGCACGGAGCGAGGGGTGGGATATTTCACATCATCTGTTGCCGGTGACAAATACTCTTCTTCCCCTTCTGCCCCGTGCTTCTGTCTGAACAGTGTAAGCTGGAACTGGTTGTGGGAAGTCCGGCATCATGCATGGACCTTGAGCTCTATACTCCAGATGACAAGTTTGTGATGAAACTCGACAGCGACGAGGCCTTGCTGGGGTCTTACCCCATCGACGACGGGTGCAGGATTCATGTGAGTGTTGAGCTGGTTCTTCCCTGGATCAAGAGGATGCTGTCTGAGGCTCTCCTCGTAATACTTTTGCTATTACAAGAAATTGGGGGGAGCTGGCCTGGGGCCTGGGCTGTGTCAGGGCCTCTTATGCTTCTGATAAGAAGCCGCCTTCTGATTTCTGTTGTCCTTCTGTTTCCCCCTATTATTTATATAGCAGCATCAATGTACTGTCAGACATGTGCCGTCAAGGGCCTACTCTCCCTTTATAGTACTGTTCCCCAAAGCTGGGGATGGCAGAGGCCCTGATGAGATTCCAATGCCAAGTGAAAACATTTCACTTCCATGCACTGGCGATAAATTTGCAAATGCCGCCATTGCTTTAGGTCTTCTATGCTGCTGCATACACTAACCTGTTTTTAGAAATGAGAGCTTTATTCAGTGTGTCTTTAGAAGAGTTTGGATTTGATTTAAGTGCTTGCTGTATGTTTTAATATGTTGGCAACCCCCCTGTGATCAGAATGATGTGATGAAGGGCGGTCTACTGGTGTTGCTAGTAAATGTTAATAAACAAAATTTTAAAAATATCATTCTCTGTAAAGATTGGGAAGACAGGTCCCTGCCACAATCCAGGGTCCTTATGATCTAGAAATGGACACAGGGGAGGGAAATTGAAGTGGGGGGAGGGAATAGGGAAGAATAAGCATTTATTTCAGTTGCATGCACTTGGTCCTGTTTGCAGTAGACTATGGAGATTGCTGGGTTCTGACAAAGGATTCGTGAGTGGGTGAGGAAAGTGAGGTTCCCTGGCTACTGAAATGTAGTCTGCACATTCCATGGGAATGGGGACCCTGCTCTCTTCCATTGCTTAATGTTGATCTGAGCAGCATTACGCACATTGGTGCCACACTGCAAATAATTAAATTATGTGACCTCTTAATTTTTGGAGTATTTTCCATAGTGGGGTCTATTCCTAGTAGTAACTGTGTCACTGTGTTCCATATATAAATTTAATCCTTATTAATAAAAAAAAGATGGAATGAAACATGTGGCATGTGGCCCTCTGTGAACCCTTTGCAATTGGTGTCAACAAATGCCTTAAAAAAAAAAGCTTAGAAATTCCTCTTTTGCTTCTGCATTTAAAAAATAAATAAAATGACTGTGTTTTGGGGGCCTGTAGGTTATTGACACGAGTGGTGCAACCATCGGGGAATATGAAAATGTGTCAAACGTGGAGAAATTCGAGATAACCGATGATGAATACGACAAGCGAAGAGGTGAGAGCTGATGGCAGTGTCCCAAATGAATCTGTGTTTGAAAGAAAAGAATCTGTATAATCCCATCAGTTGTATCTTAGGTTCTTGAAACTGGTTCCTCATTTGTGTTTTTGGGTTCCAGCTGCTCACATTCTTGGATGGCTTTGAAAGAGGTTCAGAAAACTGCTTCTTGTGCAACGGGACACTGTCACAAGTGCCAGAGTGCATGGAAACACTGTTTACCTTTCCACTGCAGTGGTACCTATTAATCTACTTGCACTGGTATGCTTTCGAACTGCTGAGTTCGCAGAAGCTAGGACAGAGCAACAGAAGCTCACTGCACCACGGGGATTTGAACTGCCGACCGATCAGAAGGTTGGCAGTTCAAATCCATGCGACGGGGTGAGCTCCTGTTCCTCTATCGCAGCTTTGGCCAACCTAGCAGTTCAAAAGCATGACAACGTGATTAGATAAATGGGTACTGGTGCGGCAGGAAGGTAAATGGCATTTCCGTGTGCTCTGGCACTCGTCACGGTCCTCCTGTGCCAGTAGCGGTTTAGTCCTACTGGCCACATGACCCGGAAAGCTGTCTGTGGGCAAACGCCGGTTCACTTGGCCTGAAAGCAAGATGAGCCCCACAACCCCATAGTCACCTTTGACTGGACTTAACAGTCCAGGGTTCCTTTACCTTTACTTTGCCTGGATAAGAGAAGACTGATAGTATAGCAATTTCCAAATATCTAAAGGGTTGTCACTTGGAAGAGGGAACAAGCTTGTTTTCTGCTACTACAGAGGGCAGGACTCAAACCAAGCTACAAGAAAGGTGATTCCAACTAAACCTCAGGAAGAACTTTCTGACAGTAAGAGTCATTTGACAATGGAACGGTCTCCCTCAGGAGGTGGTGGATTCTCCTTCATTGCAGGCTTTTAAGCAGAGGTTGGATGGCCATCTATCATGGCCATCTGTTCCTGCATTGCAAGGAGTTGGACTGGATGACCCTCAAGGTCCCTTCCAACTCTACAGTTCTGTGATTCTAAGATTCCATGTCTTGTGGCATTGCTGAGAATCTCAAGTGTTGTGCTCAGGCCCTGCTTGTGAGCTTCCCATTCAGGTTGGCCACACTGAGATCGGGCTGCTGGGCTAGATAGACCTCTGCTTGAGTGAACTTGAGTGAACTAATTCATAGAGGGCTCACAGGTACCGTTGTAGATTGCCTTGTTTCAGCCTGAGTGTTTCTTGGGGGAGCTCAGCTTCCTGTTTGCTGCTTGAAGAGAAGCGAGTTTACTCCTTTTGAACGGATTCCCGCCACTGTCTGTGTCCTGCAGATACAGCACGCTCCTTCATGAAAACAAGTAAGCTGGGGCACTACAATGCGGAAGAAATGATGAAGAAGGAAGCAGAGAGGGAGCAGAAGCTGGTGGAGGAGAAGGCCCTGGCGGAAGCCATTTCCGTGGGGTCAAGGTGTGAGGTGCGGGCAGCAGGGCAGCCCAACAAACGAGGGACAGTGATGTACGTTGGTGAGTACCTGGGCTCATGTCCCTACTTCCTGCACTGTAGAAGAGAATCACTTTGTAGTGATTGGAGGGGGGGCATTTAAAATACGGTGCAGAAACCAGTGTGAGGAGCAGTTTGAAGTTTTATTTGGTTTTGCTTTATAAAAAAGTGAAAAATTCTGTTAACACATTTGGCACCACTGGGGAGATGAGTTGATTAGAGCGCAGTGCTGAGAACACCAAGTTTGCAGGTTCGATTCCCCATATGGGACAGCTGCATATTCCTGCATTGCAGGGGTTGGACTAGATTTGTTGGATCAATCCATCAACTTCTGATGGATGATTTAGTAGGATTCTGTCTGGCATCACTTTTGCTGTGCGTGTGTGTCAGTATCCACACTCAGCAGAGTTACATCTCAACGCAGCTCCATCCTTGGAAGTGTCTTCGGGGTTGAACGTACACACAGTAGGCAATAAACACTCATGGACGCCATAAAGATTCAGTCAAGTGTAGAGGTTTACTTAACAGGCATAAAACCTTATTGGTAGGAAATATATACAGACATTCACTACTGCCATGGTCAAGGCATGCTTAGAGTCCAGCAAGAGTCCAAGACACTCTCTCTCTTAACTGCAAGACGCAAGCAAAAGACAAGTTACAACAGAACCATTTTATCAGTAATTCCTGTCACACTGCGCATGTCCAAAGAACAGTTCCCATAGATAAAGTCCTTCCATACACACACACAAAAAACTCCAGCTTTCTGCTTCTTGAAGCTTCTTCTCTGTTCTTCTCTGTTTCTGGAACAAATGATTCACACACACACAGAGAGAGAATATCCAACATAGATGACCCTCAGGGTCCCTTCCAACTCTATGATTCTATGAAATTTGATGGTGCTTTTCAGCTTGAACAGGGATTATGAGTGTCCCTCCCTCCTTGCAAAAACAGATAAGTTGCTTCAAGTCCCAGTGAGACTTATAGTCCAAAGCACGCTTCCTTGGAAGTAAGGCCCATTGCACTTGTGCCTGACTTAGGATTGTAAGCTTTCCACCTTTCCTTTATTCTCCATAGGCTTAACGGAGTTCAAGCCTGGTTACTGGGTCGGCATCAAGTATGATGAGCCTGTGGGGAAGCACGACGGAAGGTAAAGCGCTCCCTCCACCTGACGTCTCTTGCTGTGCAGTTCTGCCTAGCCTAGGCCCCCAAAGTGGGTCATAATGGGATCTGGGTGGCTCTGGTAGCTTCATAGCTTCACATTGAAGCATCAGCATATTCCCACCTTAACTTCTGGCACATTGTCTGCACATGTTTTATGTCTACGTCTAAAGGCAGTCTGCAGTTTAGGCTGCCTCAGAAAGATAAAAACAAGTCTGAGTTTGCTTCAAGTCTTCCTCTGTAGTGCAGAATGTTGTATTGGGTACAGAATTCTGTCAGAAGGGCTGACTGAATAACATTTCCAGCGGTTGGGGGCAGAATGTCAGAGTCCTGCATAGTTCCCGCCCCTTCTTAATAGCCAGCAAAACAAGAATAAATATTTTTTTGAAATGTAAAATAATAATATTTTACTCTGGGTGTCACTCTGGGCAGCTCCCAACAAAATATCAAAAACACAGTAAAATCTCAACCTTCCCTGAACAGGACTGCCTTCAGATGACTTCTAAAAGTCAAATAGTTGTTTTAAAGATTTTTAAAATGGCAGGAGCAGGATAAATAATGCAGAGCAAGAAACTGTGCAAAACAGGAAACTCCTATAATTTATACAGGGCACAGAATGTAGATTGCCCTGGTGCAGAAGCATTCCTTTAAAAAAAAAAAAGTCAGCGGCGTATGCTGAGGATTGGGGCTTAGGCCACCCTTTGACCAGCTGGGATTCTCCTCAGGCCGCTGTCCCTGGAAACCCCCCCAGCCTGTGTATGACTCTCTCCTGCTCTTCCTCTCCTTGGCAGCGTCAACGGAAAGCAGTACTTTGAGTGCCAGCTCAAGTACGGCGCCTTCGTGAAGCCTCGCTTCGTCACCGTGGGGGATTTCCCGGAAGTGGTGGACTATGGCCTGGATGACGAAATGTGACGGGGAGAGGAAGAGGTGCAGGGGTGGCTGAAGGAAGCGGAGCGGGTCGCCATGCGGCCTCTGTTAATGGCTGGCTGTTGCGCTCTGATCCCATGTGCGAGGTCACTTGAGCAAGCCAAAGGGAGAAGGCGCGAAAAGCCGCTGTGTGTTCTTCGACTTGTGTTGGTGGTTTCCTTCCCCCCTTCCCTTTCTCCTGGTTGTGTCTCGTCTGTTCCGTGAAGATGCTACATCCCCATGATTTTTCTCACATTCACACCCTTCTTTGCCGGCTCAGTTAACCCAGAGAAAACTGGAGTGCCCTTGCCTTGTTGTAGCAATCCTTGAAGGGGTGGGGCCTGGGGGTGGCAGCAAAGTCGCTCCTGATTCCCCCACCCCACGCCACCCCGGTAGTAAGGCCTGCTGGTTGCAGAAGCAGTTAGTTGAGCAGGATGAAAAGAGAACCTCTGAGCAGATTTGTACAAGACCCTTCCTGCTTTTTTTAAAGTAAATGCAGACATTTCTATGACCATGCATTTTTTCCCCGTTGTGAAAAGTTGTTTTTGTTTTTTTTTTTGTGCTGCTGGCCGATGCTATGTGAATACGATAAATTAAAAAAGTTGGTGGGAATATATACATTCCAGACACGAGTGCTGCTTCTGTGTGAGCTTCTTCCATCTTGCACGCCAAAATCCTGGGGATCCCGGCTGGGTGGAGGTATGGGAGGTCGTCTTGCAGCAGCTCTCCAGATCCTTGGATCTCCTTGCCTTGCTTTCCAGATCACTTCAGCTGGAGATTCCAGGGATGGAACCTGGAACCTTGTGCAAGGAGGGAAACCTTGTGTAGCAGTGCCACTGGGTTCTTCTCCCCCTGCCTCTAAATATTACAAATACTGGTGGGGTGGGTGTGACCCATTGGTACCAATGTGGCCTCCCATCAGCCCCATCCAGCACGGCCCGTGGTGGGTGAGAGTTTTAGTCCAGCATTCATTAGGACCACCACAGATTCCCCAACCTGCCTCTAGTGCAGGACATAGGACGTAGCTCAGGCATCCCCAGACTTAGGCCCTCCAGATGTTTTGGACTACAGTTCCCATCTTCCCCAGCCACTGGTCCTGTTAGCTAGGGATCATGGGAGTTGTAGGCCAAAACATCTGGAGGGCCGCAGTTTGGGGATGCCTGCTCTAGTGTGATCTCCATGCTCAGCTCCTCTCTTGCCTTGACTGCAAGGACTGCTTTGTTTCTGCTCTTCTAGGGAAGCATCTGCTAATATTCTCCCTCTCCTTAAGCACTTAACACTGATTTTCTCTGCATCTGCTTCAAGCTGCTAGTTATCTGCCCCCTGCGCTGCTTTCACTCTATCCTTCCGCATAAGTGGAATTCCGCTGCTGCTCTCCTTTCTCATCTTCACAGCCTGTTCCTCCCTCAGCCGGTAACGCTATCCCTCAGTCTGGCTCAGCTGGTCCTGTTTCCCTTCAAAATCCTTCATCGCCCAGGACTCAACTCCTTTGCTCATCATCCGACTCATCTTTCTCCCGCCTCCTTTGTTCACCCTGGTTTCTCTCCCAGCCCTTCCCAAATCTCAAGCTCTGTGGTCAAAGGCCACGTCATTTAGGAGGGTGCTGTTGCATCTCGTTCACGGCTGGGCTGGATAAATGTGCAGTAGTAATTGGGGGAGCTTTTCATGTAGTTGAGCAAAAAAGAACGTGAGTGAAAACTTAAGCCCTCTATCTTGTGGCTGCAGCATTCTGCAAGCTTGCAAAATACCTACTCTATATATTTGTGTCCCTTGCCTGGGAAGGTTAGATAGTGGGCTCAAACTACAGTATACTGCCTTTCATAGATTACTATGATAGTAATCATATTCCCTGTTCTAGTTCTTCCTCAAAAATGAGTGGATTTTAAAAACACAACAACCCCCAATCTGCTGCTTAAAGCCATCAAGCTGCAAAGCTATACATTTGTTTTGGAAACAAGTTTGGAGTACGTGTCATTAGCCTTCTTAACAAAGGCGGCCTTGGTGCATTTGAAGCGAAGTCAGGGGGGCAGGTGGTGGGGAGCACCAAGTGAACAGTGCCTGAACTGTTGCCTCTCCCAAGTCCTGCAACTTCATTCTGAGAATTACCGTACTTTCCCTTAAACCATAACATCTGCCCCCCCCCCCCCGACGCTGGGCTCCCACCTCCTGTCAGTGCCAGGCAGCATAGTTGGCTGAGAGGAGGTGTATGCAGTGCTGGTGCCAGGCTATTTTGTGCCTTAGGGAAATCACTAACTTCAAATTTCAAAAACCCATCTTGTAGAAATGATAAAAATTCTTCAAAATGTAGAAGTAAAATATGATCAGAAATTCGTAGGATAAACAAAAACTAATCTGTATAAAAACTCAGCCCCTCAAAGGTCAGTACTGCACCCTAGGTAGAACGTGAGACTTACGGATTCAAGCCCCACCATGGGCAAAAGAGCCCTGCATTACAGGGGGTTGGACTAGATGATCCTCGTGGTCCCAGCTGTACAATTCTGTGATAGCACCGGCCCTGGGTATATGTAAGGCCACAGTTTCCCTATCTCTGTCTGAAGCAACATGGGCTGCTCTCCGTATGGTCCTCCAAGACCTACAGGAACAATTATTTAGCGGATGCAGGGGGCAGGCAGGTCGTTTGGGGCGCGCCAGGGACGAAGCCTTTAACTCCCCTGCCTTAATCAAGCCTAGGTTGCGGTTACAGCTGGAGCAGCGGATAGGGGAACCGCAATCAGCGCACATGCACACTCACTATTTTTTCAAAACAAAATAAATTTCTTGCAAGACGAGGCATTCCTTCCGGCTCGGCTCAAACGGAAAGCTCTAGTTAAAACGAGCTTCCATTCACTCCCAGTCAGTGAGTCCAAATACAATCGCCAACGTGGAGCCCCCTTTGGGGCACCTTCTCGGGTTGGGGATCGCCTGCCCTTCCTTGGGGTCTTCTTAAGGACAAAGACGCTCGGCCTCCCCGCCCACGTGGCTTCCAGCAGCGGCCGGGAACTTCCTGGGAACGCCCCCTTGCGAGCGACGAGCCAATGGAAAGCGAGATTTTGAAGCGAGGCAGTGTCAACGTTCTACGGCTTATGACGCACAGAGGCGGGATCCCCTCCTTTGGCCGGAGTCCGGATGGAACGGTGGAGCCGTTGAGAGAGGTGCTTCGGCGGGGAGCGTTGCGGGATCGCGGGTCAGGCGCCGGGTAACCAGGCCCCTGGCGCGGCGGCGGGAGGTCCTCTCGAACTGCGTTTTCAGGGCGGTCGCTTCAAGGCCACGAGAATTGGGGGCTGTTTCTGTTGCCACGCCCGAGTGGCGTCGGGTCGGGGGGGTGGGCAGGGCCGGATTTAGGTTTATATGTCCAGCTGTCCTTTGCTGTTTTTTGTGTTGGATATATGGTCATTGATGGACCTTATAGGTATCTCAAGCCATTGGCACATCACAAAATATGTATTTTATCAAAGTCATGGTTGAACTGAAATACAATTAAGTTTATTAATAGTGAAATACAATTAAGAAGTATATTTATAGTGAAATAATTATTAAGCTCTAACTTAAAATGATTGGGGACTCATGACTTACATCATAGGAGCCTATGCAACACAAAAGTATCTGAAGAAGTGTGCATGCACACGAAAGCTTATACCTAGAACTACTTAGTTGGTCTCTCAGGTGCTACTGGACAATTTTTAAATTTGTTTCAAACAATAAACACTGTTGCTGTATGTAGGTTTTATTTTATTTGTTTTTTATCTTGTATTTTTGAAATGTACACCAAGGTGTTTTTTTTCCTTTTAATTTTTTGGGGGGTCTCCAAGAGAGTGGGTGGCGCTGTGGTCTAAAGAAACCACTGAGCCTAGGGCTTGCCAATCTGAAGGTCGGCAGTTCAAATCCCCACGATGGGGTGAGCTCCTGTTGCTCAGTCCCAGCTCCTGCCCACCTAGCAGTTCGAAAGCACATCAAAGTGCAAGTAGATAAATAGGTACTGCGCCAGCAGGAAGGTAAACGGCATTTCTGTGTGCTGCTCTGGTTCGCCAGAAGCAGCTTAGTCATGCTGGCCACATGTATGCCGGCTCCCTCAGCCAGTAAAGCGAGATGAGCACCGCAACCCCAGAGTCGTCCACGACTGGACCTAATGGTCAGGGGTCCCTTTACCTTTAAGAGAGTGGGGCCCTAAGCTATAGCTAGTTTAGCTTATATGTAATTCTGGCACTGGGTTGGGGGGTGGGCAGCTTCTGGTGGCCCATGTGCTCCTGCCAGCCTCCCCTCCCTCCTGAAGATAACTCCTGCCCCCCTGCTTGAAACATCGCTGACCATTAATAACTAGACATACTGCCTCTGATTTTGTACTTTTCATTCTCCTCGCTGTGGAGCCTTTTGCTAAGGCTGCAGTGCTTAATCTTGGGGGGGGGGGTTGCCTGCCTTTGGTCCCCACCCTGCACTCAGCTCTCACCTGCCGCTCCTAGAAGCTGTCGGCAGGTGACAGCGGCCACAATTCCAGGAAACAGCTTCGACTGACTAGCTAAATCAGGTGAGGGCAGCTGATGGGTCTCAAACCCTCGGTGAGTTAGGGACTTGCCCTGCATGCAAAGACAAGCTCCAGTTGAGTGGGCAGACCAAGGGTCAAGAAGGCAGTTTCTGCACATGCTGTAGAGCAGGGGTCGGCAAGGTTTAACTCGCCTGGGTCTGTTCACTCCTGCGGAGATTGCTCTGTGGGCCAGTTCGCATCTGTGCATTTTTTTTGCACCCCCCCCCCATATTTTATTCAATTTGGCACCCCTGACGCAGGTCTTGGAACTCGGACCCAGAGCTGATTTTCTCTCAGAAAGGCTCCCGCCCTCCTCCAGCCTTGTTTGCCCCCCCCCCCAAACTTTCCCACCAGCTTTTGTTCTGACACTGCTCCTTTTGGTTCCCCAGCCCCTGCTCTGCTCCTTGGGTGATCCTCCCTGGCTGACCAGAAGGGATGTCCGAACGCCCCATGGCCCGCCACAGCAAACTTCAGAAGCAAGTGCTCGGCCTCTACCGCAGCTTCCTCCGGGCTGGCAAGGACAAGCCTGGCTTCCTTCCTCGGATACAGGCCGAGTTCAGGAAAAATGCCCAGATCCCCCGGACAGATGTCATGATTATAGAGTACCTCGTCCGGCGTGGGCAGAGGCAGCTGGAACAACTCAGAGACGCCCACACCAAGCAGATGGGTGCCTTCGTCAGGACGGAACAGGAGGAATGATGAGCCGGGAATTTTACTTTTTGGAAAGGGTTTCCTGCCCGTTTTTAATGGACTGGTCCTTTCTCCTAGCTGCTGGATTTTAGCACAGCTGGTATTGCAGGTGGGGGATTTGTGGCCTTGCAGTTGTTGCTTCGTGAGCATGGCCAGTGGTCAAGGGAGATGGGAGTTGCTACGGGGTGGACAGGAGCTTAGCAAACCCGGAATACAGATCTGGGTGCCCTCTCAGAAATGACTGACCAGAGCTGCCCACAGCTGCCACTTGAGGGCACAGTTCAAAAATACATAATCATTCTGTTCCCATCACATTTTTCTCCTCCTTTTTATAGTTGAACTAAAAACACTTGCTCCCTACAGATGTGAGGATGCTTTGAGCAGGTCTGATTGACGCAGCTCACCTCAAGAGGCTCTGGGGGTTGCCGTGCCGTGTGGAAGTTGGGAATTCGGTTTTGGAGATCGTCAACACACTCACATGGCGGTTGAACCGGTTTAGGTGCCCTGTGTAGACGCATTTTAAACCCACTTTCTCAGTTTTTCCTTGTAACCTTGGTTATTCTGTCTTGGCAGGAATTTGAATAAACTAAAATTGCCAGACAGCTCTTTGTGAGCTGCTTTTTTATTACTGTTTAGGATGAGCCCTGTTCTAACAGCCTTTCTGTCAGTCACCCAAATCACTTCCACCAGATCATAGCTGCAAGGATCCACATCAAGCCCTGAAGGCAGGAGAAGGAACTGATGCTGCCATATTCCTGTGCAAATGTTTAACTGTAGTTTTTTTTTGGGGGGGGGGTTGTACAGGGTGACAGCAGAGGACCTCTTGTCTGTAACAGAGATCAGATGTCCTGCTTAGGCAAATAAAATTTCAGAAACAGACTGGAAAGAGAAGTTGCTGAATTGCAACTCATTAGCAAGCTTAAAACCATGGAGCCACCTGGAATGAACAGAGACATAGGATTCTTATCTCATTATACATGATCAAGCTTTCCTTAGCACCTCAGCCCTTGCTCCCCCCCCCAAGACCAATTGCAGTCATTAACAGTCGTTAACAGTCATCTACAGGTTTACCACCCCTATCAGCCCATCACCCATTCCCATCACCCCCACCCTCTGAATATACATAAGGGTCTGGTTACTTCTGTTTCAGTGTATCTGATGAAGTGTGCATGCACACGAAAGCTCATACCAAAATAAAAACTTAGTTGGTCTTTAAGGTGCTACTGAATGAATTTTTTTATTTTGCATTTTAAGGGAGAGTCAGTTTGGCAGCTTGAAGCCTTTAAGCTACTGCTTCTCCACTTAATATTTATGGTGTTAACTGAAGAGACAAAGGGCATCATCTCATTCCTTATTCCTGACTGCACATCACTCCTGCATGTTTGAACGGTCCGATGTTTAGATACTGAAAGTGGATTGTCATTCTTGGGCTACCATTTAACGCTTCATCTAAGAACTTGTTCCTCGAGTGCTACCATCAGATAGTGGCAAATTGGGGAAAAAATCTCTTCCCTCCCTCCCTCCCGGCCCCGCAAAAGGAAAGAAAGGGAAATGGTATTGTGTTAAAAATGTGTTTTTCTAAACACTGCTGTTGATCACACAGCAGCTGAAATAAAACTGCTTTAGCTATGTGTGCATATTTGTATTTAATTTTGGGAACATGGGTGGTAGATTTAACAAGGAGGCCCACAGCACCTTAAAGACTTATGCTTGGATCCTAAGATTATAAATAGATGAAAGGGCAGTACATGGAAATGACCTTTGCAGTTCCTTCTCTCCCCTTGCAACTGCCGTGCAGCCGCTCACATTCTGATGGTGCCTCTCTGGAGGCTGCTGGGCTCTCCTGAACAACATGGGGAAGGGCATGGGGGTCCCAGGGTCAGGTGGGGTAGGGAAACCACAAAAAAATGGGTTTGAGTCCTAAGCTAATTTAAGGCAATCAATTGGGGAAGTAGCTTAGCGGCAGAGCAGCTTCCTTGGCTGCAGAAGGTCGCAGGCTCGTTTCTCGGCAGCCCAGGACCTCCATGCCCTCTGCCCAGGCTTGCGCCCTGGGGAGATCACTTCAGTGCTGCACTGCTAAAGCAATTTATTTGTTTTACATCCCTCTGTCAAGGGGGCCAAGTTGGCATGCATGGGTCTCATTATTTCTTAGGTAGGTTAGGCTAAGTGGCAGTGGTGGGCTCAAGATCCCCCAATGAGTTTCATGGCCAAGTGGGGATCTGACACTAATATTCATGACCACCAGTCCTGATCCCTGACTTCTGCAGCCTCACTCATCAGCTTTCCACTTCCCCCAAGTCTTTGTATAATTTTATTTATTATTTATACCCCCACCCATCTGGCTGGGTTTCCCCAGCCACTCTGGGTGGCTCCCAACAGAATGTTATTAATAATAATAAAGCAATAAAACATCAAATATTAAAAACTTCCCTAAACAGGGCTGCCTTCAGATGTCTTCTAAAAGTCGGATAGTTGTTTATTTCCTTGACATCTGACGGGAGGGTGTTCCACAGGGAGGGCGCCACCACCGAGAAGGCCCTCTTCCTGGTTCCCCGTAACTTTGCTTCTCGCAGTGAGGGAACTGCCAGAAGCCTCTTGGTAGATGGACCCCAGTGTACCAGCTGAACTATAGGGGTGGAGACGTTCCTTCAGGTATAACCCACCCCTCACCCAGCCAAAGTTACAGATGGCGTGAGCTTGCCTCGCCTGAGAAATTCACCACCCTTAAGTCTATAAAGGTGTAATGGGAATTGATAAGCCTATCTGAGAAGGAGGAAGGGAAAGTTCGCGCTGGCAGAGGCCTGCCGCAACCGGAACGGTGCTGACGTTTCTGCGCGCTTCCTGCATGTAAGTAGACCACCTGCCCTTGCCTTCTCTGGGTGCTGCTGCTTTGCTGGCGAGGGAGGGAGGGAGGGAGGGAGGGAGAAGGAGCCTGTTCTTGAACCTTGGCTCTCTGAATAATCCTCCTGCAAATACACCCCTTTGGGCTGAGTGGCGGCTGGCTGTGCCTATAAACATTGCATTCGCTTAAGGTTTATTGCTCACCAGCTTGGCTCACGCAAGCTCGGAAGTGAGTCCTGTTTATGGCCCCAGGGCTCATTTTCAGGCTCGCAGCTTACTCAAAAATAAGCCCCGCTGATTTCAGTGGGTGTAGCCTTGGCAGCCTTCGCATGCCAGGTGAGTGTTACCTGCTGCTGGAAAGAGGATCCTGGACTTGTCTCCTCTGACCCTCTTGGAGCCCACCTGCTTTTCTCTGTTCTTATTTTAGAAAGAAATTCTGCCCACGAGTCTTTGTCGCCTTTGAGCCATTTATGCAAACAGTGTGGTTGCTGTTAATGTTGGGGAACAGGCTTTATTAACGGGCCACCTGCCCGGCATAGACTGTGCGATTACAGTACAAACTGCTTCGGGGGGAAAGAGAGATGTTGTTTGCTTGCCAACTACCTACCTGCGACCTTTTGATGTGTCCCTCTTCTGCCAACTCACTAACGGGTGTTTACAGTTTAAAATAATTGCTTCCCCTCCACACTTTTTGAACTTTTTTGGGGGGGGGTTGGCCCCTGCCCCTGAAATATAGGGGGGCTGGCCCAGCACACACGAGCTGGCGCCCCTGAAGCTAATAAGTACATTATGGGTGGGGGAAAGGAAGGCCGGGGTGGAGGAAAGCGAGTTGAATCCTTGATTCTGACGTAATATTACGTAATTGTTAAAATGGCCAGGTGGAGCAGACACGGGTGGGAGGAGGTTCTGGGAGGGGAGAAGGCAAGGAGAGAGCCGATGGGGGAGACCTCGTCATCTCGCCTCCCACTTTCTGCTGCAGCCAGGCGGAAAAGCTTGCATGCTCATGTTGTGTCTGCTGTGTCAGAAACAGCCACCTGTAAGAGCTGGGCTCGTGAAGCTCTGCATGTTTGCATGCTGGCTCAGGGGAGAAAAATAAGACCCCAAGCAGCTTGCTAAGGGAAAGGCTGGCTTTCCCTTCTTCTTCCGTTACATATTTGGAATAGTTTTATCACCAGACTGGGTGCCAAGCAGCTTCTGTAGCTTGAAGCGGTGCCACCCAGAAAGCAGTGCTACCAACCTGTTGCTGCAGGTTACAGATTTGACTTGTCGGTCAGCTGAGAATTCCAGAGCAGAGGAAGCTGGAGAGGGTTGTAGGCCAGCCTTTCCTAACCTGGCGCCTTGCAGATGTTCTGGAGCTGCAACGAACATCTGCCCTAATCACCCTGGCTGTGCTCCCATCAACACCAGCATCACATGACTGCGCTTGCTGGGGCTGATGGGAGTCCAAAACACCTGGAAGGTAAAGATCGGGTTGGAGTGTCCATTTCTTACGAGAAGCAGTTGTGCAGGAATAGGGGCCAAAGGAAGACCACCTCTCCAATGCTATGTACTGAAGATTTCAACTGTACAGAGGAGGAAGTCTTAATCCTCATTTTTTGATGGGAAACAGTCCTTGACACCTTCCTTCTGTCTATTTACACGTGATGAGCTGCCAACCTTCCAGAGAGCAAACTTTTGCATATATTTAGTCCCAGGCCCAGGAATAGTTTGAAAAGCCTCCACATTTTCTCCCTCTTCTTAGCTACCAGCACCTGTGCATCTTCAACCTTTTTAATACCCTGTGGCTGACAAAAGCGATGCTCTCCCTGACCAGAGGTAAGTGGAATAATTTGGGTTTTAGGATGGGTGTACTTACCCGAAGGATCCAGAGGTTATTATCTCAGGATCATAGCCCAAGTTAGTAACTGTGAACCATTCCGTGAAGAAGGGTGTCTGCTGCTGGGTAGATTTCTTCAGGAATATTAAACATCACTTCCCCACATAACACCAGTTGCAAAGAAAGGAGAGGGAGGGAAGGAAGGAGAGAGAGAGAGGGTAAGATAACTTGGTCCTCACAGGCCTTGCCTCTTGGCTAGGTGGAATTCAGTCCTAGTCATATTGGCTGGTGTGCCCTTTTTTGTGTCAGCCATATCTCCCCACTTCCTGAAAGGGTACATGAGTTTCCCCCTCGGTTTCTGTACATGGTGCAGAGGGAAGTGGGGGGCAGAGGGGGTTCGGCCACCTGGGAAGGGAGCCCATCTAAGAGAAGGAAACCTCCGCTGCCTTGAGGAACAGCTTCAGGAGAAGAAAAGGCTCAGGAGCGAACCCTACTCAAATCCGGAGCAGAGTCCCTAAGGCGGTTGGATGGTGCCTTGTACACCTCCTTCTGGCAACTCCTGCAGCCAAGCTGATGCCAAATGTCTTGCTCTGCTTTCCTTTGGCCGAGGGGGGCGGGCCTTGTCGTCTGGGCAGCCCGGGACCTCCCTACACAGTGCCCAAGCTTACGACCTGGGGAGGTCACTTCAGTGCTGCTAACACAGCAGTTTGACTTCATTGTCTCTTGAGACAGACGGATGCCAACAAGATTCCCCCAAGGGAGTGCAGCAGGAAAAGGGGACCTGCAGCACCCCTGATGTTTTTGGACTTCAACCCGCCCCCCCACCAGCCCATTGGGACTGTAAAGTTGGAAAGCGGGGAGCCCAAAGAGCAGGTGGAGCCAGAGCCAAGGACAGGTGGAGCCAAGGAACACTAGTTTTATCCCCATCCTCCACATGGTCTAAGGAGGAAGGAGGAAGCTGACAGACTGTGTTTGTTGCAAATTGAAAGCAGGCAGCTGGGGCTGGCTGAAGGCACCCTGAGGTCGGTGGGCCAGGGTCCCCGTTCACCCTAAAGGATCAGCCGCCGCTGATTCTACCAGCGGCTGTTGGCATCTGATGTGGGATTTGCCTTTTGGCTGCTCCCCTGCTCTTCCTTTTGCAGAGTTCCAGAACAAAGATGACGCCTACTGCTTCTCCTTAGCCAAGGCCCTCTACTGCGTGTCCTCCCCAGTGACGGTTGGGTTTTATGCACCGTGGGGGCACTGCAAAGCCTTTCTCCTGGACAGGATCCGAGGTGAGTGCTCATAAGGTGAAGACCCAGGAAAGGAAGGGCTAACAAGGGCAGACCTTGGTAATAATCCACCCTGTGCAAGGCCACTTGACACCCTCCCTGTAGCCCTCATAGTGCCGTCTTAAGCTGGGCTTTAGGAAGGTGGTGTGAGGCTCTGGCAGGGTCCTAGAGCCCTCCTATCTCCTTCCCAAAGAGCGCTTGTGGGAATGTTCAGGGAGGCAGGAGAGGATATATTGTTTATTAATATCCTTCCTAACTTGCGCTAGCAAGTTCCTTTACTTAGCAGAGTTTCACATTCCCCTTTTAAATGCACAGCAGATAACTGGTTGCAGGCTTGTGTAAGCCTCTCACTATTAGGTTCCTGGTAAGTCTCCTTATATCCCTCTTAAAAGAATAAACACGCCACAATCTTTTTAAAAGTAAATAAAAGAAGTTTACTCACATCATCAGTTCACAGTTGGATCCCTGAAGGCAGACTTAGTTACAAAATATATACATGTGGATCTATCCCATATGGGGATAATCCCATTGTCCTCTGTTGGCTGGAAGCTAACAGAGCATCTCTAGCTAAAAAGCTGCTCCAACGACAGAGGAAGTAAAAGAAAGAGAGTGTGTTGCGTGCCATGTGCTTTTGTTACTTGCACAGGTAAGGTCACGCCCACCTCTAGTCACATGCAAAGGAAGTATGTCCCAGCCAGGAGGAAAGAGGAAGTTCCAACTGGCTGGACCAAACATCCTCTTGCATGTCCACTCTAGGAAAACAAGGAATGTTGTACTTGACTGCTACTTGTGTGTCACATCCCACAGTGCTTGCCTGGCTTTGGGAAGGAGGAAGAGGGTTCTAGGACCTGGTCAGGGCCCTCACACCTCCTCCCCAAAGCTAGGGAACTGCTCACCGGGCTTTGAGAAGGCAGCCCCCATGGTTGTATGCTTGGTGCAACCGCTCTGTTCACACTGCCCTAAATCTGCCTCTGGTGCTTGTTCAC